>NC_079191.1:70411576-70720742 GCF_029499605.1 Hyla sarda
TTTATGAAAAGTAAATAAAATATGATTTAAAAAAAACTGCATATAGCTTTTAGTATCCAAAAAGACAGAATCACCATTCAGAAATAGCAACAAATAAATAAGTCTGTTGTGGGCATAGATCAATTGATAATGTTATGTCCATTAAGAATAAATAGTTGTTATCATTAGTAATCATCCGAAAGGAGCTTGGTAGCAGATATAATAATAAAGCTGAGGCAAAATCCTGTTTAAGTCACTGTTGGTATAATAGTCAATCAATGGAAGCAAAGGCTCATCCACGTATACTGCAGCCTCAAAATCCAGATCACATAATAGGCAGAAAGCCTGTGGAGCAAAAGTTCCAACAGTGCTGTGCACAACTCACCCGCAGGGCTGCCATCAGAAATTTTGGGGCCCCTCACAGAGCCCCCCCCCTCCCCATGGCCGCCCCAATATATTATTCCAATATTATTTTATTTTCTAATGATATATTTCTAATTAGATTAGAGCAGAGTGCAGTGTTTTATAATACTGTGCTATTAAAGAAGTTGTCTGGTAAAAAATAACTTATCCCCTATCCAAGAATAGGGGATAAATTATAGATCGCCGGGGGTCCAAGCATTGGGCCCCCTTGTATCTCCTGCACAGGATCCCGGCAGTCGGCTGGAAGGGAGGCATGCCATACCCCGCACGGAGCGCCGGACGACAGGCCCCTCCATGTGCCGGCCGAGGCTTCCTGCGGGGTACAGTCAGCTTCCAGCAAACTGCCGGGGCCCCGTTCAGGAGATCGCTGGGGGTCCCAGCACTTGCAACCCCTGCGATCTATAACGTATCCCCTATCCTTGGATAGGGGATAAGTTATTTTTCACCAGACTACTCCTTTAACAGAGGGGCCTACTCAAACTATATGGAAGCAACTATTAACAGAGGGGCCTACCCAACTATATAGGGGACTCCATATAGTTTGGGTAGGCCAGTCTGTTAATAGTTGCCCCCATAGTTATGGTAGGCCCCTCTGTTAATAGTTGCCCCCATAGGTGAAGCTAGAAACCACAGGGCCCCGATGCAAAAAATTACCTTGTGGCTCCCTGCCCCCCCCCCAGGGCCATTTTTTTGGTGGGGGTCCGACTGCTGAGTCCCCCACCGATCACCTCGGTTGAAGTGGTTCTCCAGCTGTTGTAAAGCTAAAACTCCTATCATGTCTGGAGAGACTCTGGCAGTGGGAATTGTAGTTTTGTAACAGCTGGAGAGACACAGATTGGACACAGTTTTACCCATCATAACTGCAGAACTTACAAGTGACTACAGCTCTGATGGGACAGTCAGGAGAATACACAATGATATTAGTGATCTGAGTGATGTCTTCTGACTTGAGTGATATCTTCTTTGTTATCTTTTCTTCTTCATCTGGTCCGGAGACCAGGTTTTCCTCCAGCTCCATCTTCTCGGCAGAGCCTGACATCCAGACATCGTTGGCTCCTCACTTTGTCAGCAGATCCTCATCCTCTGCATGAAGACAGTAATCATTATAACCTTGCCAGAAAGTGTATCCTAAATAAAATACTGCCCCACAATGTACCCTGAATATAATACTGCCTTACACTGTACCGACTAAATATAATCCTGCCACACACTGTAACCTGAATATAATGCTGCCCCACACTGTATCCACTGAATATAATCCTGCCACACACTGTAACCTCTGAATATAATACTGCCACACACTGTATCCACTGAATATAATCCTGCCACACACTGTACCCTGAATATAATCCTAATACTTTAACCCCCCCGCACCTCTCCTCAACACTACTATAACCCCCCGCACCTCTCCTCATCCCCCCATAACCCCCTGCACCTCTTATCACCTCCCTATACCCCCCCCCCCCCCGCACCTCCCGGACCTGCCGCTGTCATAGAAGGAGAGTGGCAAGCTGCTGTCCACAAGAGGTTAAAGGTTGAATTGTGGAAGGTAAAAGTGATTCTTAGGCCTACTAGTAGGTGGTGTAGATTTGCACCTAAAAAAAAGTACCTTTCTGCACAAAATAGCGACTTTTGACAAAAGTCGCAAATGATAAATACGTGACCACTGCATGGTAAAAAAAAGAAAAAATTCTACGGGTAGGCAAAAGAGTGAAACTGTCTGTCAGGCCCAAGGCCTGATTATTAAAATCCTATATGTGTATTATAATTATAACTGTGTGATGTATTATCCAAGCCATGGGTGAGAGGTCATTCAGACTTTGGGCTTGTGTATTGCATTTTATTGGGGGTCTGGCTGTTTGTTTACATCTCCTTTGAAGTCAAAGGCTTTTTTGAAGTCATGCACTCTGGTCCCATCATATAATCAAACAGGTAAAGGGGCAAGGAAGAAAGAAGATCAGAGGGGAGGGGGGAATGGAGTCTCCCTCCAATGCTAGACTCATGGTGTTCAATGCTGTGCAACAAGCTGACAAGACCATCCTAAGAACAGCTGGACTCTCACTCACTCATGGACTGCTATATCATCATGCTGTAAGAACTTCATCTTTTGTTTTCTGAACTTGCCTTGCAAAACTCTTTTATATATTTTTGTACCTGTATGTAATTTGTTCCTGTATCTATATATATTTAGCACTGTGATACCTTTTATCAGATTAAATGTTTTATTGATCAGCTCTGGTCTTTGATCTCTGAATATATGAGCTCACCATTCTGAAGGCAGCTCTGGTAAAACATGTTTATATAAGGGTTAATTTGGTGACTTGCTGGGACTGGTAGTGGATACCCAATGGTCTGGCGGCTTTAACCCTTGCACCATCACACTCTCTCTAATGTCTTGGCTGGACCGATACGGTGTGATCATGACAACTGGTGGCAGCGTCGGAATATATTTAGAGATTTTTAGTGCTTGCTGTATTTTACCTGTAGGGAAATCTTTGCACTAAAAAGAAATTGCATACATATTCTTGTGTGCAAATTCCAAAGACAGAGCTCAGTGCTGGTTTAAAAGACATACAAAAAGAGTGCAAGACAGTTCTGTCCTCCCCATCTCCTGTTTTACCTCCTCTGTCTCATCTCGGAAATATGGAGGCATATCGCAAGCAGTCCAAGCCTGCACTGGAGCTAATGTGCCAAGAAAAGGACATCCCTACTGCAGGAAAGAACAAGGAACAACTTATTGCTGATCTTGTGGAGTATGATGCCCGTGCAGAAGAGCTGAGTGACATGAGACAAAGTCCTACAGCTGGAACTGCCATCCAAGGACTGATATCTCCTGGGGAATACAACATTACTCCCCATCAGGACAGTACTCCACATGAGGCCTTGGACTCTTATATGTGGACTGCCTTACAACACCTTGAGAATGTGGATGCCAATATGAAACTCCAACTGCTTCTCCAGTACCAAACTGCAGAGAGAGGCACAAGCGGCAGAGAGTGAGGCACAAGCCGCAGAAAGAGAGGCCCAGCGAAGGCATGAACTGGAGGTTCTGAGGCTGAGAGGGGATGCTTCATCCGCACGGAGTGATGTGAAGGATCAAGGAGACCACAAACCCCGCTTGGAACATTTCCCCATGTTGGAGAAAGATGGTGATCTGGATGTGTTCTTGAGGGGATTTGAAAAGGTTTACCGGCAGTTCTATCTACCTAAGGAACAGTGGGGACGATATCTAACCCCACGGTTGCGAGGAAAAGCTCTGGATGTGTTTGCTTCTCTTTCCTCTGAGAGTGACCAGGACTATGAGGCAATAAAATCTGCCCTGCTCAAAAGTTTTAATCTGACTCCAGAGACTTATCGGAAAAAGTTTTTGACTTTGCAACAAAGTTCCACAGAAAGCTGCACTCAACATGCAGGTCAGCTAAGGACTGCATTCAGGCAATGGACTGGGGGCCTACAAGTCACTACCTATGAGGCCCTGGAGGACTTGATGGTCCTGGATCAGTTTCTCTAAACACGGAGCTTTGAAGCCAGAGAGTGGATTTTGGACTGCAAGCCCAAGACAGCCATGGAAGCAGCAGAACTAGGAGATAACTTTGCCAACAACCGGGCGCCAGCAGCAAAGTGTGGATCTGCACAAGCTAGAGCAAGTATCTGGAGGGGAGCCACACAACCACAAAGCACTACCAGGTCAGCCGGGAAATTCTTGCCGTCTTTCCCAAAAGCAACAGGAGCCACATTGGGTCAGGGGGACACCCGCCGATGTTACAGATGCAACAATATTGGGCACCTGAGTGCCACTTGCCCCAACAAAAAGAATTCTCCACCAGTAGCTGGAGGACACACAGCCGTTCTTCTGGTGTCCGGAGCGGTGGAGAAAAGAGCGGATAACCTGCAGAGTGTAACTGTGAATGACCGGATGACAGTGGGTTTGCAGGATTCTGGAGCCTCCTTTACCTTGGTGCGGCCTGAAGTGGTGGATACAGAGGACATCATCCCTGGAAGAACCATGACTTTAAAAGGAATTGGAGGTGTGCGACCTGCTGTGCCCATGGCACGTGTGTACCAGGATTGGGGTACAGGCCAAGGTTTGATCTGAGGACATCCCTGTTAATGTTCTGCTGGGGAATGATTTGGGTTGGATGCTCTGTCTTTATGCTCCAGAGGACACTACCTGCACACCGGATGGGCTAGGAGAGAGCCCTGTTAATTCTGAGGTACTGTGCAAGACTTTGGGAGACACTGCGAGATGTGGAAACTTGGAGGGAGTGCAGGGGATTGATAAATGTTTACCTGTGACTGAACAGTAATGTTTTCCAAAGTGAAATGGGGTGTATTGTAACATGTGGTGACAATGAATTGCCAATGCCAAAACCTAGTGGAGATGGGCTAGGGGGAGGGGTTGGTGTGCCCCTGGTGACATGTAAGGATGAGGGACCAGCAGTGAGTGATATGCCCCAATCCTGTGAGCCTAAGGAGGAGGAGGGAAGGAGTGATAGCCCTGTGTATGATGACTGTATTGTTATGTCTGGAACTGAGAGAGAGGAAGGTAAACCCCAGGGAGGCATACCAATGGTGGCAGTGGTAACGCGTCAGCAGCGTGCCAGGGCTGCAGCTTTAAAAAGAAGGGAGGATGGGGATGCAAGGGGCAAGCTGTGTAACATGCAAGCCACAGCAGCGGAAGTTTACCTGCTAGTTCACCTGGGGGAAATGTGCTCCCTGATACCACGAGATGGAGGAGGGAGATGAGCATTTCCGGGAAGCTCTGCGCAGTGCCCCTTCCCTTGAAGGGCTTAGACAACGTGCTGAGCATACAGATGTTGACACAGAGGGGCATCGGGTATATTGGAAAAATAATATTTTGTACTGGGAGTCCCTTTCCAAAGGCATGCTAGGGGCCCAGGATAGAGAAAGGCTGTTAGTGGTTCCTAGGCAGTACAGGAAAGAGCTGGTAAGGTTAGCCCATGAGACCCCCCTGACAGGATATTTGGGAGTGGCCTATGCGGTCATAGAGAAGGAATGTCTAGCTGTGGTCTGGGCTTTGCAAAAATTACAGCCATACCTGTATCGTAGGGATTTTACTGTCATAACTGATCACAACCCCTCTACATTGGTTGGACAGAGTGTCCGGTAACAATGTCACCTTGAAACAAATGCTAAAAACATTTGTAGGGGGCAGAGACTGGGAAAAGTATTTACCCCATCTGTTATTTGCTTACAGGGAGGTACCCCAAGAGCCAACAGGTTTCTCGCCCTTTGAGTTATAGTATGGTCACAAAGTACGGGGACCCCGAGATTTAGTTAGGGAAGAATGGGAAGGGGGGCTACCTGCCCCTGAGACTTCTGTGGTGGAGTATGTTCTGAGATTCAGGGACAGGATGCAGGCACTGACAGGGCTGGTACAGGACAACCTCATAGCAGCACAGTCCAGGCAGAAGTACTGGTATGATCACAATGCAAGGGACCGGGTCTATGAAGTGGGACAGAAGGTAATGGTTCTGAACCCCATCAGGCAGAATCAGTTGCAGGCTGCCTGGGAGGGTCCCTTCCCCATTCTGCAGTGCCTAGAACCCACCACATATGTAGTTGCCCTTGATGAGAAAGGTCAGAGGAGGAGACAGTACCACATTAATATGGCATACTATGACCCTGAGGAGGTGGTACTCAGTGTATGTAGTGCACCAGAGGAAGGGCTGGGTAGTGATCCCCCACTGGACCTAGTGGAGGAAGCTAAGAGCCTGGGATCCCTTCAGGATGTGGAGATCAATCCACAGCTCTCAGATGAAAGGAGGAGGCAGCTTAATCAGGTACTAAGCCCTTTCAGTGCCATCTTTGCCTGGGAATGCAGGGTCTGTGGTGTCAAGAAAAGAAATAGATGGTTAAGGAGACAGATCTATCAGCCTGGACAGGCAAGATTTCTCTGTCCTCATCTTAAGGGGGAGGTGTCAGGCCCAAGGCCTGATTATTAAAATCCTATATGTGTATTATAATTATAACTGTGTGATGTATTATCCAAGCCATGGGTGAGAGGTCATTCAGACTGTGGGCTTGTGTATTGCATTTTATTGGGGGTCTGGCTGTTTGTTTACATCTCCTTTGAAGTCAAAGGCTTTTTTGAAGTCATGCACTCTGGTCCCATCTTGCTGGGACTAGTAGTGGATCCCCAGAGGTCTGGCGGCTTTAAACCTTGCACCATCACACTCTCTCTAATGTCTTGGCTGGACCGATAGGGTGTGATCGTGACACTGTCTATATCAAAAGACGCATAAAAGTCGCTAAAGATGCTGCTTACGCCTGAACTGCGCCAAAACATAGACAAAAAAAAATGCTCTTAAAGCAATGATAAATCTCCCCCATTATCTTTATAGCAGGTTATATTTGTCTTTCTTCCTATCATGTGATCTGGATTTTGAGGTGGCAGTATACGTGAATGAACTTTTGCTTCTATTGATTGACTATTATACCAACAATGACTTAAACAGGATTTTTACCTAAGCTTTATTATTATATCTACTACCAGGCTTCTTATGGACAATTACTAATGATAACAGCTATATATTCTTAACGGACATAACATTATCAATTGATCTATGTCCACAACAGACTTATTTATTTCACCAAAAAACGTTGAGGCCAATTATGGAAAAGTATTACAAACTTTATTGAACATTTAATTTAAAAAAAACATAAAATTAAAAAAAATAATGAGTCACATATGAGAGTCTACACAAGATCAATGACAGGGTAAGATATAATAAAAACAAGCAATTCTGGTCATACACCCTATCATGGGACAGCTCACCTACCCTTGGGGGTGTATGACCAGATAGGGTGTATGACCAGAATTGCTTGTTTTTATTATATCTTACCCTGTCATTGATCCTGTGTAGTCTTATTCCTATACGCATTTCTATACTTTCATTGTTTTCTTGATGTGCTAATACTTAAGCTACTGCATTGAATAAGTCTTTCTACTACTCAGCTTTTTCTATATATTGGGGAGCTACTGAATGGGTTCTTTAGTTCTGTATACACTATGGAAAAAGGAGCTGACATTGGCCAGGTCAGTGCTGGTAACACATCATGTAATGTACTGAACTGGCTTAATGTAGAGATGGTACAAGGTAAGTTAAGTGATATAAATGTAAGCAAATCTCCAGGGCCGGATGGACTACACCCAAGAGTTCTTAGAGAGGTAAGTTCAGTAATATCTGTACCCCTGTTCATGATATTTAGAGATTCTCTGGTGTCTGGTATTGTGCCAAGGGACTGGCGCAAGGCGAATGTGGTGCCAATCTTCAAAAAGGGTTCTAGGTCTTCCCCAGGAAACTATAGACCGGTAAGTTTAACATGCATTGTGGGTAAATTGTTTGAAGGACTTATAAGGGATTACACACAGGAATACATAGGGGATAATTGTATTATAAGTGATAGCCAGCATGGGTTTACTAAGGATAGAAGTTGTCAAACCAATCTAATTTGCTTTTATGAAGAGGTGAGTAGAAGCCTTGACAGAGGAATGGCTGTGGATATAGTGTTTCTGGATTTTGCTAAAGCGTTTGATACTGTCCCTCATAGACGTCTGACAGGTAAGTTAAGGTCTTTGGGTTTGGAAATTTTAGTTTGTAACTGAATTGAACACTGGCTCATGGATCGTACCCAGAGAGTGGTGGTCAATGATTCGTACTCTGATTGGTCCCCGGTTATTAGTGGTGTACCCCAAGATTCAGTACTGGGCCCGCTGTTGTTTAATTTATTTATCAATGACATAGAGGATGGTATTAACAGCTCTATTTCTATCTTTGCAGATGACACCAAGCTTTGTAGCACGGTACAGTCTATAGAGGATGTGCATAAGTTACAAGATGACTTGGATAGACTAAGTGTCTGGGCATCCACTTGGCAAATGAGGTTCAATGTGGATAAATGTAAAGTTATGCATCTGGGTACTAATAACCTGCATGCATCGTATGTCTTAGGGGGGATTAAACTGGCAGAGTCACTGGTAGAGAAGGATCTGGGTGTACTTGTAGATCACAGACTACAGAATAGCATGCAATGTCAGGCTGCTGCTTCCAAAGCCGGCAGGATATTGTCATGTATCAAAAGAGGCATGGACTCAAGGGACAGGGACATAATACTCCCCCTTTATAAAGCATAGGTACGGCCTCACCTGGAATATGCTGTTCAGTTTTGGGCACCTTTCCATAAAAGGGACACTGCGGAGTTGGAAAGGGTGCAGAGACGAGCGACTAAACTAATATGGGGCATGGATCATCTTAGCTATGAGGAGCGATTAAAGGAGTTACAATTCTTTAGTCTTGAGAAGAGACGTTTAAGGGGGGATATGATAAATGTATATAAGTATATTAATGGCCCATACAAAAAAATATGGAGAAAAACTGTTCCAGGTTAAACCCCCCCAAAGGACGAGGGGGCACTCCCTCCGTCTGGAGAAGAAAAAGTTTAGTCTCAAGGGGCGACACGCCTTCTTTACCGTGAGGACTGTGAATTTATGGAACGGTCTACCTCAGGAACTGGTCACAGCAGGAACAATTAACAGCTTTAAAACAGGATTAGATACATTCCTGGAACAAAATAACATTAATGCTTATGAAGAAATATAAAATCCCATCCCTTCCCCAATATCGCGCCACACCCCTACCCCTTAATTCCCTGGTTGAACTTGATGGACATATGTCTTTTTTCGACCGTACTAACTATGTAACTATGTAACTCATCGCTTTCTCAGTATATGTTCTGTGATCACCGACTCATTATTTTTTGTAATTTTATGTGTGTTTTTATTAAATGTTCAATAAAGTTTGTAATACTTTTCCATAATTGGCCTCATAGTTTTTTGGTAAGAGTAATATATAGTGGCCTATGGTACTATAATTGTTTAAAGCAAAATTTTTGGCTAACAGACTTATTTATTTGTTGCTATTTGTGAGTAGTAATTCTATATATGTGGATACTTATAGTTACATGCTGTTTTTTAAAATAATATTTTATTTACTTTTCATATAGTATACCAAGTGGGTTCTCAAGGGCCCGGTGACCCACTGGACACCTCTTAAATACAATAAATATTTTAATTATCTAGGTGGAATCCTGAAATTGTATAGACTTTGAGCGCTAACACATCAGATTACTTTTTTCATTTTTTCGAGGACTTTTCAAAAACGAAAAAAGGGATCTGATTGATTGCTATGGGCAACTGGTCAACTGTTCCTCTGCACAAATTTTTAAGAAACTCCCCTTTAAACCCCATATTTTGAATGCAACCCTGTATAATGGAACCCTGTGTAAGAGCAGTAAGACTGTGAAACTCTATTTCAATAAACAAGTTAAAGGGGAGAGGGTTGGATGATTTTCTTAAAAAAATATATTATTACAAGTTATGGATACTAGATTTATGGGTTTAGTATGTTGATCCATAGAATTATTCTGACTGCCATTTTTTAAGTAGTGAAGGAATTTTTCTTTCAGCCAACTGACATCTGTTTTAACCTTCCTCTGGATTAACACAGTAGGGTTATGATGGACTTCATGGACTCTTGTCTTTTTTTAAACATTTTGAAACCCTAAATTGTTGAGGATCCATGTGTTTCCTCAGAACAGGGCCATGAGTATAAGGTGTGCAGAGAATGCTCACCCTCTGTCTTATATGTGGTCATCAGTATTGTAATGTCCATTTATCTGTATTTTGCATTTTTATGCTTTGGGTCCTGTTCAGACATTATTGTTTATGTCTGAACAGTTACTGTGTTTATTCTCCCTGGTTTGGGAAGAGTTAAAGGGGTACTCCGGTGGAAAACTTTTTTTTTTTTTTTTATCAACTGGTGCCAGAAAGTTAAACAGATTGTAAATTACTTCTATTAAAAAATCTTAATCCTTCCAGTACTTATTAGCTGCTAAATACTACAGAGGAAATTATTTTCTTTTTGGAACACAGTGCTTTCTGCTGAATAACGAGCACAGTGCTCTCTGCTGACAAATCTGTCCATTTTAGGAACTGTCGAGAGCAGCATATGTTTGCTATGGGGATTTGCTCCTACTCTGAACAGTTCTTAAAATGGAAAGAGATGTCAGCAGAGAGCACTGTGCTAGTGATGTCAGCAGAGAGCTTTGTGTTCCAAAAAGAAAATAATTTCCTCTGTAGTATTCAGCAGCCAATAAGTACTGGAAGGATTACATTTTTTTAATAGAAGTAATTTACAAATCTGTTTAACTTTCTGGCCCCAGTTGATAAAAAAAAAAAAGTTTTCCACCGGAGTACCCCTTCAACCGCTTAAGGATTCAGGGCACACCTGTACCTCTAACAACGGCCCAGATCCGAGGCTAATAGCACTGATCGTGGTGCTGCATGCTATTAACCCTTTAGAAGTGGCATTTAAAGTTGATTTTGAAGTGAAAATAGTGACCCACCTCAGCCAGTGACTGTCTGAGCAGGATTTTCAAGCCATGTCCTGTGTCTTGAGATGGGCCCAATGGAGTAGAGATCAGCAGGGACCTATCAGCCTCAGAATGGCAGCAGTGGGAGAGCAATGAGATGAGTAACACTTATCTCACTTTTTATTTTTAACCCAGCCTGACATCTTTTAAGAAAGAATAAATCCCGCTGGACAACCCCTTTCAAGAAGAGAAAATCCCCTCTTTGTTTCAATTTTCTGTATTAAAAATCTTTGTATGCCTTGGGAGTTAATATCAAACTCTTGCATGGAAGTGAGTAACAAAATGTAACTTGATGAGATTTGGTAAACAAAGATCTCTGCTATCTGGAGGTATTTTGTAATCAATTTGCCCAGTTGACTCCTCAGGGGACCTTCCTGTTATACCATGATGATTGCAGTGATAAATCCATCATTATGTTCAGTTCCGTGGAAACAGCTTTGAGCCTTGCCAATTGTGGCAAATCTCGTGTACAGCAGTCTGATCAGTCTAACTTCAGCTGACTGTGATTGATTCTGAACAAAATGTCATGAACAATCAAATACTGTGTTTTTTTTTTTTCAGCAACAGAATAGAATTGTCACCCTTAATCTTTGCAGAACGTAAAATAGAGCACAAGTGATTTCTGGAAACATATGGTAATTATGAGGAGCTATCAATCTCCCAGTCTTTCTAAGCCGTGTCCCTGTCTTATTTACCATCTACAGAGCTAATTGCGCCTTCACCAAAAAATTTTCTTTTATTTAAAAAGAAATGTCTTTTAGGGTAGTAGCTTTTTATAGTGTGCTACACATACTGTATAAAGTAAAGTAATGCAATGCTATATTTTGTAATGCCATATAAGTTCCTAGGACACATTTTTTATTATATCAGACACCAGACTTTTGTAACGTAGCTGGATGTGGATCCTCTACCTGTGTGGCTGATGACTCGGACCGTTTCAGGTAGCGGAGTCTAAGGTGCCGCTGGTCTTCACCAGAGCCCGCCGCAAGGCAGGATGGGCTTGCTGTGGCAGGCGACAACCAGGTAGCTACCCCTCACTTGGCTAGACCACACAGGTAACGGGGCAAGGCGAGGTACCGAAGGAGGAGGCTGTAGCATAGTCAACGTAGCAGAAGGAAGGCGGCAAAGGTTTGTAGTCAAAAAACGTAGCAGGAAGGTCTGGATACACTGATATGGCAAAACAGGCAATAGGGAATGCTTTCTCTCAGGCGATAGGCACTGAAGATCTGGCAGGGGGGTGTGAGAGGTGCAACAACTTTTAATGTGCTGTCAGGTGCTTTTACTAATTATGGGCGTACTGGCCCTTGAAATTTCAAAGCTCCGGCACGCGCGCGCCCTAAGGAATGGGGACACGCACGCCAGAGCTGAGAGAGTGAGAGCACTGCAGGAGCGGGACGATGTTAGTGACGGGCCGGGATTCGCATGGGGAGCATCCCGCAATGCAAATCCCAGCCCCACCGGCGGTCGGGGACACGGGGACGCTGCGCTCACGGCTGGTGCTTGCGGCCGGAGCATAGTGTGTAACAACTTTTAGTGTGGTTTAGTCCATTTTTGTATATCCCCCTGTAGAGTGGTGATTAAATGAAACCTTAAATGTTGGTAATATGATGGTATGCCTATAGGGGACATATCTTGGGGGAAATAAAGCCTACAGTGGTGCCACAGACAGATCAGGGTCCGATGGGCTTGTGGGATCGCATAGCTGCGGAATCTGTATGTGCTATATAAATGAAAAGAATTGTATTACTTCAAGTTTTATCTTGCTTGTGTAATTTCAGGAACATTAACCCCCTAGTTTTTTTGTTTGTTTTTTGTTTTCTTTTTTATTGTCATATTACATGAGACAACGCATTTGCCTCTATATATTTTTCTTTTTGAAGTATAAAAAAAAAAGGCTATTCCTAAGGAATTAAAAAGGCTGCAAAACTGTGGGGGAGGTTTATCAAAACCTGTGCAGACAAAAAGCAACCCATAGCAAACAATCAGATCGCTTCTTTAATTTTTAACCCCTTAAGGACCCGGGCTTTTTTTCATTTTCAAATTTTCCTCCTTAAATTTAAAAAATCATAACTCTTTAAAATTTTCCCCTAAAATTCTATATGATGGCTTATTTTTGGTGTCACTAATTCTACTTTGTAATGACATTAGTCATTTTACCCAAAAATCTACGGTGAAACGGGAAAAAAAATCAATGTGCGACAAAATTGATGAAAAAACACTATTTTGTAAGTTTTGGGGGCTTCCGTTTTGACGCAGTACATTTTTCGGCAAAAATTATATCTTATCTTTATTCTGTAAGTCCATACGGTTAAAATGATACCCTACTTGGATAGGTTTGATTTTTTATCACTTCACAAAAAAATCATGAATACATGCAGGAAAATGTATACGTTTAAAATGGTCATCTTCTGACCCCTATAACTTTTTTATTTTCTGTTTTCAGGGCGCTATGAGGGCTTATTTTTTGCGCCGTCATCTGAACCATTTTTATTCTGATCAGACTTTTTGATCACTTTTTATTCACTTTTTTGTGGTATAAAAAGTGATCAAAAATGCGCTATTTTGGATTTTGGAATTTTTTTGCGCATATGCCATTGAACATGCGGTTTAAAAAGCAGTATATTTTTATAATTTAGACGTTTCCGCACGCGGCAATACCACATATGTTTATTTTTATTTACACTGTTTTTTTTATTCTTGGAAACGCCGGGTGATTCCAACTTTTATTAGGGGAAGGGATAATTGAAAGGGTTAATGATTTTTTTTTTACACTTTTCTTATGCAATATTATATCTCCTATAGGGGGCTGTAACATTACATTAACTGATCTTTTACACTGATTGATCCATCTCCATAGGAATCAGTGTTTTCGGCGATTGAATGCTCAAGCCTGGATCCCAGGCTTGAAGCATTCATTCGGTGATCGGACAGCGCAGGAGAAGGTACGAAGACCTCCACCTGTGCTACAGCTGTTCGGGATGCCGCGATTATACCGCGGCGGTCCCGAACAGCTCCATGAGCTAGCCGGGCACTTTTACTTTCGTTTTTAGCCGCGTGGCTCAGCTTTGAGCGTGCGGCTAAAGGGTTAATAGCGCGCGGCACTGTGATCAGTGCCACGCGCTTTTAGAGGTGGGTCCCGGCTTCACTATGACGCCGGGCCCGCCGCGATATGATGCGGGGTCACCGTCTGACCCCGCGTTGTATCGCAGGACCGGGACCCAGCACGTCCTGGGTCCTTAAGAGGTTAAGAGGGCTCTGCAAAATGAAAGAAGCAATCTGATTGGTTGCTATGGGCAACTGGGCAACTTTTCCTCAACACTGGTTTTGATAAATCTCCCCCGTGGGTTTACAGAAAAATGGCATAAACCTAGGCTAACAATGAAGCTAAAAAACTGTGTCTAACACAGTCGAAGAGGCATAACTTTTATTCTTCCAATAACAACATTTTTGGGGATTTTTTTTTTCATAATTGAACAGATGATAGGTTAACTTTATTCTATGGGTTGTCACTTCGAAAGTGCCCTATATAAAATCTTTGATAGTTTTTATTTTTGTTTAATAAGATATTAATTGGAAAAATAATTTCACTTCTTTATATTTAGGGGGCAGACCTGTGGAAATTTGTTAAGCCACTAGTTGCCATGACAACTCATCAAAACCCTGTGATCAGATCATAGGGTGCCAATGGACAGACAATGGGTGCCTCTCAGTCTTTTGCCTCTGGTTATACTTAAAAGAAGCTAAAGAGACAAAACACAATTTCATATGGAAAATTCTATACAAATTTCATATGCAATACAGTTTTCATATACAGTGACCCCTCGACCTACGATGGCCCCTACATACGATAATTTCAACATGCGATGGCCTCTCTGATGGCAGCATCAACATACGATTCTTTTGTATGTCGGGGCCATCGCATAAACGGCTATCCGGCAGCATTGACTGTTTCAGCTGCCGCCAGATAGCCGTTTACGGTGCCCCGTGTGGTCCGCTGACGATCACTTACCTGTCCTCGGGGCTCGGGCGCGTCCTCCTCTGCATCATCGGTGCAGGATCCTCTGCATCATCGGTGCTCTCCATCGTCGTCATCACGTCGCTGCGTACACCGTCCCGTCATCCAATAGGAGCGGCGTGAGTAGCGTGGATGCCGGGGAAGCAGAGGCCTTGCCGGAGCGTCAGGGACACCTCAGGGACACGGCGACAGCGATGGACGGCGACATCCCGGGCAGCGGTGACGGTCCGGAGCGGCGGGGACAGGTGAATACAACTTCCTCTAACAGTGGTCTACAACCGGCTGGGTTTTGCAACATCTGGAGGTCCGCAGGTTGTAGACCACTGTCCTATACTTTACATTGCACGGATCCCTCAACATGCGATGGTTTCAACAAACGATCGTCCGTTTGGAACGGATTACCATCGTATGTTGAGGGAGCACTGTACATTTAATAAAAAAACATCACATACCGGGCCTACATTTGCCAAATGTTTTCAATTAATATAATTTATGATATATAGAATCAAATAATAAAATGAAAGTTTCTATGCATTTTTAGTCTTTTCTCTTTTTGCTAATAATAATAATCATCTAAAAAATAAACTATTGGTTCTCAAATTTCCTTCATGGTTGGAAGTATCACTTTTAAATTATAGCAGAGAACATTCAAAAAGTAATTTAAATGGAAATTTCTTAGATTTGGCTCTAAATGTCGTCCCTTTCTGCTGACACTGGCTATTTTAGCCGTAGTTACATTACTGCTTCAGACA
Organism: Hyla sarda; assembly: GCF_029499605.1. Lineage (NCBI taxonomy): Eukaryota > Metazoa > Chordata > Amphibia > Anura > Hylidae > Hyla > Hyla sarda. The sequence continues at coordinate 70,427,201 of NC_079191.1, forward strand.
ATCATTTCTCTTCTGAGATATACTATATCAGGTTCTGCATAACTAGTAGTTCCTTTCCTTTAATATTTTAATCTGTCAAAGATAAATTGGTATCATTATTTCCATTAAAACTAATGTAAAACTGCCTGTTCTTTTTTTTTTTTTTTACTCGCAAGCAATGACAAGATCTGATTCAAAAACTTCCTTGAAATAAGATTTAGAATGGGGAACGTTAATATAGAAATGAAAAATGGAATTCATAAGACATATTGCTCAATGCGTGGCATTAACAGTGCTCAATATATGACATTAACAGTAAAAATACAAAAAGAATCCGAAGTAGCTACCTTTCGGGAGAGAAAAACTAACTTTCCAGGGCCACCTGCAAGATGATATCTGACCCCTTAGAGCAGTGTTTCCCAACCAGGGTGCGTTCAGCTGTTGCCAAACTACAACTCCCAGCATGCCCGGACAGCCAAAGGCTGTCCGGGCATGCTGGGAGTTGTAGTTTGGCAACAGCTGGAGGCAACTTGGTTGGGAAACACTGCCTAAGGGTACATTAACATGAGCAGATCCACAGAGTATTTTACGCTGCACATTTGCCGCTGAAGGACCCCTGCATGGCAGCTTTACATGTGCCTGCCCGGAGCGGCAATATGTCCCTATGAGCAGACACACTGCGCTGTGCGAGTCGCAGCGCGCATGCGCCGTATACTAGCACATCGTGGCAGCTCTCGGCCTAGCACATGGAGCAGGGGGAGCGGCCGCGATGTGTGCGATTATTCCCGTTCCGAGCAGGCACATGTAAAGCCACCATGCAGCGGTCCTGAACGTACCCTTAGAGAGCTTAAAGGACACAGGGGGGGGGGGGGGGGGGGGGAGATTTATCAAAACCTGGTCAAAGGAAAAGTTGCCCAGTTGCCCATAGCAAACCAATCCCATTTCTTCTTTCTTTTTTAACAAGGCCTCTGCAAAATGAAAGAAGCAATCTGATTGGTTGCTATGGGCAACTGAGCAACTTTTCCTTTGGACAGGTTTTGATAAATCTCCCCCAGGGTGTTTTCATTTTTGTTCTTTAGTTTTTTCCACTTCACCTTCTACAAAACATAACAATTCTCCACCTATATATGAGGGCTTGTTTTTTGAGCCACCAATATTACTTTGTAATGACATCAATTATTTCAAAATCTACTGCAAAAAATAAAAAAATAGTGCACTTTTTTTTGGTAAAAATGACACCTTATCTTTATTTTGTAGGTCTTTGTGGGAGATTTATCAAAACCTGTTCAGAGGAAAAAATGCCCAGTTGCCCATAGCAACCAATCAGATCACTTCTTTCATTTTTCAGAGGCCTTGTTAAAAATGAAAGAAGTGCGCTGATTGGTTGCCATGGGCAACTGGGAAACTTTTCCTCTGCACAGGTTTTGATAAATCTCCCCCTATATGGTTAAAATGATACCCAACTAAAATAGGTTTGATTTTAGATTTGCATATCTAAAAATGTCCTCTTCCAAACCCTATAACTTTTTATTATTTTTCCACATACGGGGCTATATGAAGGCTAATTTTTTGTGCTGTGATCTGTAGTTTTTGTTTTGATGCAACTTTTCCACTCCTTATTATACATTTTTTTTAGGGTATACAAAATGACCAAAAATACACAATTCTGGACTTTGTTTTTTTTCATATAGTTTTTTTTCATATAGATGCCATTGATGGTACAGTTTAATTAACTATACTTTTATAATTTGGACATTTACGAACACGGCGATACCACATATGTTTATTGTTGTTTACATATTTTTTTTATTTTAACCCCTTAATGACAATGGACGTAAATGTACGTCATGGTGCAGTGGTACCTAGCGCACCATGACGTACATTTACATCATGGACATGACCGCGAGCACCGGACAAGTGCTCGCATCATGCACGGCAGGTCCCGGTAAACCCACCGATCACGCCAATGTCCACCATTAACCCCTCAGATGCCGTGATCAATACAGATCACGGCATCTGTGGCAGTGCGATACTTAAAATGGGTGAACGGATCGCCTGCAGCGCTGCCGCGGGGATCCGATCATACAGCATGGCGGCCGGAGGTCCCCTCACCTGCCTCCGGCCATCTCCAGGGGTGTTCTGCTCTGATCTGAGATCGAGCAGACCAGAGCAAAAGATCACCAATAATACTGATCAGTGCTATGTCCTACGCATAGCACTGAACAGTATTAGCAATCAAATGATTGCTATAAATAGTCCCCTATGGGGACATAAAAAGTGTGAAAAAAAATTAGGAAAAAAATTAGAAAAACCCCCTCCCCCAATAAAAATGTAAATCGTCCCTTTTTCCCCATTTTACCCCCAAAAAGCGTAAAAATAAATAAACATATTAGGTATCTCTGCATGCCTAAAAGTCCAAATTATCAAAATATATTGTTAATTATCCCGTATGGTGAACGGCGTAAACATGAAAAAAAAAAATAAATTGCTGCTTTTTGGTCATTTTATTCCCCCCAAAAAATTATAAAAATTGGTACCGATAAAAACTACAGATCATGGTGCCAAAAATTATCCCTCATACCACCCCGTATATGTAAAAATTAGAAGGTTATAGATATTCAAAATAGCGCAATTTCAAACATACTAATTTTGTTAAAATAGTTTGAGATTTTTTTAAAGCAGTACAATTATTTTAAAAAATACATATAAAATGGGTATCATTCTAATCGTACTGACCCACAGAATAAGGAAAACATTTCATTTTTACTGTAAAGTGTACAGTGTGAAAACAAAACCTTCCAAAATTGGCTATATTGCTGTTTTCTTACATAAATAATGTTTTTTTGGTTGCTCCGTACATTTTATGGTAAAATCAGTGATGTTATCACAAAGTAAAATTGGTGACACAAAAAACAAGCCTTCATATGGGTCTGTGGATGAAAATATCAAAGAGTTATGATTTTTAGAAGGCAAGGGGGAAAAAAAACGAAAATGTAAACATAAAATTGGCCTGGTACTTAAAGGGGTACTCCGCCCCTGGTATCTTATCCCCTATCCAAAGGATAGGGGATAAGATGTTGGATTGTCGCAGTCCCGCTGCTGGGGACCCCGGGGATTGCCGCTGCGGCACCCCGCGATCATTACTGCACAGAGCGAGTTCGCTCTGTGCGTAATGACGGGCGATACAGGGGCAGGAGCAGCGTGATGTCATGGCTCCGCCCCTCATGAAATCACGGCCCGTCCCCTTAATGCAAGTCTATGGCAGGGGGTGTGACGACCGCCACGCCCCCTCCCATAGACTTGTATTGACGGGGACGGGGGCGGGCTGTGACATCACGAGGAGCTGGGCCGTGCCATAAAGATGCTTCGGCCCCTGTATTGCCCGTCATTACGTGCAGAGCGATCTCGCTCTGTGCAGTAATGATAGCGGGGTGCTGCAGCAGCGATCTTTGGGGTCCCCAGCAGAGGGACCGCGGCGATCTGACATCTTATCCCCTATCCTTTGGATAGGGGATAAGATGTCTAGGGGCGGAGTACCCCTTTAAAGGGGTACTCCGGTGGAAAGCATTTTTTTTTTAAATCAACTGGTGCCAGAAAGTTAAATAGATTTGTAAATTACTTCTATTAACCCCTTAAGGACGCAGGACGTAAATGTACGTCCTGGTGAGGTGGTACTTAACGCACCAGGACGTACATTTACGTCCTAAGCATAACCGCGGGCATCGGAGCGATGCCCGTGTCATGCGCGGCTGATCCCGGCTGCTGATCGCAGCCAGGGACTCGCCGTCAATGGGCGACGCCCGCGATCTCGCGGGCGTCCGCCATTAACCCCTCAGGTGCCGGGATCAATACAGATCCCGGCATCTGCGGCAGTTCGCGATTAAAATGAACGATCGGATCGCCCGCAGCGCTGCTGCGGGGATCCGATCATTCATAACGCCGCACGGAGGTCCCCTCTCCTTCCTCCGTGCGGCTCCCGGCATCTCCTGCTCTGGTCTGTGATCGAGCAGACCAGAGCAGGAGATGACCGATAATACTGATCTGTTCTATGTCCTATACATAGAACAGATCAGTATTAGCAATCATGGTATTGCTATGAATAGTCCCCTATGGGGACTATTCAAGTGTAAAAAAAATGTAAAAAAAATGTAAAAGTAAAAGTAAAAAAAAAGTGAAAAATCCCCTCCCCCAATAAAAAAGTAAAACGTCCGTTTTTTCCTATTTTACCCCCAAAAAGCGTAAAAAACATTTTTTATAGACATATTTGGTATCGCCGCGTGCGTAAATGTCCGAACTATTAAAATAAAATGTTAATGATCCCGTACGGTGAACGGCGTGAACGAAAAAAAATTTTAAAAGTCCAAAATTCCTACTTTTTTAATACATTTTATTTAAAAAAAATTATAAAAAATGTATTAAAAGTTTTTTATATGCAAATGTGGTATCAAAAAAAAGTACAGATCATGGCGCAAAAAATGAGCCCCCATACCGCCGCTTATACGGAAAAATAAAAAAGTTATAGGTCATCAAAATAAAGGGATTATAAACGTACTAATTTGGTTAAAAAGTTTGTGATTTTTTTTAAGCGCAACAATAATATAAAAGTATATAATAATGGGTATCATTTTAATCGTATTGACCCTCAGAATAAAGAACACACGTCATTTTTACCATAAATTGTACTGCGTGAAAACGAAACCTTCCAAAATTAGCAAAATTGCGTTTTTAGTTTTAATTTCCCCACAAAAATAGTGTTTTTTGGTTGCGCCATACATTTTATGATATAATAAGTGATGTCATTACAAAGGACAACTGGTCGCGCAAAAAACAAGCCCTCATACTAGTCTGTGGATGAAAATATAAAAGAGTTATGATTTTTAGAAGGCGAGGAGGAAAAAATGAAAACGTAAAAATTAAATTGTCTGAGTCCTTAAGGCCAAAATGGACTGAGTCCTTAAGGGGTTAAAAGCTGCTGTATACTACAGATTATAGGGGTCATCCAGGAAAAAACTTTTTTTATATATCAGACAGTTCCCGAGACAGGTGTCATCAGAGAGCACTTAGACAGAAAAGAACAACTCAACTTCAGCAGCTCATAAGTACTGAAAGGATTAATGTTTTTTAATAGAAGTAATTTACAAATCTGTTTAACTTTCTGGAGCCAGTTGATATAGAAAAAAAGTTTTTCCTGGAATACCCCTTCAAATTCTTTTCTTTTGGGATTTCTTTTCTGTCTGACCACAGTGCTCTCTGCTGACACCTCTGTCCATTTTAGGAAATGTCCAGAGCTGTTGCTATGTTTGCTATGGGGATGTACTCCTGCTCTGGACAGTTCCTGACATGGACAGACATGTCAGCAGAAAGCACTGTAGTCAGACAAAAAATAAATCAATTTCCTCTGTAGTATACAGCTGCTAATAAGTACTGAAAGGATTAAGATTTTTTTAATAGAAGTACAAAAGTTTTCCACCGGAGTACCCCTTTAAGTCCAAAATGGGCTTGATCCTTAAGGGTTTAATGGGAAATGGGGGGTGATTCAAACTTTTATTAGGAAAGGGGTTCAATCACAGTTATTATTTTTTTTCTTTTACTTTTTTACACTATGTTTTAGTCCCCATGCTATTACCTGCAATCTTTGGATTGCATACACTGTTCAGTGCTTTGCCATAGATCAATGTTATCAGTGCTCGATTGCTACAGCCTTCCATGGCTGACAGGAGCACTAATCGGATGGCAAGGAGGATTTCACAGTGGTGAACCTGATCAGACAGAAAGCAGCCGGGATCATGTTTTTTTTTTTTACATTTTAGACGCCGCAATCAATTTTGATTGCGGCATCTAAAAGGTTAATGTGTTTGTACGCCCTTCGTCAGGTTTTTGGCCAAACTAGAGGTACCCATCTGTAAATAACACTCTTAGGCTAGGTTTACACTACATCATTTACATCCAAAATGCCACTTAGGAATTTCAGTCGGAAATTTCGGTGCAGCAGAATCCAATTGCCGGAAATGAGATTCCACTGCACAGTGCACACTACAGAATTTCAACAGCGGAAATTCCCCTGTTGAACTTCGGCCACCATAAGAATGATCACACCGCCTATAGGGATAACAATGCTTAGACCGAATCTTTGGCCAGATTTTGTAGCGTGAACCTTGTTTCATGCCAGTGCCCTGGGTGGCTATATGAGATGACAAACTGACTCTTGGGGGCTACTACATTCCCTTGTAGATATTCAAATGGAAGGAAGTCTACCCTGAGGTCTTTATACCTTTTAAGACTATCAGCGTATATATGTAAAAAAATTAAAATTAAAAAGGACAAGAGAATAGTGCTATCTGGTACCATTACACTTTTTGTCTAAGCGGTAGATGTGAAAGAAGGGATACACTCACCTTGTCATGTTGCGCTCCGGGCAAAACACCATCACACAGACATACTGTGTATATAGAATAAAATTCTTCTCCTGGTTGGAAGCAGCTAATATCTGATACCGGAATCCAGAACAGGTAAATTAGCACTCACCGATGAATACCATTAACCATCAGTGCACAGGTTTAAAAAAAAAAAGTAGGACCCGACAAAGAGAGGGTTCCACCTCTGGCAATGAGTAGTCCAAATAAAATACTTTATTATTTTCTTTAAAACAGTCCACTGACAGTTAATGATATTCACCGGTGAGTACCCTTGGGAGTTTTCTCTTCATCATTTTTTGAGGCAATGGAACAGAAAAGAAAATGGGGTTGAATAATAAACTGTATTGTATGAAAATATTCTATGCTTGGCTAAAAGTGAAATATACTGCTCAAAAAAAATATAGGGAATACTTAAACAACACAATGTAACTCCAAGTTAATCACACTTCTGTGAAATCACACTGTCCACTCAGGAAGCAACACTGAATGACAATCAATTTCACATGCTATTGTGCAAATGAAACAGACAACAGGTGGAAATTATAGGCAATTAGCAGGACACCTCAATAAAGGAGTGGTTCTTCACGTGGTGACCACAGACCACGTCTCCGTTCCACTGCTTCCTGGCTGATGTTTTTGTCACTTTTGAATTCTGGCAGCGCTTTCACTCTAGTGGTAGCATGAGACGAGGTCTACAACCCACACAAGTGGCTCAGGTAGTGTAGCTCATCCAGGGTGGCACATCAATGCGAGCTGTGGCAAGAAGGTTTGCTGTGTCTGTCAGTGTAGTGTCCAGAGCATGGAGGTGCTACCAGGAGACAGGCCAGTACATCAGGAGACGTTGAGGAGGCCATAGGAGGGCAACAACCCAGCAAGACCGCTACCTCTGCCTTTGTACAAGGAAACACAGGAACACTGCCAGAGCCCTTCAAAATTACCTCCAGCAGGCCACAAATGTGCATGTGTCCACTCAAACGGTCAGAAACAGACTCCTTGAGAGTGGTAGGAGGGCCCCGACGTCCACAGGTGGGGGTTGTGCATACAGCCCAACACCGTGCAGGACGTTTGGCATTTGCCAGAGAACACCAAGATTGGCTAATTTTCTACTGGCGCCCTGTGCTCTTCACAGATGAAAGCAGGTTCACACTGAGCACATGTGACAGACGTAACAGAGTCTGGAGACGCCGTGGAGAACGTTCTGCTGCCTGCAACAGCCTCCAGCATGACCGGTTTGGCGGTGGGGTCAGTAATGGTGTGCTGTAACATTTCTTTATGGGCCGCACAGCCCTCCATGTGCTTGCCAGAGGTAGCCTGACTGCCATTAGGTACCGAGATGAGATCCTCAGACCCCTTGTGAGACCATATGCTGGTGCGGTTGGCCCTGGATTCCTCCTAATGCAAGACAATGCTAGACCTCATGTGGCTGGAGTGTGTCAGCAGTTCCTGCAAGAGGAAGACATTGATGCTATGGACTATTCCCCAGACCTGAATCCGATTGAGCACATCTGGGACATCATGTCTCTCTCCATCCACCAATGCCACATTGCACCACAGACTGTCCAGGAGTTGGCGGATGCCACCTCATCAGGAGCATGCCCAGGTGTTGTAGGGAAGTCATACGGGCATGTGGAAGCGACACACACTACCGAGCCTCATTTTGACTTGTTTTAAGTACATTACATGAAAGTTGGATCAGCCTGTAGTGCAGTTTTCCACTATGATTTTGAGTGTGACTCCATATCCAGACCTCCATGGGTTTATAAATTTGATTTCCATTGATAATTTTTGTATGATTTTGTTGTCAGCACATTCAACTATGTAAAGTATTTCTTACGATTAGTTCATTCATTCAGATCTAGGATGTGTCATCTTAGTGTTCCCTTTATTTTTTTTGAGCAGTGTAGTTTTAGTTTGCAGGATAAGATGGAAGGGCTCTATCCAAACACAATACTCTTTAGATGATCATTTAAAACATTACATTGCTGTGTTTAATGGGCGCTGTCAGATCCAAAAACTTGTTTTTATGTTGTACATCTTGGCAAAACATTAACCTTTTTTAATATACTTCATAAACATTTTTATCTCCTCTTTATAGAAATCATGGCTTAAAAAAAAAAAAAAAAAAAAAAAAAAGACTGCTAGGGGTCCTCATACAAAAAAAAACATAGTAATGACAAGCTGCAGCATCATCTTTGTCCCTGCTAAAGCACAGGCTGGGACAAGGTCTAGTAAGTGAGGTCAGGACTAGCACTCCTCTGTGCTCACTCCTTTCATGTCTATTAGACTCATGTCTGAAAACATGGGAAGGGGTTAGGCTGGGTTTACACCACGTTTTTCCAATGTGGTAACCGTATACGGTTTTCCGCAAAAAAAAACGTATACAACCGTATCAGAAACCGTATGCATAGAGAATGTATTGTAAACCGTATTCCCAATGTTGTGTACGGTTGCATCCGTTTTGCCTCGGATACGGTTTTGCCGATTTTTCAACCGTAGGCAAAAATGCTGTCGACCACATTTTTGCCTCAGGTAGGAAAACCGTATGCGAACCATATGCGGTTCCTTTAACATTGTTGTCTAGGAGAACCATACACAGAATTTCAGAATATGGTTGCACACGGTTTTTCGAATCTGTTTTTGGAGTTGACACATGCACAGATCTTTCTAGAATTAATCCCAGACATTCCCCTCCCTCTGGAAACGCCCTGTCTGGCCATTGTCTGGAGAGTTGAGCTACAAGAAGGACCTGCTGCTCCTTTGCTCTTCAGTCAGCCGCCATTTTAGGCTTCATCTGGCACATTAAAAGGTAAGATGGCTGCCAATTAATATTCTATTCTCTTTGTAAAGACACCTTATTGAAAGGAGTTGTAATATTGCCCATTTTTGGATTATTTTTTTGAAAAATGTATTGCTTTTACAATGTTAACATCATGTCCTGGTTGAGTTTTATATTTTTGCATAATATTTATTAAATGCTGGCAGATAAATATTTTAATCTTGTTGATATTATGTTGATAGTTGTAGTTTTGCAACTGCTGGAGGCTCCCTATTTAGTTTTTTTTGGCTGCAGACATTGCTTTACATTCAGCCAGCATACATGCAAGAGTTTTTGTATTGCATGGTTCAATCAGCAATTGCAGACCACCCAATTCCTGCATGCTTGCAAACAGTAGTCCATATGCTAAAATGTGCAGGCCTTTTGGTTGTTGGTAGAGATGAGCGAACTTACAGTAAATTCGATTCGTCACGAACTTCTCGGCTCGGCAATTGCTGACTTTTCCTGCATAAATTAGTTCAGCTTTCCGGTGCTCCGGTAGGCTGGAAAAGGTGGATACAGTCCTAGTAGACTCTTTCCTAGGAATGTATCCACCTTTTCCAGGCCACCGGAGCACCTGAAGGCTGAACTAATTTACGCAGGAAAAGTCATCAACTGCCTAGCCGAGAAGTTTGTGACAAATCAAATTTACTGTAAGTTCGCTCATCTCTAGTTGTTGGAGTTCTGACAATGCTGGTTGCACTATGTTTTTCAATAATAAACTATGATATGATGTAAGATGTAATATTGCAAATGGTAGTTGCTTCATGCAAAACGGGTTTGGTCATTAAGTGGTTAAGAAAGGGTTGGGGAGTGATTTTTGGAAAAGTAAGGGGATTAAAGATGCAGCATAGATTTTTCAAAATGGAGAAAGTAAAAAATTTGGTTTGAAAAACGAACACAAATTTTGGTATATACAGTTGTGTGAAGCATATAAATGCACTGAAAAGAAAGAAAAATGTAGGATATATTCACATGGGATGATAGATTATATGAACTCAGAGGGGGGTAGAAAGTTAAATTATGCATATAGGTTACTCCTAAAAACTGTACCGGTCATGTTTCAGGAGAATAAATAGAGGAGATAGGAGACTGTATTGGGCCCAATCTCAAGGGAAGCATGGGATGACATTCTGAAGAATGTTAAAAAGTGTTCTATTAATAAAAGACACCAAATGATGCAATTAAGAATAATCCACCATTTGTATTACTCACCGGTACATTTAAAAAAGATAGGCTGTTGGAGGAAGACAGATTGCCCTAAGTGCAGCATATCTGATGCAGATTTGATCCATTTACTATGGACATGCCCAATTGTGAGAGAATTTTGGGTTAAGGTATTTCAGATTATTGGGAATAAATTCAATCTGAAGAGAGAATGGTTGGGTTCAGAGGTTATTCTAGGGACTTTGTGTAATATTGGGAAAAGTCAAGTTTTAGTAAATCGTATCCTTATTTATGTTGGCTAAGGTAGTGATCCTGAGAGGGTTGTTTGGGAGTATGGGTCCAAACATAACAGAGTGGAGTTGGTTGGTCCTTAAAATTAGAAAATATAAGAAATGGCGAATTGGCAACTCCAGAAGAGGTCTAATCAGACATAGAGCAATCTGGGCTGAATGGGAAGAGTAAGAGGATAAAAGCGGTATTTAAAAAGGGAAAGAAAAAAAAAAGGGAAAGGAAACTTTTTTCTGTTTTTTTTTGTTTTCTCTCCTTCTGACATGGGGTGGGGGAGGGGATAGTGTATTTATGTGTGATAATAATTTATTTTTGTTAATGTTTTTAAAATAAGGTTTCTTACATTTCTGGATGTCCTCCTGCCCAAAATCTGTAGTATAGAAGAGTAATTTTAAAAGTGTCCCATGTCATATGGTAAGGAGGCCGAAGTAGCCATCGTGATGTGTGGCGTTCTTAAGTATTCACAATGCTCTGATATCACACCTACTTATGCATGATTGACAGTTGGGTATGGCCGTATTATAAATCTAATGAGCAGTAATATGAGCTCCCCTCTTCTTATCACTGGTCTTGTGCCAAGCATAAGTGGTATTTTACTTTCTAGAGATCCTGCTGTTGTCATTTTGATGCACATCTACTTCAGAGCGGAGCGCTTGGACAGTGGATTGTGCAATGAATTACACTGAGCACTCTGACAGGCTTCACGCTGTCAGTGCAAACAGAGCTATGACCCACACATGGACTACAAGGCAAATAATGCCCTGTAGTTTTTATGTTAGATCCAGAATTTGTGAGGTTGTTATTTTAGTAAATATGAGTGTATACAAGTGTAATCTTGCATGCTCTGGCTTCTGCATTCACCGTGCTCCATTTAATTATCATCTTATCTCTGCATTTTTATATATAGACTCTGTAACAGTGAGACAAAGGCAGATTTTAGCTCTAGTTATTTTAATATAAGTACATGGTCAGAACCAATGGAATGTCTGTCAGGTATGTTTATCTTATGTAATCCCTAGCAACAGATTATGTTACCTTTACTATTGGCTACTTTGTGATGACGTCATTTTGGCACCAAGAGGTGGGATTATAAATGGACTTTCATTCTTTGTGACTGTTATGCCATTATGCACATCAGAAGAAGGGGCACTGCATGCCCTGAAACGTGTGTATGGCTTTTAAGTTTTATATGTTAGAATAAATATTGGTTGGTGTGAAGACCAAAGGAGCTCCAGTTCTATAATTGCATAGCTTTCGCATCTTGAAAATCTGGGATCCTTTTTTCCTCGCTTTTCCATTGATCCTTGACATTTTTGGTGGACCTGTGAGCCTGACCGGCACCCAGTGGCTGCACCGTTCTACTTTTGTCACTTAGAGCCCTTTAAGCTGTTGTGCTTTGCTACAAAACAGCAAGAGGTGAGCGGATTTCAACCTGATTTGTCCTATACGATGTGGTAAATATGCATTATGCTATGAGGAGCTCTGGGGGAGCAGGGATGGGAGCTCTGCATTCAGAGAGTATGGTGTTGTGTAACAGCTACAAACCAGACCGCTCAGCTGACATGGAGAGATCAGTATGGAAAAGAGCATTATATTACCAAATTGCATTATATATACTTTTGACACCATAAACAGTTTTTTTTTTTTTTGCTGGACAACCTCTTTAAACCCACACACAAATAAATTACCTTACTTGGTAGTTGGTGACATCTGTGGAGTACTACAGGGTGAAACATAGCACTACCAGGTACTATTGTGGTCACTTGCTTGTTAAGGCATGTTCACAATTGTGTTGTGGCATCCAATATAAATAGGAAACCTAATACATTTCGGGATCCAACAGACACCAGCAGCCTTCAACGAACCCCATTGACTTACAGTCAATTCCACTAAGGGTGTCTACCGTTTTAACTATTTCTAATGCAGATCTAAACAGAACCTTATCTAAACAGATCCTTATTGTTGTTTTTATTTTATATATATATATATATATATATATATATATATATATAACATAAAGGATGACCGCAGCACTCAATAGTAGTGAAAAAATCTAAAAAGTGGCTTTATTCCAAAAGCAAACAGCAGCGACGTTTCGGTGTTCTCACAACACCATTCTCAAGCTAAATAACAGTGATCACAGCAAAGTATATATAGAGGGTGAAACAAATCAATCATAATTACAAACAATTATAAATATGTAAACATTCGTAAAGTGCCAGTGCATACAGTGCATCAGAAAGATATTAGGGGATGTACAATAGTCATCCAGATACAAGTGAGTGATATTAAAAACCTTTATGTTTTGTATGAATTGGACCCAAGACCAGGGCCCCCAGACTGCTTGCACCATATCCATTCTATCGGAAGTGCTGCCTACCGCCTCAAGTTCTATATATATATATATATATATATATATATATATATATATATATATATATATATATATATATATATATTGTAAGGATTCCTCCTTGGGGATAGCTCCGGGATCGTCCTAGACACTGCCATGGGACACGTTTCCACTCAATAAACCCGCAGACAACAGTTATTCATGCAAGCCTAGCACCTTGCCAGCTTTATTTAGATAGGTTGCAGGTGAAAAACGAACATAATGCAGGAACTAAATAAAATTCTAGACCGTCTGGTCACTGATTACACATATCATCATGCCCTGACTACGAACTGGTGAGCTACCCTCAGCCAGTTAAACATGTGTCTCCTGCAACCTGTTACTCACAGTTCACACCACTTCTTGGACCACTTGCAGCGCCTTCTGCGTGTTACCAAAACAGGGCCCGTGTGTCTCCCCGTCTAACAGCCAGCATACTGTTTCCAAGGGAGAGCCCCAACTACTCTGTTTCCTTTCCTTTTAAACACACTTCCCCTTCCTGATACCTCATTAATCAGGCCACAGGTGGATTTTCCAGAGTTCGCAAGGGAAATACACCCTTTCCTTGCCACACTGCCACATATCCCCCCCCCCCCCCTCTGCTCAGACCACCGGGAAGGAGCACTTTTATTCAAAAGGCAGAGTCCAACAGTCTTACCTTTTCCTTGGAAAACTTTTGTCCCACAGTCTCTGAAGTCCTTGACTTTTTTCTTCCGGACTTTTACCAGCCACCTATTACAAGTTTCTAGGTCACACCTCTCCAGTACCAGGTTCTTCACCCTGGTGTGGGCAGGGTTCTTGAAATTAAGGAGAGAGAGGACTGATGCTTCTAACCTTTGTCTTCTTCTGGCTTGCCAGACCTCTGCCTCTGCTTTAGAGAATCTTTCGGCCTCAGTGGCTTTACCAACCACTGTCTTGTTCTCTGTAGCTTCAGAAGACCTCCGACACGGGTCCATCTCAGTTTCAACTTTAGAGGACTTCCCACTTGGTTTCACCACAGTTTTGACTTCAGTGGATATCTCACATGGTTTCACCTCATCCCTTCCAGCTTTCTCTTCAGGGGCACCAGCTTCCTCAGGTTTGGCTTCAGAGTCTTTGGCTCCTTCAGATTCTTGTGTAGAATCAGCTTCTACTACTGGCTCTTCTCTGCAGCTTCTTCAGGCTTACTCTTCTCTTCACCTGTAGCTTCAGTTGTGCCATTCTCTTTACTCATAGCTTTTGAGGTTGACTCTGGTTTCGCTTCTGCTTCAGAGGATTTCTCTGCCTCAGCATTACCTTCAGAATTTTTGGTCTGCTCAGGTTCAGAGGATTTCCCGCCTGACTCCTCCTTAGTCTCCACTTCAGAGAATTTCACACCAGGTTTCAGCTCAGTCCTAACTTTAGAGGACTTCTTACAGGGCTTCACCTCAATCTTAGCATTAGAGGACTTTTTACCGGGCTTCAGAGAAAGCATCCCTGTATCCCATAACTTCTGCCCCAGAAGCCTTTCTTGAGCCAATTCCACCATAGCTTGGTCTCTGCTCTCTTTTAGAACTTCCTTGTCCTCTTCCTTTTTCTCACATTTTCGCTGCTTACACTGGAGCTTAGCGGACTTCATCCTCTCACTGTCAAGTAACTCTGTCAAGTCCCTGACAGTATCTTCCGAAGACAGCAATTGTTTCCTCAACTGTTCATTGTCCGCCAGCACAGCCACCTGCTCGTAGAGTTGCACTCCCAGCAAAACCAAGGCAGCTACGTGGTACCTTCTGTGCGTTTCGTTCTGCGCTTCCAGGCTCTCTTTTAAGATCTTCATGTAATCTTTCAGCTTTATATATTTCAGCTGCTCCCTCTTGAGTTGTGCAGAGATCATCTTCTCACTGTCCAGCAACTGTTTCTTGGTCTTCTCTAACTCATTGATACATTTTCCACTCTCACCAATCTGTTCAGATAGATCTGAGATCTTCTGTTGCAAGTTCTTTTTTTAATGTTTCAGAGTCTCAACTTGTTCTGGGGCCTCTGCTCATGGAGCAAGTCATTGTCATGACTAGCAGATTGAAGAGCATGTGCAAGGGCATTCTTCGCCTTGACTTCCTCCTCAAGTTGTCTCTTAGCTTTAGAGACACTCTCCAGATTGCTGGCAAGAGCCTCAACTTCCATCGTCATTTCATTCTTCTCTTTTTCTATTTTTTCCATGGCTACTAGCCTAGTCTTGTGATCACTCTACAGAGCCTGATATGCACCATGTAGAAGACTCACTTCTTCTTCCTGGAATGACATCCGCTTGGCCAGACTCTCCACTTCACTCTCCTTGCTGGTCACAAGACCCTGGGAGCGGGACAGTTCATCCTGCAGAGCCACAAACTCCCTTTTGTGATGCTCCATGACTTTTTCCAGCTGAAGCCTCGCTTCTTGCTGTTTCTTAAAGTCAGCAAGTGATTTGTCCTTCTCCTCTGTCAAGCGATGTACCTCTTTTTCTTTCTCCATCAACTTCACAGAAATCATCTGAAGGGTTTCTTCCAGATTCTGGCTACAGTTTTTTTCCAAGGCCAGCTCGTCTTTATCGAGACCTTTAACTGACAGCGGTCTCCTCAATTTCGCTGTTAGACGTTCAGACATCCTCTGGTCCTCTGTCAGACACTCGACCCAGCTCTTCTCCATCTCTAGATGAAGTCTCCCCCTTTTTTGGGGTTGCGGCCACTTGTGCCTCGTTATTGTCATCAACAACAGGTGCCACCGACAACTGGTACTCTTCCTCTCCCACCATGTTGACAACTCTGGAGACTCTTGCTAAACACTTTCGTCGGACCGGCAATCCCTTGGCGGTAAGTTCGTTGCCCCTAGCAACAACTTCAGTGGCTCTTGGCACCAGTGAGTCAGGGTGATTCCCGAACAGCTCCTCTGAACTGTCTCTCGGCTCCTTGGCAGACTTTTCTTTTGTCTTGTCACAGTCTCTCCATGACCTTGAAAAAACTACTAGGGCTCCTGGATCTGCAACAATATGTGGTCGACCTTCCTGGTTACGACCTCTCTCTAGTTCAGACACCACATCTTCTTCACTTAGGACCGTAATCGCAGCCCCCAGCTCCACCGGTACTCTTTTCCGGAGTTTTGGTTTTTCCACAGCCATCTCTGTAGCTTCTTTTCCAGTCACCTCTTTAACTTTACTCGCGGACTGTTCTTCAGCTCCCCTAGTGGTCTGGCACACTCCCACCTGAGATATACCTAGGGTCTGCTGACACTCCCCATCCTCAGCCTCTGCGGAGTTACTGTCCCCTGCTATGTGGTGTAAACAAGAGTTGTGAGCCTATCAGGTGTTCCTGCTCTAGTCACCTGACTATCTTCCCACAACTGCTGAAAAAATGGAAAATCCTTCCCCAGCACTACTTCATACTCTAAGGTAGGCTCAATTGCAACCTTATGACTTATGGTACCATAGGGAGTAGAAATACACACATTAACTATTTTATAACCCCAGATACCGGCTTGTATAGACACTACAGCAGGGTCTGGCTTTCTGCCGCTGGTCTTTACCAGACTTATTACACATTTTGGATGTAACAAAACATCATCTTTTTAACTTCTATTTCCAGCTCACACAGGTTTTCTTTTGTCCTGTGAGAGGGAGTGGGATCGATCCCCGCATCCTCCACCAAAATGTAAGGATTCCTCCTTGAGGATAGCTCCAGGATCGTCCTGGACACTGCCACGGGAAACATTTCCACTCAATAAACCCGCAGACAACGGTTATTCATGCAAGCCTGGCACCTTGCCAGCTTTATTTAGACAGGTTGCAGGCAAAAAACAAACATAATGCAGGAACTAAATAAAATCCTAGACCGTCTGGTCACTGACTACACATATCAGCATGCCCTGACTATGAACTGGTGAGCTACCCTCAGCCAGTTAAACATGTGTCTCCTGCAACCTGTTACTCACAGTTCACACCACTTCTTGGACCACTCGCAGCGCCTTATGCGTGTTACCTAAACAGGGCCCGTGTGTCTCCCCCTCTAACAGCCAGCATACTGTTTCCAAGGGAGAGCCCCAACTATTCTGTTTCCTTTCCTTTTAAACACACTTTCCCTTCCTGATACCTGATTAATCAGGCCACAGGTGGATTCTCCAGAGTTAGCAAGGGAAATACACCCTTTCCTTGCCACACTGCCACAATATATATATATATATATATATATATATATATATATATGTGTGTGTGTGTGTGTGTAATACAGTGTATTATAGTATCTACATTATATTGGGTGAATTACTCTATTAGAATTGAACAAGGTTTTATTATAATCTCAAGAGACTGATCCCATTAACTTGGGAAACAACAACAATAATAATAATAATGATGAGAATAATAATTATAATTTATTTTAATGAAAATATATTTTTTATTTTATATAGTGTCAGCAAATTATGCAGCACTTTACCATTTTGAGGGTGCAAATAAGGACAAAATTAGACATCATAATAATACAAACTGATCGTTCAACAAGAGGAGTGAGGGCCCTGCTCACAAGAGCTTACAGGCTACAGAAATTTTTGCATGAGTCCTTAAATGCCCATGAATTACCCATGTATCTTATTATATCAGGTTAAAAATATTAAGAATTCATCAAAGCTTTTTTTGTTTTTACCAGTCTTGTCTTATGTACGGAATCACTTACGTTAATGTACTGTAAATCTGGCTTTACACCTGCATTTTAAGAGATACTCAAATTATTCTCCAAAGTCACGACAAAGTCATATGTTGATACACTTATTTTTTAGCAAGAGTTTCATTTAAATTCAACTTAAGTCAAATAAGGCTGGATAATCTGATTCAGACTCATGATTAATTTTTGTAGTGGTTTTTTTATGTTTATGTTTTTTTTTTTTCAGGTTTCGGAAAAACCTTTTCACAGATACCTCCCATAGATTCTGGAAAGATCATCTGAAAGACATTTCACTATGTATTCTGAATGGAAAATGCTGCTGTGTACATCTCCACCATCCAAATTATTCCTTAGGGCAAGTTCTTTTATCAGAAATGTTGTGTTGTGCTGGAACCATGAAATGTGATGTGCTCTAAACTTACCTACATTGTATTTTCTCTTTAATTTATTGTTGTAAATATAATAGGATAGAATAAACATTAGGTAATACACTGCCCAGTCTCCTATTCAGATGGATGGAGGACTGGGGAATATTCTTGAAATATAACATATACACAGTAGTTAGAACTTTCAATGTGGGAATCTATTAGTTAGGGTATGTGCCCTAGGGTAACTTACAAGGAGGTGGAGACATGGTGAAGGACATATAATGAATGCAGAATGCAAGTATTTAAAGGGGTATTTAACTATATATATATATATATATATATATATATATATATATATATATCTAAAAAGTCGGGGGTCGTCTTATACGCCGGGTATTGAGGTCCGGGATAGGAAAACTTCTGATTATCTGCCCGGGCCGCCTCCCGTGTGTGGCTGCAGGCGGGGGCCGGCCAGAGCAAGTAAAAACTAATACTGTATACTAAAAACCAGGGTGCCTCCAGCTGTTGTTAAACAGTTAAACAGTTTGGGAGTTGTAGTTTAACAACTACTGGAGGCCCCCTGGTTTTTAGTATACAGTATTAGTTTTAACTTGCTCTGGCCGGCCCACACCTGCAGCCACACACACGGGCAGATAATCATGGGTATTCCTATGCCGGACATCCCTGTGTCCCGAAAAATCTTTTCGGGACATACGGATATCCGCCGGTCACTTACCATTCCCCTGCGATCCTCCTTCGGTCCTCCGTCTCTATGGTTGTACGCATGGGACGTCAGTGATGTCCCGTGCCTACAACCATAGAGGCAGAGGAGCGCAGAACCAGGAGGACCGCAGGAGGACGCGCGCCGACCGGGGCCTGGTGAGTGACCGGCCGTGCTATCTTATGTGATTTGGTCACCGTTCCCCGGTCCCGGCACCTACTGCTATGGTCCATAGGCCATAGCAGTAGATGGTGACCCGGGCCGGAGGAGCGGTGATCGGAACACTGTGGGGGCAGACTAGTACAGACATGCAGCCATACACTGTATATGGCTGGAAGCTGTATGTCTGTTGGGGGGAGCTGCCAATCTAATGTGGGGGATGCTGCCTACTATTGTGGGGGGAGCTGCCTACAAATGTGGGGGGAGCTGCCTACAAATGTTGGGGGAGCTGCCTACTATTGTGGAGGAAATGCTGACCTAATGTGGGGGAATTGCCTACAAATGTGGGGGGAATTGAATACAAATGTGGGGGGAGCTGCGTACTATTGTGGGGGAACTGCTGACCTAATGTGGGGGGAGCTGCCTACTATTGTAGGGGAACTGCTGACCTAATGTTGGGGGAGCTGCCTACTATTGTGGGGGAACTGCTGACCTAATGTTGGGGGAGCTGCCTACAAATGTGGGGGGAGCTGCCTAAAAATGTGGGGGGAGCTGCCTACAAATGTGGGGGGAGCTGCCTGCAAATGTGGGGGGAGCTGCCTTCTATTGTGGGGGAACTGCCTACTATTGTGGGGGAAATGCTGACCTAATGTGGGGGAATTGCCTACAAATGTAGGGGGGAGCTGCCTACTATTGTGGGGGAAACTGCTGACCTAATGTGGGGGGAGCTGCCTACAAATGTGGGGGAGCTGCCTACAAATGTGGGGGAGCTGCTACTAATGTGGGGGAGCTGCCTACTAATGTGGGGTAACTGCTGACCTAATGTGGGTTAACTCCCGACCTATTGTGGGGGAACTGCCAACCTAATGTGGGGGAACTGCCGACCTAATGTGGGGGAACTGCCGACCTAATGTGGGGGAACTGCCGACCTAATGTGGGGGAGCTGGCAACCTAATGTGGGGGAACTGGCAACATAATGTGGGGGAACTGGCAACGTAATGTGGGGGAACTGGCAACTTAATGTGGGGGGAACTATACTGCCTACCTAATGTGGGGGGAACTATACTGCCTACCTAATGTGGGGGAACATGATGCCTACCTAATGTGGGGGGAACTACAAGGTACCGTACATCGCGGTAGGAGGGGTAGTCTTATATGGCGAGTGTATCCCAAACTCTATATTTTAACTGTAAAAGTTGGGGGTCGTCTTATACGCCAAGTCGTCTCATACGCCGGCATATACGGTATATATATATATATATATATATATTGTGGCAGAGTGGCAAGGAAAGGGTGTATTTCCCTTGCTAACTCTGCAGAATGCTCCACCTGTGGCCTGATTAATGAGGTATCAGGAAGGGAAAGTGTGTTTAAAAGGAAAAGAAACAGAATAGTTGGGGCTCTCCCTTGGAAACAGTATGCTGGCTGTTAGAGGGGGAGACACACGGACCCTGTTTAGGTAACACGCAGAAGGCGCTGCGAGTGGTCCAAGAAGTGGTGTGAACTGTGAGTAACAGGTTGCAGGAGACACATGTTTAACTGGCTGAGGGAAGCTCACCAGTTCGTAGTCAGGGTATGCTGATATGTGTAGTCAGTGACCAGACGGTCTAGGACTTTATTTTGTGCCTGTTTATGTTTTGTTTTACCTGCAACCTGTGGAAATAAAGCTGGCAAGGAGCCAGACTTGTATGAGGAACTGTGGTCTGTGGCGTTATTGTGAGGAACGTGTCCCGTGGCAGGCAAGTGACCCAGAGCTAATCCCCAAGGAAGAATCCTTACAATATATATATATATATATATATATATATATATATATATATATATATATATATACAACTTCAGATTTTTTATACATGCAGATTTGAAAGCTATAAAATGTTTTATTTGGATATTCAAATAGTTTTTATTTTGGTCATTGTTACCTTCCCGTTACATATTCAGATTTTTTGTACATGCAGATTTGAAAGCTATAAAATGTTTTATTTGGATATTCAAACTGTTTTTATTTTGGTCATTGTTACGGCAGGTGGTGGATCCTCTGGACCTGTGTGGAAGATGATGTGAGCCATACCAGGGACTGGAGTCTAAGGTGCCATTAGTTTTCACCAGAGCTCGCTGCAAAGCGGGAAGGTCTTGCTGTGGCAGGCGTCACCCAGGTCGCTACCCCTGGCACAACTTGACCACACAGGCTGCTAGGTGTAACTTGACTCAGGAGAGATGACAAATAGAGAGGCAGGCAGGAAGGCAGGATAAGCGGTACAGAAGCGTAGTCAGGACATAGCAAGTTCAGTAGGCAGGTGGCACAGGAGCATAGTCAGGTTACAAGCGGAGTAGTCAGGAACACAGGAAGGCAAACACAATGACTGCTTTCTCTGAGGCACTAGGGGCAAAGATCCGGCAAGGGGGTGTGGGAGGTTAAAACACTTATAGACAAGGCACAGGTGAAAGCAACAATCAAGTGTGCACTGACCCTTTAAATCTTAAAAACACGAGCATTCTTGCCCTAGGAGGCGGGGACACGCGTGCCAGTGATGATAGACTACAAGAGGAACAAAAGGTAGGGATGGCCCGAGATTTGCATGCGGGCGCATCTCATGATCTCATGGTCCGCCAGCAGAAGCGGAAGGGGCAGAGGAGCGCTCACGGCAAGTCGTAGCGCTAGGTGTAACAGTCATATGGGGGGAAAAAGTAAAAAAAATAATTTGAAATACGTGTCTAATCCAGAGTGGCAAATGGTAGACTTCTAACGGGAGTTGCAGGTTGAAAAGAACGGCTCTGGCTGGAACAACAACAAGTAAGTTGTACATTTTAACATAAAAAAAATGCCACGCGTTTCAACACGCATGCACGGCTTTATCAGGCATTTCGGAACCTCGTCCTATTTCCCCCCTACAAACACTGCCATTTCCCAGGGTTTTTAGGTGGAAATAGAGAGTTTCCTGTATGGAACAATTGCCAAGAAGGGAATTAATAGGGCGAGAG
Organism: Hyla sarda; assembly: GCF_029499605.1. NCBI lineage: Eukaryota > Metazoa > Chordata > Amphibia > Anura > Hylidae > Hyla > Hyla sarda. The sequence goes on from NC_079191.1 coordinate 70,449,128, forward strand.
TAGGGCCTTACAGAGGAAGATTTTACCTCCACCTGCTACAATGGACAATACGTTGTTCCCTTCCACCTTTTTGAGGAAAGCGTTACTCGTCCTAAAAAGTGTGGCCCCACACAGGAACCAATCCCTATTTCCAATTAAAACCCCTGGGAAATGGCAATATTTGTAGGTGGAAAAGGGAGAGGTTGCTGTGTGGGGCCACCTTTTTTTAGGGTGAGTAACACTTGCCAAGAAGGGAATTAATAATGCAAGAGTAGGGCCATACATTGTTCCCTTCCACCATTTAGAGGTCTTTGCATCACATCAATACTTGGTGGTGTAGGTGGCACACAGTGTTTTTTGCACGCATTTACTTTTGTTTGATTTAAAAAAAAATGTTGCTTCATATATTTTATCCTAAGTATATTATTAAAAGTTACGCTTTAGGTAATGCATATCATCAATATTTACTTTTGCACACTAACACTTTTACAAAAGAGACCGTTATCATCTGCAAACCTGCCTCAGCTACTATTCTGATCCTTCCAACTGCCTGATGCCACACATTTGATGCAAAGTTCTCCTTTTTTTCACCCACCTTCGTCACCGGAACTGGTATTGCCACCCACCGCACCACTTTGTCACCGGGTCACTTTCAGGACTCCTGATGCTGCTGCCACCTCTAGGCTGTCTCACTCTGCCACCATATGTTCTCCTCAAGCTGATGCCAGCTCCAAGCTGTCTCATACTGCCACCATATGTTCTCCTCATGCTGCTGCCACATCCACGTATGGTCATTAAGCCACTATATGGTCTCCTCATGCTGCCGCCACCCCCATGCTGTGTCATTCAGCCACTATATTGTCTCCTCATGCTGCCGCCACTTCCATGCTGTGTCATTCAGGCACTAAATGGTCTCCTCATGCTGCCGCCACCTCCACGCTATGTCATTCAACCACTATATGGTCTCCTCATGCTTCCGTCACGTCCAGGCTGTGTCATTCAGCCACTATATGTTCTCCACATGCGGCCACCGACTCCAGGCTGTGTCATTAAGCCACTATATGGTCTCCTCATGCTGCCCCCAACTCCAGGCTTTGTCATTAAGCCACTATGTGGTCTCCTCATGCTGCTGCCACCTCCATGCTGTGTCATTCAGCCACTATATGATCTCCTCATGCTGCCGCCACCTCCACATTGTGTCATTCAGCCACTATATGGTCTCCTCATTCTGCCGCCACCTCCACGCTGTGTCATTCAGCCACTATATGGTCTCCTCATGCTGCCGCCACCTCCATGCTGTGTCATTCAGCAACTATATGCTCTCCTCATTCTGCCGCCAACTCCAGGCTTTGTCATTCAGCCACTATATGTTCTCCTCATGCTTCTGCCCCCTCCAGTCTGTATCATTCAGCCACTATATGTTCTCCTTATGCTTCTGCCACCTCCATGTTGTGTCATTCAGCCACTATATGATCTCCTCATGCTGCCGCCACCTCCACGTTGTGTCATTCAGCCACTATATGTTCTCCCAATGCTGCTGCAAACTCCAGGCTGTGTCATTAAGCCACTATATGCTGCCACCAACTCCAGGCTGTGTCATTCAGCCACAATGTGCTCTCCTCTTGATACAGCCAACTCCAGGCTGTGTCATTCAGCCACTATATTTTCTCCTCATGCTGCCGCCACCTCCACGCTATGTCATTTAGCCACTATATGTTCTCCTTATGCTGCCGCAAACTCCAGGCTGTGTCATTCAGCTACTATATGCTGCCACCAACTCCAGGCTGTGTCATTCAGCCACAATGTGGTCTCCTCTTGATACAGCCAACTCCAGGCTGTGTCATTCAGCCACTATATTTTCTCCTAATGCTGACGCCACCTCCACGCTGTGTCATTCAGCCACTATATGGTCTCCTCATGCTGCCTCCACCTCCAGGCTGTGCCATTCAGCCAATTTATGATGTCCTCATGCTTCCACCACCACCAGGCTGTGTCATTCAGCCACTATATGGTCTCCTCATGTTGCCGCCACCTCCATGCTGTGTCATTAAGCCACTATATGGTCTCCTCATGCTGCCACCACCTCCAGGCTGTGTAAATTTTCCGTCATTTGTTCTCCACTGGCTCATGTCAGTTTTTATAGCTTTTCGAACAAAATAAATTCATATCAAACTAATTTTTTTCTGAAAATTCTGTTAATGTCACAAATAAAATTTTTTATAAAATTCGATCATCACTAGTCCTCATATGCTTGGAATATCTTTGGAATATCTTTGGCTTATCTTTGGAATTACCACAAGAATCCAAATAAACAGTTTGGAGCGAGAAAATTAAACCATAACTAATGAAACATTCAAAGTTGAAGTTTTGCAGTACCAGCCGTGCTTACTTACACGTGCGTGCATGGCTTGATATGTATCGACAAACATTTGATACCGGCAGGATCTACCCAGTAGCCCTCCCAGGTCAGGGCTGCACCACTGAGTACAAACTGACACAGTACTCTAAAATTGTGCCACTCTGTGGCCTACATAGGCTTCCGCCACCTCCAGACTGTGCCATTGTGCCGCCCTATGGTCTCGTCATGCTGCTGCCACCTCTAGTCTCTGTCATTGTGCCGCCATGTGATCTCCTTGTTATATTGATTTTGTAGTTTGACAGTATTTTTTCAAAGAAAATGCTTTGAGCACCTGGGACACTCAGTCATAAGATGGGGGGGGGGGGTTAAAGGAAGGGGCTGGGACAGGCGATAGCTGGCCTTGTGGCGGACCGCTTTTCCATAGTATATACAACAATTATACACTATTGGAGCTAGAATTACCACGGCTGCTGGCACCAGACTTGCCTTCCAATGGGTCCTCAAAAAAGGATTTAAAGTTTGCTCATTCCAATTACAAGGCTCTGTCATTATGCCACTGTGCGGCAGTGTTTCTAAGATCGACTCTTGTGATCTGCATGTCATACTGAATAAAAGTATTATTTCATGGACACAGCACACTCCCTATGTGTGTTACAACAAGTCAAAGTGTTCTACACCCCTATTGAGGCTCTCTGTAGCCCAGAAATAGTAATGTTTAACCCCTTAAGGACTCAGCATTTTTCAGTTTTTGCATTTTCATTTTTTCCTCATCACCTTCTAAAAATCATAACGCTTTCAATTATGCACATAAAATTCCATATGATGGCTTATTTTTTGTGCCACCGATTCTACTCTGCAGTGACATTAGTCATTTTACCTGAAAATCCATGGCAAAACGGGAAAAAAATTCATTGTGCAACAAAATTGAAGAAAAAATGTCATTTTGTAAATTTTGGGGGCTTCCGTTTCTACGCAGTGCATTTTTTGTTTTTTTCGTTTTTTTGCGCCGTGTTCTGACGTTCTTATCGGTACCATTTTTTTTATTGATATGACTTTTTGATCGCCATTGACCATGTGATTTCATTAGCGATATATTTTTATAGTTCGGACATTTCCGCATGTGGCGATACCACATATGTTTATTTTTATTTACACAGTTTTTTTTATGGGAAAAGGGGGGTGATTCAAACTTTTATTAGGGAAGGGGTTAAATGACCTTTGTTAACTTTTTTCTTCACTTTTTTTTTGCAGTGCTATAGCTCCCATTGGGACCTATAGCACTGCACACACTGATCTCTTATGCTGATCCCTGCAAAGCCATAGCTTTGCATGGATCAGCGAGATAGGGGCTTGATTGCTCAAGCCTGTAGCTCAGGCTTGGAGCAATCAAACCCCGATCGGACGCTGCGGAGACAGGTAAGGAGACCTCCGCTTGCATCCTAGCTAATCGGAACATCGCGATTTTATCGCGATGTCCTGATCAGCCCCACTGAGTTGCCAGGAAGTGTCTACTTTCACTTTCAGACGCGGCGGTAAACTTTGATTGCCGCGTCTGAAGGGTTAATAGCGCACGACAAATGCAGTGGTACACATTTATATATGCCCATGCCCGGACCTCAAAAATAAACAAAATAAACTCATATATACCTTCCTACGAGTCCCCATTGGTCCGGCACAGGCCTCACGGTCCGGCAGTGCTGACATCATTCCACTTCCTGGGGACGGGGACACCGCAGAGCCGTCAGTGTATCACTGGCCGTAGAGATGTCCCGCCCCGGTTGGTGATAGGCTGAGCCCACTGTCATGTAAGAAGCCAGCCAGAGCTCCTTACATGACAGTGGGCTCAGCTTATCACAGGCCGGGGCGGGACATCTCTACGGCCAGTGATACGCCGACGGCTCTGCGGCGTCCCCGTCCCCAGGAAGTGGAATGACGTCAGCACTGCCGGATCGTGAGGCCTGTGCCGGACCAACGTGGGCTCGTAGGAAGGTATGCATGAGTTTATTTTGTTTAATTTTGAGGCCCGGGCACGGGCATATATAAATGTGTACCACTGCAGTTGTCCTTTAAGAGGTTAATAGTGATTCATTGTGAATAAATTCGTATCGAACCACATTTTTTCAGAAAATTCGGCCAATCAGCCGAATCTAATTTTTCAAAAAATTTGCTCATCTCTAATTATAATGACAGAAAATAATTGTTTGTAAGTGTATGTGATGGAGGACATAAACATTAAATGAATGTATTTATAAATATATGTAATAAAGTACATGAGCATCATTTGATGTTGGTGCATATTGTGCACATTATACATTGAATTATGTTTTAATGAAAACTATGTGTACTGATATGTATATAAAAAATACATATACAGTACCTTACAGCCCTTGGTGTGATGGTGTGACTGATATGTGAATGATATTGTATGAGAGAATTCATATGTTCATGTTTTTCCAACTGAATCTTATAAATGATTTATAATAGCTGGTGCGATGGTGTAACTGGAATATAAATGATGTTTTATGAAAATTGCAATGATAATACAGTTATGTGACTGATGTGTGAATGGTGTTATATGGAAAAGGGCATGTGTGCACATTATTTCCTGTGCATAAAAAATATATAATGATCAATACAATTATGTGACTGATATGTGAACCATGTCTGTGTGTAAATTACAGCGGTGATACAATGATGTGACTGATCTGTAAATGATGTTGTATGGAAAAGAGCGTATGTGCACATTTTTTTATCACAACGAAGATGATACAATGATGTAACTGATGTGTGAATAATGTTGTACGGGAAAAAAACATGTGTGCACATTTTTCTAATGGCATTGATATACAATATATATACTATATCTATCAATTACTACAATGATATAACTGAACAGTACAAATATTACTTATTATAAGGAAATTCATATTATATAAAAAAATACTGAAAAAACACATTAGCCAAAACAAGATAAAGATTCTCAGATTTTTTTAAAATGTTTTCTATGGTTTAATTTAAACCCTGAGGGGTTAAAGGGGCACTCCGCTGCTCAGTGTTTGGAAAAAATATCCTAGATAGAACCTCATCTCTGACAAATCAACTCTGACTCTGATTCTGAGCCCCCCCTTTAGAGACACGCTTCATTGACTGGAGTGACCATCTGCTCAGCCAATTACCAGTTAAATCTGGACCCAGTCTCAGCCGGTGATTGGCTAAGCGGATCGTCAATTCTGTTCACCCTGAGAGCATCCACTTTTAGGGTATGTTCCCACATGGCGTATTTTGCTGCGTATTTGCTGCGTATTTGCTGCGTATTTGGTGCTGCGTATTTTCCTACCCATTGACTTCAACAGAGAAAATAAAATATGCAGCAGCAAATACGCCGTGTAGGGACCTACCCTTATAGTACAAAATGATACTAAAATAGAGTGGCACAGACTGTAAAAAGTTGCAGATTTTTGGGGGGTCAAAACAGGGGCATTGTGCAAAAAATAGTCTGCAATTTAAAGTTTGCAATACTGACGCTAAGAAGAATGGAATGGGGAAGGGACCTGACACATTTATCAGAATTTACACCTTCATGCAGGTGTAAATTGGTGCTGAAATCTAAGCCAGTTTTAATCTGGTTTCCATTTTTGCTCCTGGTTCACAGACAACCATGGGATTTTCAGTGCAGCAAACACGGTGTTAATACATTAGGCCGGCAAATAAAAACACTGTATTGACAAACACCATATCCCTCCCATTGTTTTAAGTTAGGTCCCCTTTACATTATGCTCATTGGGCCTTTTGTTTTACATATACACATACTGTATTTATGTATATTGCAAAAAAGATGTTCTGCAGCACTCCAAGGTGAAAATTCAAAGGTGATTTATTATCCCATATCACAGCTACAACATTTCACCGACCTTTCGTCGACTTTCTCAAGCATACAATCAGGTGGTAGATGTTACACATTTATATGGTGCAAAATCCAATCAATTAATCAAATCTGAATAAAGGAATTGGTGAACAATATTAAAAGATTTTTAAAATGCATAAAAAAGTACACAATTTATAAAAGTGCATAGTATATAAGTATAACTTTATATAATAAAGTGCATAATAATGTATGCAGACGTTGTAAAGATATTTCCTATATATTGCTGAAAACATGCCACATGTAAATTAAATGTAAGTGTGATTAAAAACAAAACAAGGGGAGGAGGGTCGTACCACCCATTTAAGGGATTCCCCCATGACGACGTTCCTGGCTACACAAACCTTGCTGTGTGGATAGACGAATAGAAGAATGAATCTCTAGACACATGGTAACATTGCTTGAGCATGCGCCATACTCGTGTCAGTGCTTGCGGCAGCCATGTCACTAAAAAATGTGAACTGTATTGGATCCATCAATTAAGATTCTATCAACCAAAAGGGCTTAGTGCTGATTTTTTCATTACACCTGGGATTAGCGAATTGAGATAGAAATTAGAGTTCTCTTTTTGGTTGGACTTGATGGACATATGTCTTTTTTCAACCACACAAACTATGAACACTAAGTAACTATGTAGCAATGTAAACAGTTGTTTATTCACTATTCAATAGTTTATACATATGGTGAAATACTGGTGTCTATTATATTTTTGGATTTTCTTACTAGTCTATACCGAGAGACATTGTAGCATGTAGCTAGACTTTGTACATAGTCTGGTAAAGCAAATATAAAATATATTATAACTCAACTTGTCTTCACGTTTAAACATTAATATGATGACAATGAACACAATAACAATGACAATCATCATCACAATAATTCTAAATAATATTTTTTATTGGTACTACTAGTTGTAAAATATAAAATAAACATGTAAAAAATTAAAACTATGCATGTGATGCTGCAACTGAACACTGGCCTTAAAGAGGTATTCTAAGAATTTTATTTATTTGACTATGCTACAGGGGCTGTAAAGTTAGTTTAGTTCTTAAAGGGGTACTCCGCCCCTAAACATCTTATCCCCTATACAAAGTATAGGGGATAAGATGTCTGATTGCGGGGTCCCCGCCTCTGGGGACCCCCACGATGTTAGCTGCAGCACCCTGCTGTCATCACTGCACAGAGCAGTGCATTACTTACATTACTCTGTGGATAATGACGGGCGATACAGGGGCTGGAACATTGTAACATCATAGCTCCGCCCCCTCGTGGCTTCACAGCCCGCTCCCTGAATACAAGTCTATGGGAGGGGGCGTAGCGGCCGTCACGCCCCCTCCCATAGACCTGTATTGAGGGGCGGGTAATGATGTCACAGGGGGCGGAGCCGTGACGTCACAATGCTTCGGCCCCTGTATCGCCCGTCATTACGCACAGAGTAATGTAAGTAATGCACTGCTCTGTGCAGTGATGACAGCAGGGTGCTGCAGCTAACATCGTGGGGGTCCCCAGAGGCGGGGACCCCGCAATCAGACATCTTATCCCCTATACTTTGTATAGGGGATAAGATGTCTAGGGGCAGAGTACCCCTTTAATATTGTGTCTGTACCCGTGTTTGATAGATGGTCTCACAATTCTTATGTGATCTTTGCACCAATGTTTCTTTTTAACTGCATTCAAAATGAGTGTCCCTTACCGGCGGCGATCGCCTCTCTAGTGTGGCATGCAGCGATCCTGCGACTATGGAAGCCGGTGAGTTGTTGTCTAGCAACATCTGGAGGGCTACAGTTTGTAGACCACTATACAGTGGTCTCTAAAATGTAGCCCTCCAGATGTTGTAAAACTGCAACTCCCAGCATGCCCAGACAGCTGTTTGCTGTGCATGCTGGGATTTGTAGTTTTGCAATATTTGGAGGGCTACAGTTTGGAGATCACTGATCACTGTTGTAGTTTTGCAACAGCTGGAGGTTTGCTAGTCTCCTTGTGGGAAACTCAACATAAACCTCCACCACTGTGAATGTACCCTAAAAATACTACACTTCAATAACACATAATAAAGGATAAAACACTACATATACACACCCTTACACTGCCCCCCCCCCCCCAATAAAAATGAAATACGTATTGTATGGCAGTGTTTCCAAAACGGAGCCTCCAGCTGTTGCCAAACAACAACTCCCAGCATTTCCAGACACCAAACAGCTGGAGGCACCTTGTTTGGGAATCACTGGCATAGAATACCCCCATGTCCACCCCTATGCAATTCTTAATTTAGTCCTCAAATGTGCATGGTGCTCTCTCACTTCAGAGCCCTGTCCTATTTTAAGGAAACAGTTTAGGGCCACATATGGGGTATTTCCGTACTCGGGAGCAATTGCGTTACAATTTTTTGGGGTCTTTTTCTCCTTTTAACCCTTATGAAGTTGGGGTCTACACCAGCCTGTTAGTGTAGCCCCATACTTTTTATTTACACAAAAGGTAAAAGGAAAAAAAAGACCCCCAAAATTTATAATACAATTTCTCCTGAGTACGGAAATACCCCATATGTGGACATAAAATGCTCTGCGGGCGCACCAAATTGGTGATTTGCAAAGGGGTGAATGATTTTACAGTGGTTCTGACATAAACGCAAAAAAATTAATAAATACCCATGTGTGACCCCATTTTGGAAACTACCCCCTTACGGAACGTATCAAGGGGTATAGTGAGACTTAACACCCTACAGGTGTTTGACGATTTTTGTTAAAGTTGGATGGAAAAGTGAAAAATAATTTTTTTCACTAAAATACTGGTGTTACCCTACATTTTTTTTTCACAAGGAAAAATGGGAAAAAAAGCCCCTCAAAGCCCCATTTCTTCTGAGTAAGAACATACCCCATATGTAAAGTGCTCTGCGGGCGAACTATAATGCTCAGTAGTGATGAGCGGCATTGCCCATATTCGAATTCGCAATATTTCACGAACCGATAGATGAATATTTGCCCTATAGTGGCGAATTTTGCGTATTCGTTATATTCGCATATGTGAATATTCACATATTTGTGTATTCGTGAAAGTAAACACTGAGTGGGTGGGCAACTTTACTATTGGTTGCTAGGGATGTTGTTGATAATCTCTGACAAGTGTATTTGCATCATTCTAATTGGCCCACAAGTTAAAAGAAGGAATATGCACATATACGAATATTCACATATGCGAATATGCGAATATGCGAATATTCATGTATGCACATATGCGGGAAAAAAGTGAATATTCGCAATTTTGAGTACATAGCGAATATATTTGCAATATTCCCGAATTTGCGATATTCGTAATAAAAATTTGAAATGCGAATATTCAAGCCCAACACTAATGCTCAGAAGACAAGGAGCACCATTGGGCTTTTGGAGAGAAAATTTGTCCAGAATTGAAGGGACAAAGCCCCATTTTTAAAACTACACCCCTCAAGTAATAAGGGGTACAGTGAGTATTTACACCCCACAGGTATCTGACAGATTTTTGGAACATTGGTCTTTGAAAATGAATTTTTTTTTTTTATTATTTGCACAGCCCACTGTTCCAAAGATCTGGCAAACACCAGTGGGATGTAAATGCTCACTGCACCCCTTATTAAATTCTGTGAGGGGTGTAGTTTCCAAAATGGGGTCACATGGGGGGTCCACTGTTCTGGCACCACGGGGGGCTTTGTATACGCACATGGCCCCCAACTTCCATTCTAAACAAATTCTCTCTCCAAAAGCTCAATGGCGCTCCTTCTCTTCTGAGCATTGTAGAGTGCCAGCAGAGTACTTGACGTCCACATATGGGGTATTTTCTTACTCAGAAGAAACAACTGGGGGGGTTACAACTTTTGGGGGGCATTTTCTCCTATTACCCCTTGTAAAAATTCAACATTTGGGGAAAAAACAGTATTTTCGTGAAAAAAGTTTTTTTTTTTTCCATTTACACATCCGACTTTAATGAAAAGTCATCAAACACCTGTAGAGTGTTAAGGCTCACTGTTTTTTCACCTTGTTACATTCCTTGAGGGGCATAGTTTCCAAAAGAGTATGCCATGTTTTTATTTATTTTTTTTTTTTATTGCTGTTCTGGCACCATAGGGGCTTCCTAAATGCAACATGCCCCCCAAAAAACATTTCAGCAAAATTTGCTTTCCAAAAGCCAAATGTGACTCCTTCACTTTTGAGCATTGTAGTGCACACACAGAGCACTTTACATCCACATATGAAGTATTTCCTTACTCGAGGGATTTTTCTCCTATTATCTCTTGTAAAAATTCAAAAAACTGGGTCTACAAGAACATGCGAGTGTAAAGAAAGATTTAGAATTTTCTCCTTCACTTTGCTGCTATTCCTGTGAAACACCTAAAGGGTTAACCAACTTTCTGAATGTCATTTTGAATACTTTCAGGGGTGCAGTTTCAACTTTCTATAATAGGGTCATTTACAGGGTATTTCTAATATGAAGGCCCCTTCAAATCTACTTCAAATCTTGACTGGTCCCTGAAAAATTTTGATTCTGAAATTTTGGAAAATTGCTGCTGAACTTTGAAACCTTACAAGCAGGGAGCTTGAAAGTTAGAAAAATGCTAAATTTTAAAATTTTTCATGAACTTTTTGAGTTTTTCACCAAGAAAGTATCGACAAATTTTACCACTATGTTAAAGTAGAATATGTCACAAAAAAACCAATCTTGGAATCAAATTCATAAGTAAAAGCATCTCAGGGTTATTACTGCTTAAAGTGACAGTGGTCAGATGTGCAAAAAATACTCTGGTCCTGAAGGTGAAAATGGGCTTGGTCCCTTTTTTTTTTCTGTCCCTGCCTATTGCCCATCTGTCCCTAACCACCTCCCTGCCTTTAATTTTTTTTTACTATATTAAAAATGCTTTTTTGTCTGCCTGGTAGTGTGCTCACTACCAGACAGACTTCCACAGCAGGCGTGAAGTCACTGATGCCTGATGGGGGTCCGACTTCCGCCCTAGTTCAACTATACAGGGTGCCTCCAGTTGTTTCACCACTACAACTCCCAGCTTGCCCTGACATCTATTGACTGTCAGGGCATGCTGGTAGTTGTAGTGGGGAAACAACTGGAGGCACCCTGTGGTGAAAACAGTCTCAGCCGCAGCTGCTACACATCCTGCTCCCCCAGACCCCACCGCGCAACACTCCCTACCCTCCTGCCTCCGCCCGAAAAAGACATTCCGCTCCCCCAAACTCCGCAACTCCATCACCCCCAGACCCCGCTGCGCAACTACCCCCACCCCCCTCCCTCCGCCCGCCCGAAAAAGACATTCCGCTCCCCCAAACTCCGCAACTCCATCACCCGGAGACCACACACCCCCGCCAGAAAAAGACTAGTGCAGGGCAGTCCACATAAAGTTCACCTTACTGCGGGAGCCGGGGCCGGCTTGCGAGGCCAGAGAGCCTGCGCGGATGCTCTTTGTTCAATGCGCTCGCTCCCTCCTGTCTGATTGACAGGCAGGGAGCGAGCGCAGCCTGACTGAATTCGGACCGATGCCCGTTCTGTGACGTCACAGCAGGCTGCATCCGGCCACCAGGAGGGAGACCCCTAGTGGCCAGATTTCAAAATAAAAATAAAGTGTTTTAATAAAAAATAATAATAATAATTAAAGTATATTAGAAATATTACACCTACAAAGAATGCACCAAAGACTAGAATATACACAAAATATAGACAATCTTTATTTAAGCAAAAAAACAATTAAAAAAAAAGTTAGATAAAAACATACATAGAGCAAAATAGCACAGCACCAGTCAGATAGAGAGAGAGCACAGTAAGCAAGATAGAAATAGCACTGAAAATTCACATATGAAGTACAAGGATATAGTACAAACAATAGACCAACAGTAGAACTCGCTTCATCAGTACTACAACATATAAAAAAAAAAGTTCATGGCAGTGCCCATTTAAGGACTATGGGTTTTTCCATTTTTGCACTTTCTTTTTTCCTCCTGACCTTATATAACACCTTATCTTTATTCTGTAGGCCCATACAATTAAAATGATACCCTACTTATATAGGTTTGATTTTGTTTTACTTCTAGAAAAAATCATAACTACGTGCATGAAAATTAATACGTTCAAAAGTGTCCTATTCTGACCCCTATAACTTTTTTATTTTCCCCATACAAGGATGTACGAGGGCTCATTTTTTGTGCCATGATTTGCAGTTTTTATCGCTACCATTTTTGTTTTGATCGAACTTTTTGATTGCTTTTTATTCATTTTTTTATGGTATAAAAAGTAACCAAAAATACGCTATTTTGGACTTTGGAATTTTTTTTTACGTGAACGCCATTGACTGTGCAGTTTAATTAATGATATATTTTTATATTTCGGACATTTATGCACACGGCAATACCACATATGTTTATATTTATTTTTTACATAGTTTTTTTTTTTAAATGGGAAATGGGGAGTTATTAAAACTTTTATTAGGGAAGGGGTTAAACCACATTTTTTAACTATGTTTTTCCATTTTTTTTTTGCAAGGTTATAGCCCCCAGAGCGGACTATAAAATGCATTACATTGTTTGCAGGCACTGATCAATGCTATGCACTGATCAGTGTTATCGGTGGTCGATTGCTCAAGCCTGGATCTCAGGGTTGGAGCAATCAATTGCCGATTGGACATGGAGGAGGCTGGTAAGGGATCCTCCTCATGAGTCCCAGCTGATCGGAACACCAGGGATTTACCGCGGTGGTCCCAATCAGCCTGACTGAGCTGCCAGGAACGTTTTTACTTTCACTTTAGATGTGGCAATCAACTTTGTTGTGTTTGAAGGGTTAAAATCGTTAGCTAAAAAAAATTCTATATGCACATCTCAAACTGCAACAGGTAAATAATACTTGCCATATTTCTCATTTAATATTTGGTTGGAAATACCAAGTTACATTACCGTGCTCCTTACTCCGAGAGTAGTCATTAGACTTTTTCTTCCTAGAAGGTGCGCCGATTTAATTTCATAATATTACTGTATACTGTAACCTTCCAACAACCCTGACACATCTCCCAGTAAATGCCCTTATTATGTCATCCTTTATAACATTTGTTTGGGCTTTCTTAATAATTTATAAACTACCTAATGTACCATCTGTCACGGAAGAAAATAAAGGGAAAAAAAATCACTTAGTCATAATCACAGCTCTCATTTCTTACAATATTTCATGGCATTTCTTTCTGCATAGACTTATATATTGAAAAGATTTATATTTTGTATCTGTTTTCATTTTAAGTTGAAGTCTAAAATAGTTTTTCCCGAATAAACAGAGCTCTGAAATGATAAAATACTGTATTTTTTAGGTATCGTAGAACCGCATATGTTTAAAATGTCTCAACCTGAAAATACAACTCTAGTTGTCATTACTCCGCCATATGGTGCAGACTCGTGAAGCCTGCTGCATTACAAGGGAGGATGAGATTTCTAAAGACAGCCAATGGGTTTATGTTCCATCTGAATATGCATTTATGTAAATGGCCTCATAAATTTATACCATAACTAATACAACATTTCAATAACAGAAGCAGTCAGGTTAGAGAAGTTTACATAAATCACCTTTGTGCAAAGCAGAACTTATTGCACCAGCAAAACAAAAAATTCCTCTCCAACATTGCAGATAATTCTTTATGACATGTTTTTCTTTTTTTTTTTGCTTTATTACAGGAAATGTTAAAAAAGATTTTGGTGAATGTGATTTCGGTGGTCGAATCATTGTGGCATAGCACGCAACTCCATGAACATTTTATGCCAGAAGAGCTTACAGTAGTGAACGTCAAATGGTCACATAAAAAAACAAAACATATTTAAAGGGGGTACTCCGGTGCTTAGACATCTTATCCCCTATCCCGCTGGGGACCCCCGTGATCTTGCACGCGGCACCCCGTTTATAATCAGTCCCCGGAGCGTGTTCGCTCTGGATCTGATTACTGTCGATCATGGGGCCGGCGGCGTGTGATGTCACACCTCCGCCCCAGTGTGACGTCCCGCTCCGCCCCTCAATGCAAGCCTACGGGAGGGGGCATGGTAGCTTTCACACCCCCTCCCATAGTCTTGCATTGAGGGGGGTCACACGGGGGCGGAGGTGTGACATCACACGCCGCCGGCCCCGTGATCGACAGTAATCAGACCCGGAGCGAACACGCTCCGGGGACTGATTACAAACAGGGTGCCGCGTGCAAGATCCCGGGGGTCCCCAGCGGTGGGACTCCTGCGATCAGGCATCTTATCCCCTATCCTTTGGATAGGGGATAAGATGTCTAAGCACCGGAGAACCCCTAAAGCATATTGCTGGAGCTAACAATAGCCAGGTGAGGGATATAACATAGAGGATCCCATGGCAATGCCACCTGTCAAGTAGCAGGATATATAAGGCAACAGGGGCGGTACATCTGTCAAACTGTAATGCAGGTTTCCTAAGGCGAGAACAGGGAGGACAGAAACCTCTCATGAAGAAATAGTAAGTTTTTGAAGAGCAAAAAAAAAAAATTACAGATATATCTCAGTGACTTTGGCAAGGGCCAAATTATGATGGCTACATACCTGGATGACAGTACTCCCAAAATAGTCTTCTGGAGAGTTCACTTTATGCAGTAGTTATTTCCTTCTGAAAATCCAAGTGCAAGGTGTTATGAGTGGTCACAAGACAGCAGAAATGGACTTCACCCATTATATTCATCAGAGATGAGCGAAGTTACAGTGATTCAATTCGTCACAAACTTCTCGGCTCGGCAGTTGCTGACTTTAGCCTGCATAAATAAGTTCAGCTTTAAATGTGGATACAGTCCTAGGAGACTCTCCTAGGACTGCATCCATCTTTTCCAGCCCACTGGAGCACCTGAAAGCTGGACTATTTTATGCAGGCTAAAGTCATCAACTGCCGAGCCGAGAAGTTCGTGACAAATTGAATCACTGTAACTTCGCTCATCTCTAAAATTCATCTTTGTCAGGTCCCAACAGTAAGTCTTTCAGTTCTCAGATACCCCCAGGACTTAAAGTAGGATCAATTGTGTAACAACCACACCATCACAAAAACAAATACAAGAAAGCTCATATTAATGCTTGTATCAACGCAAACACATTCGGCCACATTTACTAAGAGTGTCGGGATTTAACTATGGGGAAAGTTGTTTCAGACTTGCAGGATTCCTCTCTATTTACTATTGAGAAAAGTCGGGAACATTTTCTGACCAGCTTTTTCTAGGGCGATATTTCCTGCCATTTACCCACAGGATTTTCTTTGAATTCAATAGTAAATCAGTTGTGAAATCACGCCCCTTTTCGGTCATGCCACGCCCCCTATGCAACAGACCACTTTTCACAGTGCAATGTCGGGTTTGTCGGATTTTCCAGGCGCACAATGTCGCAGACTGGCGTAGACATATCTCAGACACTCTGCAAAAACCGGTCGGTTTCAGCTTAGTAAATGAGGCCCATAGAGGGAAACATACTAAGACCAGTGCTTTAAACACTAGTTTTAGGTAAACCCCTGCCAGTGTAAGTCACATTCTTAATAAACCTAGATGCAGCCTTAAAAATCTATGACAGCTCGGAGCTGGTATAGATTTCAACTACAATGTAAATCTAATAGAAGGTGTAAATTGTAGTAAATTTGCCATCCAAAATGATCACACCCCCTTTGTGGCTAACACAAACCACTTGATGTGTCATGGAGATATGGAAAAAATTATAGCATACCCCAAATATAGGTAGGTAAATTTTAATTTAAACTATTTTCAAAGTTGTCACTGAATGAATGAATGAATGAATGAATAAATAAAGCAACCAAAAGGTATTTTTTTCTTTATAAAAAAATTTTTTTTTTCTTTCTGCTCACATCCCTTTGTGTACGGGTAAATGAAACAGAAAACAAATCTACCTTATTTGTACCATACCTATATCTCTGTTATAAATGGATTAAAAAATATCCCCGGATGTGATCTGCGGACACTTTTCTGCATTATGAATGATATAATACTTTGATATTTTATGGAAATGTCAGCAGCATAAATCAATTTTCATCTGAAAATGCTGCACCATGTCAGGAAACAACCTATTGACTTGTATAGGGGAACATTGTGAGTGCAGTGTGTTATGTGCAGATATCAAAGTGCTAAGAAGGGGAGGAGGGAGGAAGAGCTTTCCTGTGCTCATAACCTATTGTCATGGGAGTGATCCTAAGTAGTTTTCATTATACCTCTGCCCTCTGGTGGTAGTTAGATGACAGGTGGCACTGCTGCCAGTGTACACAGCACGAGCTGAAAAGTAAAACATATGGGGCAACACCAGCATGTTAGTGTAATTTTATTTTATTTTTTTACACTAACAGGCTGGTGTAGCCCGCAACTTTTCCTTTTCATAAGGGGTAAAATGAGAAAAAGCCCCCCAAAATTTGTAGTGCAATTTCTCCCGATTACAGAAATATCCCATATGTGGCCCTAAACTGTTTCCTTGAAATACGACAGGGCTCCGAAATGAGAGAGTGCCATGCGCATTTGAGGACTAAATTAGGGATTGCATAAGGGTGGACATAGGGGTATTCTATGCCAGTGATTCC
This sequence comes from Hyla sarda, assembly GCF_029499605.1. Classification (NCBI taxonomy): domain Eukaryota; kingdom Metazoa; phylum Chordata; class Amphibia; order Anura; family Hylidae; genus Hyla; species Hyla sarda. The sequence goes on from NC_079191.1 coordinate 70,465,963, forward strand.
CAAACAGGGTGCCTCCAGCTGTTGCTAAACTCCCAGCATGCCTGGATAGTCAGTGGCTGTCCAGAAATGCTGGGAGTTGTTGTTTTGCAACAGCTGGAGGCTCCATTTTGGAAACACTGCCGTATAATAAGTTTTTCATTTTTATTGGGGGGGGGGGGGGGGGACAGTGTAAGAGGGTGTATATGTAGTGTTTTACCCTTTATTATGTGTTAGTGTAGTGTAGTGTTTTTAGGGTACATTCACACTGACGTGTTACGGTGAGTTTCCTGCTAGGAGTTTGCGCTGTGGCGAAAAATTTGCCGCAGCCCAAACTTGAAGCAGGAAACTTACTGTAAACCTGCCTGTGTGAATGTACCCTGTACGTTCACATGGGGGGGGGGGGGGGCAAACCTCCAGCTGTTTCAAAACTACAACTTTCAGCATGTACTGACAAGACCGTGCATGCTGGGAGTTGTACTTTTGCAACAGCTGGAGGCACACTGGTTGGAAAACTTTCAGTTAGGTTCTGTTACCTAACGAGGTATTTTCCAACCAGTGTGCCTCCAGCTGTTGCAAAACTACAACTCCCAGCATGTACTGACAGGCCGTGCATGCTGGGATTTGCAGTTTTGCAACATCTGGAGGGCTACAGTTTATAGACCACTGCACAGTGATCTCCAAATTGTGGACCTCCAGATGTTGCAAAACTACAAATCCCAGCATGCCCAGACAGCAAACAGCTGTTTGGGCATCCTAGGAGTTATAGTTTTGCAAGATCTGGAGGGATACCGTTTAGAGACCATTGTATAGTGTATACTGGTCTCAAACTGTAACCCTCCAGCTGTTGCAAAACTACATATTTCAGCATGCACAAACAGCCGTCTGCGCATGCTTGGAGTTGTAGTTTAGCAACATCTGGAGGGCTACAGGTTAGAGACCACTATATAGTGGTCTCAGACTGTAGCCCTGCAGATGTTTCTAGGCAACTTACCGGTTTCCGTAGGATCCAGGGAGCCATCCTCTTCTGCCGCACAACATCGGCGCACGCCGATCACCCTTACCTGCTGCCTCCGGACGTGTAAGTGGATCTTCGGTGCCCGATCCCTTTCGGTTCCTCATTCTGCCCCACCTATTGTGGGTGGGCAGGACGGGGAAAATGAAAGTTAACCCCCCCGCCCCTGATCTGCTATTGGTCGTCGCTTCTGATGACCAATAGCAGGGATAGGAGGGGTGGCACCCCTGCCACCTCACTCCTATCCCTTCAGGGGGATCGTAGGTGTCTTAGACAACCGCGATCCCCCTTACATTCCGGGTCACCATAGACCCGGAATCGGCACAAATCGCAAGTGTGAATTCAATTGCGATTTGCCCCGGTCACCAACATGGGGGGGTCTGATGACCCCCCTGGGCATTTGCGCGGGGTGCCTGATGATCGATATCAGCAGTCACCCCGGTCCGGTCCCCGCCCGGCGCGCGGCGGGGACCGAAATTCCCACGGGTGTATGGATACGCCCTCCGGTCTCTGCGGGCAATGGTTGCTACCTGGACTGCCCAGCCACACTAGCACACAAGATACTGACACTAGTATCAGGACCTTGTGTGCAGCAGCCACGTTACACACAGTGAATATCCTGACGTTAGCAGAACATTCTCTGTGCACTGCACAGAGTGGGGGTGCTAAGAGCTATAAGCTCCCAGTCCCGTCAGTCACTCTAGTGCCTGCATTGTGACGTGTGCAGGGTGATGATATGACAACATCAGGCTGTCTGCGCTTTGGTGTAGACATCTGTGGAATGTCACAGTTTATGTCATAGTTTATGTTTATGTCATAGTTACAATATGGCAATATGTAGCAGGGCTAACTGTGCTAATGTAGTTGCAGTGTGGCAGTATGTAGCATAGCTTACTGTGCTAATGTAGTTGCACTGTGTCGGTGGTGGTATGTAGCAGAGGTATTCTGCCCCCAGACATCTTATAGTTAGTACGGTTGAAAAAAGACATACGTCCATCAAGTTCAACCAGGGAATTGAAGGGTAAGGGTGTGGCGCGATATTGGGGATGGGATTTCATATTTCTTCAAAAGCATTAATGTTATTTTGTTCCAGGAATGTATCTAATCCTGTTTTAAAGCTGTTAGCTGTCCAAAGGATAGAGGATAAGATGTCTGATCGTGGGGGTCCTGCAGCTGGGGCCCCCACGATCTCTGTGCAGCACCCAGCGTTCATTTAGACGGCAACGACCCTCGTGACATCACGTCATGCCCCATCAATGCAAACCTCTGGGACTTAGACTTGCATTGAGGGGGAGTGGAATGACATCACGAGGGGGCGTGGCAGATAAGTCACCCCCCCACAACCTGATCCAAGCATTCGGAAAAAATTGTTCAGAACGCTGGGGCAACAGAGTACCCCTTTAACTTACCTGCTAAGTCACTCTCTTCAGTACGGCAGGAGGTGAGAGTCGTCACTAATCAGCAGCAAAAGGAGTAGATTTTTTTTCAACAATGTGAGTGTGTAAAGTGCACAAAGTGTTTTTTGCCAGGGGCATGTTTTTGTAATACAGGGGGCATATAGTAGTTAGAAGAAGACAGTTACAGAGCAAGAGATACCACGCTAGGGATTCTGGGGCTTGTAGGCAAAGAGCACAGCAGGACTTAGCAAAAGCAGAAAAGCAGGAAGTAAAGATTCCTTGAGGAAAGAAAAGGTTCTCCAGGGGGCATGAGAGAGGGCACGTCCACATAAAAGCAGCTCAGAGGACATGGTAAGACCAAAGGACAATGCATTTTATGAGTTTTTATTTTTTTCAACATCCGGGCTGGATAACCCCTTTAAGATTTGAATAATAAATTATAAGCTACAAATGCCTTTTGCTAGAATACATGTAAATGTACAGACAGTGAGCACATTGCATGGTTTATAATACAGGTTTGGAATTAGCTTACATGAATGCAAACAAGACCTCACAGCACAGCATGGAAATTATTACCACATGGAAACAGCCAGAAGGGCAGAAGCTTCAAAATGTTCCGCTGAAGTAACAGCAGGCTGCTGAGCTGGGCCCCGCTGTTTTAAAAACTCTTTTAAGGTTTTTTTCATCCATTGTACAGAAAAGGCAATTGAATATTTTGGCAATCAGACAGGCAATAAAATGAATTATGATAAGAAAAATGCTAAGTTCATGTGTAAAATAAAGGCACTGTGCCATGGTATCATCCTACAAATAGTTTTTTATTTTATTATATTTTATGTTCTATATGTTTTTGTTTTTAAATAGTTGGGTAGATGGGAAAACAAAGCTGTTCTGGAATATAACAATAACAGGTAAATCCGTGCCATACTGTAAATAGAATATATGGGTGCACAAAAGGACAATTTCATCTGCTTAAATGTCTGGAGGGATAAAACTACACAGACAATTTGCTTAGTTTGTTGCCATGGAGACATATTGGGCTGTATATCCATCCCAAAAAGCTTCTAGCCCCAACCTTAAGCCCTGAAAGGTCCTAGGATAGCTAGAAGGTCTTATCCAACCTCGAAGGTTAGGAATTGAATTAGGGTAGTGTTCACTGGGATATTATCCTGACTAGATAAAATCTGATGATACCCAAGTGATCTCAGACTCAAAGGCCTAACTTGCAAGGTGGGAGACTGGATGATCCTCATCCTACCTGACTCTAAGAGAAAGGCTGGGCTAGAGCAGGCCCTGACAAAAAAAATGTCATGTTAAGCTAAAGAGTTAAAGGGGTGTTCCAAGAAAAAACTTTTTTTTTTATATCAACTGGCTCAAGAAAGTTAAAGGGGTACTCCGTTGAAAAACTTTTTTTTTTTTTTAAATCAACTGGTGCCAGAAAGTTAAACAGATTTGTAAATTAGAAGTCACCGAAGGGACATCCCTATTCAACTCCTATCGGATAAGTACATTTTCATCTGTATTCAGATTCATGTGTGACTTTCTATATGTGTGCATCTACAACTAAGATGTAGTTTTTGATATTATTCATTCTGTGGACGGATTGTAGTGAATAAGCTGTGGTTTATATGTATCCTCCGGAGGTACTACAACTGGTCCAATTGTGTTGCCATCCACTAGGCCCTGCGGGCCACTGCATATACAGTACATTTGTCACGCTTCGGCTGGCAGGAGGTGGATCCTCTGTGCCAGAGAGGGATTGGCGTGGACCGTGCTGGTGGACCGGTTCTAAGTTGCTACTGGTATTCACCAGAGCCCGCCGCAAAGCGGGATGGTCTTGCAGCGGCGGTAGCAACCAGGTCGTATCCACCAGCAACGGCTCAACCTCTCTGACTGCTGAAGATAGGCGCGGTACAAGGGAGTAGACAAGAGCAAGGTCGGACGTAGCAGAAGGTCAGGGCAGGCAGCAAGGATCGTAGTCAGGGGCAACGGCAGGAGGTCTGGAACACAGGCTAGGAACACACAAGGGAACGCTTTCACTGGCACAATGGCAACAAGATCCGGCGAGGGAGTGCAGGGGAAGTGAGGTATAAGTAGGGAGTGCACTGGTGAGAATACTGATTAGGCCTGCTGCGCCAATCAGTGGCGCAGCGGCCCTTTAAATGGCAGAGACCCGGCGCGCGCGCGCCCTAAGGAGCGGGGCCGCGCGCGCCGGAACAACACAGACGGGGAACGGGTCAGGTACGGGAGCCGAGATGCGCATCGCGAGTGGGCGCGTCCCGCATCGCGAATCGCATCCCGGCTGGGAGTAATATCGCAGCGCACCCGGTCAGCAGGTCTGACCGGGGCGCTGCGAATGAGAGAACGCTGCGAGCGCTCCGGGGAGGAACGGGGACCCGGAGCGCTCGGCGTAACAACATTGAGTATGTCTCGACTATAGAGATATAGTTGTATATATAAAAGACACAGATATTTTGGTGTGAAGCAGTACCATCTATACTATATTGAGTCTAACATCAATCTGATAGAGACTGTCTATTCTTCCTCTCACCCTAGGGTGAAGTCTCACATTAAATGTGAATATCTACTATACAAAAGGTAGGGCCATCCATCCCTGTCCATTTAGCTACACAGGGCTCCCCAGTGAGACAGTTAGCACCTTCCCTTATTGTCTTATATCAGGGCGATTAGGTGACAGAATAGACTAGGTTCCGGAGCGGGGCTGCCCTTATCAGGGCATCAACTCCGCCTAGGGTTAGGTATAGAACACGGGATATCAGGGTTTATGACAGGTAGTGGCCAACCACCATAATCGGCCTATTATCTCCCTAGGTCCTTCCCCTTTTCTACCCCCACCTATACCCCCTCCTTTATCTAGGAGCTGTGTATATTACAATTTCCAACCAAATGTGGTGTTGATAGGGATTTAATATTTTACTTATTACAGTTTTTTGTATGAACTGACTTGAACCTGTATTGAGGTCTGTCACGATGCCGGCTGGCAGGTAGTGGATCCTCTGTGCCAGAGAGGGATGGCGAGGACCGCGCTAGTGGACCGGTTCTAAGCCACTACAGGTTTTCACCAGAGCCCGCCGCAAAGCGGGATGGTCTTGCTGCGGCGGTAGTGACCAGGTCGTATCCACTAGCAACGGCTCACCTCTCTGGCTGCTGAAGATACTGAAGATAGGCGAGGTACAAGGGAGTAGGCAGAAGCAAAGTCGGACGTAGCAGAAGGTCGGGGGCAGGCGGCAAGATTCGTAGTCAGGGGAGATAGCAGGAGATCTGGTACACTGGTTATAAACACACAAAACGCTTTCACTGGCACTAAGGCAACAAGATCCGGCAAGGGAGTGCAAGGGAGGAGACTAGATATAAGCAGGGAACAGGTGGGAACCAATTAAGCTAATTGGGCCAGGCACCAATCATTGGTGCACTGGCCCTTTAAGTCTCAGGGAGCTGGCGCGCGCGCGCCCTAGAGAGCGGAGCCGCGCGCGCCAGCACATGACCGCAGGAGACGGGAACGGGTAAGTGACCTGGGATGCGACTCGCAAGCGGGCGCGTCCCGCTGTGCGAATCGCATCCCCAACGGCCAGGGCAGAGCAGCGCTCCCGGTCAGCGCTGACCGGGGAGCTGCAGGGAGAAGGACGCCGTGAGCGCTCCGGGGAGGAGCGGGGACCCGGAGCGCTAGGCGTAACAGTACCCCCCCCCATAGGTCTCCCCTTCTCTTTATCGGGTAACTGCCTCCCCTGGGATGAGGACACCGGGAAAGGATGGAGGGATTCCTCAACGGCAGGCAGAACCGCAGGAGTAGGAATGGGGAGAGAGGGCAGAGGGCGGGACCTGGCACGGGGCAGTGTGACACCAGGACGAGGGCCATGAGGGGACACAGAAGCTTGCCTGATGGAACTGGGAGGGGGGGAGGGGCATTTCCTGTGGCAGGCAGAGTCCTTAATGACCTTAGGGGGACCAGATACAGGAGGAACCACAGAGTTACGGCAAGGGTTACTGGGAACCGGTTTTAGACAGTTCTTGGAACAAGAGGACCCCCAACTCTTGATCTCCCCAGTGGACCAATCCAGGGTTGGGGAATGAAGTTGAAGCCAGGGAAGTCCAAGGAGAATTTCCGAGGTGCAATTGGGGAGGACCAAAAGTTCAATCCTCTCGTGATGAGATCCGATGCTCATAAGAAGGGGCTCCGTGCGGAAACGTATGGTACAGTCCAACCTGGCTCCGTTGACCGCGGAGATGCGGAGTGGCTTGACAAGACGGGTCACCGGAATATGGAATTTATTCACAAAGGACTCCCGAATAAAATTCCCAGAAGCTCCAGAGTCCAGACAGGCCACGGCTGAGAGGGGAGAGCTGGCTGAAGTGGAAATCCGAACAGGTACCGTGAGACGTGGAGAAGCCGACTTGGCATCAAGGGACGCCACACCCACGAGAGCTGAGTGTGAGCGTGCGTTTCCCAGACGTGGAGGACGGATTGGGCAATCCACCAGAAAATGTTCAGTACTGGCACAGTACAAACAAAGATTCTCTTCCTTACGGCGATTCCTCTCTTCCAGGGTCAGGCGAGACCGATCCACTTGCATGGCCTCCTCGGCGGGAGGCCTAGGCGCAGATTGCAGTGGAGACTGTGGGAGAGGTGGCCAGAGATCTAAGTCTTTTTCCTGGCGGAGCTCTTGATGCCTCTCAGAAAAACGCATGTCAATGCGAGTGGCTAGATGAATGAGTTCATGCAGGTTAGCAGGAGTCTCTCGTGCGGCCAGAACATCCTTAATGTTGCTGGATAGGCCTTTTTTAAAGGTCGCGCAGAGAGCCTCATTATTCCAGGATAGCTCAGAAGCAAGAGTACGGAATTGTATGGCGTACTCGCCAACGGAGGAATTACCCTGGACCAGGTTCAGCAGGGCAGTCTCAGCAGAAGAGGCTCGGGCAGGTTCCTCAAAGACACTTCGAATTTCCGAGAAGAAGGAGTGTACAGAGGCAGTGACAGGGTCATCGCGGTCCCAGAGCGGTGTGGCCCATGACAGGGCTTTTCCAGACAGAAGGCTGACTACGAAAGCCACCTTAGACCTTTCAGTGGGAAACAGGTCCGACATCATCTCCAAGTGCAATGAACATTGCGAAAGAAAGCCACGGCAAAACTTAGAGTCCCCATTAAATTTGTCCGGCAAGGACAGGCGGAGGCTAGGAGTGGCCACTCGCTGCGGAAGGGGTGCAGGAGCTGGCGGAGGAGATGATTGCTGAAGAAGTTGCGAATGTTGGCGCACAATGGTGGACACTTCCGACAGCTGGTGGGTTAGAAGGGCGACCTGTCGGGCGATATCAGAGGCAACTGGCAGGGGAACCTCAGCGGGATCCATGGCCGGATCTACTGTCACGATGCCGGCTGGCAGGTAGTGGATCCTCTGTGCCAGAGAGGGATGGCGAGGACCGCGCTAGTGGACCGGTTCTAAGCCACTACAGGTTTTCACCAGAGCCCGCCGCAAAGCGGGATGGTCTTGCTGCGGCGGTAGTGACCAGGTCGTATCCACTAGCAACGGCTCACCTCTCTGGCTGCTGAAGATACTGAAGATAGGCGAGGTACAAGGGAGTAGGCAGAAGCAAAGTCGGACGTAGCAGAAGGTCGGGGGCAGGCGGCAAGATTCGTAGTCAGGGGAGATAGCAGGAGATCTGGTACACTGGTTATAAACACACAAAACGCTTTCACTGGCACTAAGGCAACAAGATCCGGCAAGGGAGTGCAAGGGAGGAGACTAGATATAAGCAGGGAACAGGTGGGAACCAATTAAGCTAATTGGGCCAGGCACCAATCATTGGTGCACTGGCCCTTTAAGTCTCAGGGAGCTGGCGCGCGCGCGCCCTAGAGAGCGGAGCCGCGCGCGCCAGCACATGACCGCAGGAGACGGGAACGGGTAAGTGACCTGGGATGCGACTCGCAAGCGGGCGCGTCCCGCTGTGCGAATCGCATCCCCAACGGCCAGGGCAGAGCAGCGCTCCCGGTCAGCGCTGACCGGGGAGCTGCAGGGAGAAGGACGCCGTGAGCGCTCCGGGGAGGAGCGGGGACCCGGAGCGCTAGGCGTAACAAGGTCATATTTGTCACTTCATATTTTTGATACAGTGTGTATTTTTCTGTTGCTTTGATGGTCTTGGGGCACATTTTCCCCATTTTTTAGATTATATATAATAAAAGTTATGTATTAGTGTTTTCTTCGGTGACTTCTATAATTGTACACTAAGTTAGAATTGGTTTTCGGTGAAATTAGATTTGTAAATTACTTCTATTAAAAAATCTTAATCCTTCCAGTACTTATTAACTGCTGAATACTACAGAGGAAATGATTTTATTTTTGAAACACAGAGCTCTCTGCTGAATATCAAGCACAGTGCTCTCTGCTGATATCTCTGTCCAATTTAGGAACTGTCCAGAGCAGCATATGTTTGCTATGGGGATTTTCTCCTACTCTGGACAGTTCCTATAATAGACAGAGATGTCAGCAGAGAGCACTGTGCTCGTGATTCAGCAGAGAGCTCTGTGTTCCAAAAAGAAAATCATTTCCTCTGTAGTATTCAGCAGCTAATAAATACTGGAAGGATTAAGATTTTTAAATAGAAGTAATTTACAAATCTGTTTAACTTTCTGGCACCAGTTGATTTAAAAAAATAATAAGTTTTCCACTGGAATACCCTTTTAAACAGATTTGTAAATTAATTCTATTAAAATGTTTTAATCCTTTCAGTAGTTATCAGCTGCTGAAGTTGAGTTGTTTTTTTGTGTATGACCACAGGGGGTTCTTTACTGTAAGAGCAGTGAGACTGTGGAATTATCTCCCGGAGGTGGTGGTCATGGTTAACTCTGTAAAAAGAGTTCAAAAGGGGTCTGGATGCATTTTTGGAGAATAATAACATCGCTGGTTATGTATACTAGATTTATGGGGACAGAACATTGATCCAGGGATTTATTCTGACTGCCGTATTGGAGTCGGGAAGGAATTTTTACCTCTAGTGTGAGGGTTTTTTGCCTTCCTCTGGATCAACTCAGTAGGGACTCATTAGGGATATATGTTGAACTTGGTCTTTTTTTAACCTTATGAACTATGTTACTATGTAACTATATAACAGTGCTCTCTGCTGACACCTCTGTCTGTCTCAGAAACTGTCCAGAGTAGGAGCAAATCCCCATAGCAAACCTCTAATGCTTCGTACAGTTCCCGGGACAAGCACAAGTGTAAGTAGTGAGCACTGTTGTCAGATAGAAAAGAACAACTCAACTTCAGCAGCTGATAACTACTGGAAGGATGAATATTTTTTTTTATAGAAGTAATATACAAATCTGTATACAATATATATAAATGTGCATCGGCGCTCTAATAATGAAAACTATAAATAGTAATAGAGGCTTACTTACTAAAATCCTGATGGGGAGTGTACTCAGAATCTCAGCCCAGAAGGAAGTTCTTGTCTCCACTTAAAAATCCTGCAAAGGTGTTAATCTGCATCCTTGATAGTATGGAGCTTGTCTCGTTATACTTGCTTTTTCTGCTTAGAGTAGTTTACAGAAGTCTGTGGTTCCAGTCAGCGTATTAGCCGGGAGATCTCCCCCGGCCGGTGGCGTCTCACCGGCTTGCTGTACTGTTAGTGGATTACGGAGTGCTGTGACCTAGCGCTGCGAGTGACGTCCCTACTACAGGGAGAGCGCAAAGCCAAAAAGCATCTAACGCGTTTCGGAAAGTAACACTTTCCTTCATCAGAGAGGATAATCCATCTCTGATGAAGGAAAGTGTTACTTTCCAAAAGATAGTCTAGTCTGATGCATCAGGCAATGGTGGGTGGAAATGCTGGCTGATACAAGCCGGATTCATCTTGACAAAGGTCAGTCTCTCCACATTTTTGGTGGACAGGTGAGTTCTCCTTGGGGTTACTATAGCCCCTGCTGTACTAAACACCCGCTCTGATGCCACACTATTGCCCAGGCAGGACAGCTTACTCTGCTAGTTGCAGCCACAAATCCAGTTTGGCTGCCCAGAAGTCCAGCGGATCTTCAATGTGGGTGTGCAGGGTCATGTCCAAGTATGCCACTACCTGCTGGTTCAGGTCCTGCTCAAGGTCTACCTGCTGCTTGAGGGTCCAATAAGGTGGAGAGCCACAAGTCATCCCGCTGACAAATGGTGACAATTTGGCAGTCACTACGCAAGCAAATGAGCAGGTATCGTGCCATTTGTGCAAGTGACTCGGAGGGACTCCCTGCCTCCATCTCCACTGCATACTGCCACGGTGTGTCTGGGTCCTCTGTCTCGCCTTCCTCATCACCCTGTAGCTCCTCTAGCTGCTCCTCCTCTCCTGTCAGCTGAGTATAAAAACCACCCATTTTGCTTCACATTACCTGTGCTCCACTGTCCCCCTCCCCTTCCTCTTTTTCCAGTTCATCCCCCACAGGGCTCATGTGGCCGTGAGATGTTTGCGCCAGGTCTCCAGTGGCTTGACAGGCCATTGTTTCCACCATCTGTTGTAGTAGGTGAAGCAGTGGAATGACGTTGTTCATCCATGTGGCTTCCTCAAAGGGCCTGAGAAAAGGGCAGGTGTCACAAACAGTGGGGATCAAAAGTTTGGGCACCCCAGGTAAAAATGTGTATTAATGTGCATAAAGAAGCCAAGGAAGGATGGAAAAATCTCCAAAAGGCATCAAATTACAGATTAGACATTCTTATAATATGTCAACAAAAGTTAGATTTTATTTCCATCATTTACACTTTCAAAATAACAGAAAAAAAATGGCGTCTGCAAAAGTTTGGGCACCCTGTAGAGTTAATATCTTGTACTGCCCCCTTTGGCAAGTATCACAGCTTGTAAACACTTTTTGTAGACAGCCAAGAGTCTTTCAATTCTTGTTTGAGGAATCTTTGCCCATTCTTCCATACAAAAGAGCTGGGCTGTCTGTCACGCACTGCCCTTTAAAGGTCTATCCATAGATTTTCAATTATGTTGAGGTCAAGAAATTGTGAAGGCCATGGCAAAACCTTCAGTTTACGCCTTTTGATGTAATCCCCCGTGGATTTCAAGGTGTGGTTAGGATCACTATCCATTTCTAGAAGCCATCCTCTTTAACTTCAGCTTTTTCACAGATGGCATCAAGTTAGCATCCAAAATTTGCAGACATTTTATTGAATCCATTTTTAATTCTACTCGTGAGATGTTCCCTGTGCCACTGGCTGCAATACAACCCCAAAGCATGATTGATCCACCCCCATGCTTAACAGTTGGACAGAGGTTCTTTTCATTCAATTCTGTTCCCCGTCTTCTCCAAGCGTACCTTTGCTCATTCCGGCCAAAAAGTTCAATTTTAACCTCATCGGTCCACAGAACTTGTTTCCGAAATGCATCAGGCTTGTCTATATGCTCATTTGCAAAGTTCAAACGCTGATTTTTGGACTTTGGATTTTTTGACTTCCATGAAGACCATATTAGTACTAGTATCTCTTTATAGTGGAACAGTGTACCACAACTCTAGTGTCTACCAGATTTTTCTGGAGGGATTGTGCAGTTAAACGTGGGTTTTGAATTGTTTTTCTCACTATCCTGCGAGCTGTTCTGTCTGATATTTTTCTTGGTCTTCCAGATCTTGCTGTAACTTCCACTGTTCCTGATGACTGCCATTTCTTATTTACATTCCAAACAGAGGATATTGACATCTGAAAATGTTCTTATAGCCTTCTCCAGCTTTGTGAACGTCAACTATTTTCAGTTTCAGATTTCTATACAACTGCTTAGAAGAACCCATGGTATTCATTGTCAAGGTCAGATGAGTCTGGGCATTTAAAACCTTTGAGATTGACATCACCTGGTCTTCCCAGATGATGATTGAGAACAATCCATGACACTGGCAGGTTTCAGCTTTTCAAAGGGGGCAGTCCATGCTATAAATTCTGCAGGGTGCCCAAACTTTTGCAGATGCCATTTTTTTTTTGTTTTCTGTTATTTTGAAAGTGTAAATAATGGAAATAAAATCTAACTTTTGTTGACATATTATAAGAATGTCTAATCTGTAATTTGATACATTTTGGAGATTTTTCCATCTTTCCTTGGATTCTTTATACACATTAATACAAATTTTTACCTTGGGTGCCCAAACTTTTGATCCCCAGTGTATGAGCTCCCACTGGTTGACATTGAAGCTACACAGGGGAGTCCCTCAATCCACTTGGATCATCAAGAAATCGTTGATGGCCTTTCTCTGTTGGTATAGTCGGTCCAACATATGGAGAGTGGAATTCCAATGGGAGGAAGCGTTGAATATCAGACTATGTTGGGGGAAGCCGTTCGGACGTTGCAGCTCAAGGAGGGTGTGATTTGCGGTGTACGAGTGGCTGAAGTGCATGCAAAGTTTCCTTTCCATTGTTAGGATGTCATGCAGATGGGTGGAACACTTTAGGAACTGCTTGACAACCAGATTGAACAAGTGTGCCATGCAGGGCACATGGCTCAGGCTCCCTTGACACATCACAGACAAAATGTTCTTGCCATTGTCTTTCACCATGGTTCCCATTTTCAGTTGTTGCGGAGAAAGCCATGATTTGATTTCTTGAAAAGTCACTTTGAGCAGTACCTCCCCCTGTGTGACTCCATTCGCCAGGGCAAACCAGGTGAAGAACAATGTGACACCGCCATGCCCATTACACTGGGTATGCTGGAGGGGCACTGTGACTTGTCCGTGCAGTGGGGGCTGAGGACATGGTGGAGGATGAGGAGGCAGAGTTGGACATTGTCGCAGGACCAATGGCATGAGAGCGTGGAGGCGGAAGCGGCATGACCTGGCCAAGTTGGTGTTGTGGCTGTGCAGGAACCACATTCACCCAGTGAGCCGTAAAGTACATGTATTGTCCCTGACTGTAGTTACATCTCCACACGTCGGCGCTACCATGCACTTTGGTACACACCGACAGGCTCAAGAACTGGCCCACCTTCTCTTCTACATATTTGTGCAGGGCTGGCACTGCTTTTTTCAGAAAGGAAATTACGGATTGGGACTCTCCACCTCGGCTCGGCACAAGCCATCAGTTCTCTAAAAAGGTGCAGAGTCCACCACTTGAAAAGGGAGGGACTGAGGCACACGCATCTTGAACAGGAGCACATTTAGTTTCTGTGCAGTTGGATGAGTGGGCGCATACTGCTGTCTCTTGGAAATCGCTTCGGTGATGGATTACTGCCGGAATGACTGACGAGAAGTAGGAGGAGCAGGAGCATCTGGACCAACAGAAGATGGGAATGACAGACAGCTCCCTTCGGCTGAGGTGGTGGAGCCTTGGCTGGCTGAAACAGGGAGCAGCATCCCATCAAATCGGAGCCACGGTTCTCTGAGGCCGCTTTATAGTGATGCTGGGCCATGGTGCCAACACTGGGAGGCCTGTTTCAGGAGCCTGAACGCTCGCAACACCACCTCCCATGCCACTCTCCTCATCACTACTTGCCCGTTTAGCGGAGGAAGCGGCGGATGTCTTCTCCACATCTTGGCTGGGCAGTAGCTGCTGACTGTCCTAGTTCATCCTCCTCACTGTATAGTGGAGCTGAACGCACAGCATACATTACTTCTCTGCATGAGGGAACAGCATAGGACAGCGGGAGTTGGACGACAGGAACTGCTCCCGGGCCATACCAACTGAGGGTTGAGTCTGAGGAACCCACCGACTGTTGACTGGGGGTGTCGGGTGTCACTTGGGATGAAGATAGCAGGAGGTAGTTCGGGGAGTCCCTGGGTTGTCCCAAAAATCTGACTTGCTGGAGCAGCGCTGCACCAGGAAGTGAAAGAAATTGACGTAGGCATGATGTGTGGAAATCGATTTTTTTATTTTAGAAGAAAGGCAAAGGCAAACAGGGATCTTTGTAGGCTGGACAACGCGTTTCAATAGAGGATTCCTCTCTTCGTCAGGTCCGCTATCACAGGGGTTATGAAAAGTATTTATACAGTGGTGGGGTTGGACAAAATTTAAAATTTTGACTGGCTTGTGAGGTCACTGGGGGCTGGTATATGACATCAGCCTCTGTGACCTCTATGGGAGGGTTAACTGTAGCTGTGTTATGTGTATCTATAACATTCAATAGGCCATTATGGTCTATGGCTAGGTCTGCTGAACCACAATGTTAGCTAAGCAGCTTTGAGCTCGGCTGAGCTGAGTTCGGGGATTGATGGTGACAGCTGGGGCCAAAAGGTTAAGTGGGTAATGGTTTGGGGAAGTTATTAATGTGATTTGTGGTTAGGGTAATTGAGTTTGTGGTTTCTTTGATGTGTTGGGGTTATTGTTGGACCTTAGGACTTGTCCAGCATAAATGGCACTCGTACAACAAAATATGTGTTCCAAGACTTTAACACTTTACTTCCAATACTTCTTCATACAAAGATATATTCATACAGGAATAGTGTACTTGAACACAATGCAATATCACCCAGTGCATACTCGCCGATACGCGGTCACAGCATTACAACAGACCTCTTCGGCTCCAGCCGGAGCTCCATGTGGAAATGTCCATTAGTGCTGTGTACCTTGCTTTCTTCTGAGACCAGGGTTAGAGGCTCACGGTCATAGCATTGTGGTAAGATATATATTGGGCAAACTGCCAGATCCATTGAAGTTCATATTAATGAGCATAAAAGTACAATTAGGAATATGACCAAAAAGAGAGTACAAGAAAAAGAAAACTCTAACTATTGGGAAACGAGTGTGGCTAGGCATTTTGTACAGAACCAACATCAAGTTTGTGATTTAAAATGAATGGTATTAGAAGAAATAAATGGAACAAGAAGTGCAGAGATAAAAAATAGGTTACTGAAAAAGGAGCTATTTTGGATTACCAAGTTAAATGCTATGACCCCAAATGGTATTAATGAAGATTGCAATTTTAATGTATACTGTTCTGATGAATGATTTTGTGGATGTACCATCTACCACTTTATTTATTTTATAATGATTTTCACTTTTAGATATGAATTCTCGTGAGACTGAGGTCTATATAATGTGGTAGTGGGTTATTCACGTCAGGCTTGAGAAAGGGAGTAATCCTGAAACGTCGCCAATCAAGCTCGCCGGCTGGTGAGCCTCTAACGCTGGAATAAAGCAAGGTACACAGCACTAATGGACATTTCCACATGGAGCTCTGGCTGGAGCCGAAGAGGTCTGTTGTAATGCTGTGACCGCGTATCGGCGAGTATGCACTGGGTGATATTGCATTGTGTTCAAGTACACTATTCCTGTATGAAAATATCTTTGTATGAAGAAGTATTGGAAGTAAAGTGTTAAAGTCTTGGAACACATATTTTGTTATATGAGTGCCATTTATGCTGGACTGGTTTTATACTGAGTAGCGTGGAAACTCAGGGGCACTACGTTACACCCATGTGCTAAAGTACACCCAGACCTTGTTCACATTGGACGTTAGGACTTGTCAATGAATTGAAGCTACAGTGGAATGTAGTGGCTGTGAGCAGACAGTAGATGGCAGTAAGATATTGCATGAAAAACATCTCTAAGGGAATAAAAGCATGGGGAATTGGGGAGGTGAAAAAAAGACATAAAAGAAAATTTTCTGATAAAAAATTTCTTGTGTTTTTGATCTTAATCATTTCTGGTTTTTATTTTTGTTGTTTTTTTTGGTGTCTGCTGTTTTGCTTTTTTATTTTTATATTTTTTTAGGTTTCTATTATTTTGTGTTTTTGTGTGTTTTTTATTTTCTATTATTTAATTTTTTGTATTGGTTTTTATAGATTTTTTTATTTATGATTTTTATTTTTTATTGTTGGTTTTTATGATTTTATTGGGAAGTATAAAATTTTTAGGTGTATTGGGGTTGGGAGTGTGGGCTGGGTGGTGGGGGGGAAAAGAGGGGGGGAAGGGTGGGAGTGTGGGTTGACTTGTAGTGGGTACTGTTTGGTGGGTAGACTGGAGGTTATTTGTAGTGGGTCCGGCTTTTGTGGGTAAAACGGTGGGTAGACGGTGCTGGTGGTTACATGATAAGTTCAGTTGCATCGTTTAGGCCTTGGGGTTGGAGCATCCCCAGGCGGTAGATCCTGTACATCTCACGCTTTTTTAAGTTTGTAAATCAGTCATTTGTGTGTACTGGGATGTGGTCAATGGGACAAATGGTGATGGGGTGGGTTATGTCTGGATGTTTTTCGTGGCAATGTTTTGGCAAACTGTGGCGAAGGAATATTCGTTTTTAGTTGTTCCTGTGTTGATTCAGTCGGAGGTGTAGTTATTGGGTGGTCCTTCCCACGTATGCAGGTGCAGGTGATTAGATAAATGACAAAGCTGGATTTGCAGTTTAGGGAAAATTTGATGTTGAAGGTTTCTTTGGTGGATTTATTGAGAAAAGTTTTTGGTTTTGGTTGATGGTGGTACAGCATAGGCATCTTTTTGTTCCGCATTTGTATGCTCCATTTGGTTTTGTGTTTGGGGTGGTTTGTGTAATGTCTGAGTTTGCTTGGGGATAACAAGATTTTTAGGGTTGGTGCTCATCTGTAGGTGATTCTTGGTTTGTTGGGGAGGGCTTGTTTGAGTATTGGGTCGAATTGGAGTATGTGCCAGTGTTTTTGAAGAATCAAGTGTATGGAGTTGTGAGAGGAATTGTATATTGTAATGAAGTTTAGTTTGGTCACTTTTTTGGTGTCAGAGTTTTTGGGTTTATTTGTTGGAGGATTTAGACAGTCATCTTGTGTCATTGATTTTGTTTTGTTGTAGGCCTCAATGAGAACACTTTTCAGATAGCATTTGGCTAGGAATTGGTGTTGAAGGGTTTTTGCTTGGGTGTGAAAGGTGTGGGTGGACGTGCGTTTGTACTGACTGATGGGTATATTGGTTTTCCATTTTTTATAATGTCCACTGTTGAATGATAGGTAGCTGTTGGAGTCTACTTTTTTAAATGGGTGGCTGTAATTATATTGTTGTTTTCGTGGTAGATTTCAAGATCCAAAAAGTCGATTTTGCTGTTAGACGTGCTTGGAGTGAGAGTGATACCCCAATTGTTATTGTTGATGGTGGTGATGAATTTGTTAATCAGATGTGGTGGTCCGTTCCAGAGTAGAAAGAGGTCATCTATGTAGCAATAAAGTGATATGTGTTGTTGGATTGGAGGTTGTGAGGTGATGTATGTTTCTTTGAATGTGCCCATTACCAGTTTAGCAGTACCCACTACAAGTCAACCCACACCCCCACCCTTCCCCCCCTCTTCTCCCCCCCACCACCCAGCCCACCCCCCCAACCCCAATACACCCAAAAATGTAATACTTCCCAATAAAAACATAAAAACCAACAATGAAAAAGGAAAATTATAAATTAAAAAATTGATAAAAATCGATAAAAACCAACACAAAAATAAAATAATATAAAATAAAAAACACACAATAAAAACACAAAATAATAAAAACCTAAAAAAAACTATAAAAATAAAAAAGCAAAATAGCAAACACCAAAAAAAAATATAAAAATAAAAACCAGAAATGATTAAGATCATAAACACAAGAAATTCTTTATCAGAAAATTTTCTTTCATGTCTTTTTTTCACCTCCCCAATTCCCCATGCTTTTATTCCCTTAGAGATGTTTTTCATGCAATATCTTACTGCAATCTACTGGCTGCTCACAGCCACTACATTCCACTGTAGCTTCAATTCATTGACAAGTCCTAACGTCCGACAATAACCCCAACTTCAAAGAAACCACAAACTCAATTACCCTTACCACAAATCACATTAATAACTTCTCTAAACCATTACCCACTTAACCTTTTGACCCCAGCTGTCACCATCAATTAAAGTTATACCAACAAGACTTCAATCCCCAAACTCAGCTCAGCTCCCATCCAAATTCAAAGCTGCTTAGCTAACATTGTGGTTCAGTAGACCTAGCCAAAGACCATAATGGCCTAATGATTTCAATGGGCAAATTTCTTGAATGTTATAGATACACATAACACAGCTAAAGTAAACCCTCCCACAGAGGTCAAAGAGGCTGACTTCACATACCAGCCCCCAGTGACCTCACAAGCCCGCCAAAATTTGAAATTTTTTCCAACCCCACTACTGTATAAATACTTTTCATAAACCCTGTGATAGTAAGCCTGACGAAGAGAGGAATCCCTTCCCGAAAAGTGTTGTCCAGCCTACAAAGTTCTCTGTGAAAAGCTGTTTGCCTTTGTACTACCCGCACTTCGGCGAATAAAAACGGTTTCCACACATCAACTGCCTACATCCATTTCTTTCACCTGCCTGTGCAGCTCCGCTCCCGCAAGTTGGATTTTTGGGACAACCTGCGCCAGGGACTGGCGCAACTACCTCCTGCTATGTTCTCGACCGCTGCCTGCGGTACCGGCAACCGGCGGCTCCCGGACTGTGCCGCAATTTCCTACAAGCGCTAAACAGAGTTGTGCCTGCCGACAGCACAACCTCACAAGGTAAGCGGCATTTCATATTTTCCTCCATCCACATAACTGAACGTAAACTTACTGCATCAGAGCACCGTCTACCTGTGTTTTCTCATCTCCCTGCTACTTGGGATGAAGAGGATGACCGAGTTAATCAATCAATGAAGGCTGCTGGGTTGCTGGTCGAGACACGACCGCTAGCTGGCAACGGGAGCTCAGAACTCTCTCTGCAACTCCTGCTGCCACACGCCTACTCTGCTGCGACCTCTGCCTGCGCCTGATAAATTAAGGCCTCTGCCACTCCTTTGTGCACGACCTGCCACTTCTCTGCCTGACATTCTTGTAGAACAGTGGTGAGCGTATAAATTTCACTTTTTATAGACAAATACAAACCCAATATGGCTGCAACAGTAATTTGCGGAACACTCAATGTGTGCATATAGATCCCTGCTTTTACACTAACAGGCCACTATACGCTTGAAACAGAAAACACGTACAACAGCACAGTGCGTCTATATTTTACTTTTTATAGAGAAATATGCCTCTATACGGCTGCAACAGGAACTTGCGGAACACTCAATGTATGCATATAGATCCCTGCTTTTACACTAACAGGCCCCTATACATTTGAAACAGAAAACACTGCATGCCGCCATGTGATTCAGGGTCATCCCACCTACCCACCTTTTCGCATTTCCAGACTTCCTTGCCCCATGTGCTCACACATGTAGCTGCCATTTTAGCCCCCCCAGGCCCGTGCAAAATGTAGTGAATGGAGCAATTTGTTACCATGAAGAGCGCGAAAATTTGGATTAGTTCAGAATCAAATTTTTCATTAAATTCGGAACAAATTCAACTTTGTCAGCTTCAATTTGCCCATCTCTATTGCTCGTAATAGTGTGAAGGGGGATCCTGATATCCTGGAGCATAGGAGTGCCCGATGTAGGGAGACCCTGAGTCCGACAGACCCTTGCAAGGTGACAAGTACAAGACTGTATTTGAGCTTCCAAATCCCCTGTCAACACTAGGACTGTTTTAATATTGTTAGGAACTGTGGTAATTCCATAAAACCATAAAGAGTTAAAAAATACTGAAGGTTGGCCTCCAGCAGCAAACAGATCTTTGGGCCAGACATGAGGTCCAACAAGGCACGGACAAGTAAGGGACTCTCAAAAATGTTATTTCCTCAGACTTGAAGTTTTGAAGAAAAAAAAATGTCCTTTAGGCCAGTGCAAAAATATGCCTTGTAATTCAGTGTGATCGCCATTTCTGGCACTGAGAATCTAGTAGTCTTTGGCAACTAGTTCATGTAATTCCAACTCAATACTTTATACTCAAGGCAGCAACTTATTTAGACTTGAGACCATGAAGGCAGAAAAAGTGGGTTAATTTCAGGAGTAGAAATGGGCAAATCGAAGCTGACGAACTCAAATTCTTTATGAATTTCAGGAAAAATTAGAATGCAAATTTTGCGATGATTCTATTGCGCAAATCGCTTCATTAAACTCCATTTACTGCGGTCCAGGCTTCAGGGCATCTAAAATGGCGGATCCACATGTCAATACATGGGGCAGGGAATGCTAGGAAAACGGGAAGGCAAGGCAGGAAGGCAGGCAGGCGGGATGACCCTGAATCACATGCAGGATACAGCCTATCAGCTGCCAGTCATCCCTGTGATGTCACAGCCCTACATATTCGGCAGCCATTTTCCGGCTCATCATTTCATTCATTACACTGCAGAGAGATAGGATGAACATTGCTGTGTGTGTTACACAGAAAAGCTTGTTGCAGCAGTGTTTCAGCTCCTAGTCACCTCAGTTGAACACAGAGCACACTGATTTTGCACAGAAATTAATTCTTACTGCAGTGATTAATTCCTGCAGTGTCACTGTGAACAGCATTGTATTACAGAGAGGGGCAGAGAGCTGTGTGTTGCATTAGCTGCAGAAACGTTTTCATAGGAGGGAGAAATAATTTTTAGGGCAAATCTGTGTCTTTGTTCCACAACAACTGGTCTGCTGGTTATACTAGTCTGTAGATGGTATAATCCACACCCAGCAGTCCATTCCTAATAGTATTTGAGAGAGAGACTTTTTGCAATTTTGGGTTTAGAACACAGTGACTGTGTGCTGCAGAATTGTTGTGTACTGCTGGTGTTGTGGGCAATTTATTTTTTAGCGTACAGTAGCGCATTTTTCTGTCTTCATACCACATACCTACATCTAAGTGGTGTACTATTTTGTACCTGTTAATCTGTCAAGGGCCTACATACTCTCAAAGGACAGCCAAAAGTAATTACCGGCTGGTGTTTTACTCAAATAATTTTTGAAGTGTACAATAGCGCATTTTTCTGCCCTCATAAGTGCATACCACATACCTACATCTAAGTAGTGTACTATTTTGTACCTGTTAATCTGTCAAGGGCCTAGATACTATGAAAGTCCAGGCAAAAGTAGTCACCGACTGGTGTTGTACTCAGATACTTTTTTAAGTGTACTGTAGCCCATTTTTCTGCCCTCATAAGTGCATACCACATGCATACATCTAAGTAGTGAACTATTTTGTACCAGTTAATCTTTCAAGGGCCTATATACTGTGAAAGGACATCCAATAGTACACACCCGCTGTTGTTCTAGACAAATACAGTTTTAAGCCTAGTGAAGCGTATTGTACTCCCCTCATATACACAATAAGTATGTCACGCAGAGTAGTGCCAGGACGTGCACAGTGCAGTGGCAGAGGCCTACAATCATCAGGCACAGGCAGAGGTCACAGCAGAGTAGGGGCGTGTAGCAGCTGGAGTCGCAGCGAGAGGTCTGAGCTCCCGTTGTCAGCTAGCATTCATGTCTCGACCAGCAACCCAGTAGCCATGATTGATCAGTTCTCTCGGTCATCCACTTCATCCCAAGTGACATCTGACATCCTCAGTAAAAAGTGGGTTCCTCAGACTGAACCCTCAGTTGGCATGGCCCTCATGCTGCTGCTGCCACCTCAAGGCTCTTTTATTGTGCTGCTGTATGGTCTCCCCATGCTAATGCTACCGCCTCCAGGCTCTGTCTTTGTGCCGCCATGTGACATGTGTCTCCTTGTTAGATTTGGTCCTTTGTACCCACACACCAGTGCCCAGGACACTAAAACTTGGCAGTATTAGCTAAAATTTTATTTTAAAATCTTAAATTTCAATGGTCTCCTCATGCTTCTGCCAACTCCAGGCTGTGCCATTCAGCCACTATATGGTATCCCCATGCTTCAGCCAACTCCAGACTGTGCCATTCAGACACTATGGTCTCTTCTCATGCTTCAGCCAACTCAAGGCTGTGCCATTCAGACACTATATGGTCTCCCCATGCTGCCACAAAACTCCAGGCAGTCTTTCAGCCACTATATGGTCTCCTCATAATGATGCCACCTCCAGGCTCTGTCATTGTGCTGCCATGTGACATGTGGCTATTTGTTAAATTTGGTCCTTTGTACCCACACGCCGGGGCCTGGGACAATAAAACTTGGGAGTTAAAATTTCAATTTCAAAATGGTCTCCATGTAACGGCTCACTTCAGGTAGTGGATCCTCCGGGCCTGTGTGGATGATGACGTGAGCTGTGCCAGGGAGCGGAGTCTAAGGTGCTACTGCAAAGCGGGATGGTCTTGCTGCGGCAGGTGGCACCCAGGCACGAGTCGTCCACACAGGTTGCTGGGATGTAGCGTGGCACAGAAGGAAACTGGCAAAATGTGGCCGAGACAGCAGTAGGTTAGGGAAGGCGGCAGAGGTGCAGGATAACAAGGATCTGTTACATAGAAATCAGGAACACAGCAACACAGTAGCTTTCTCTAGAGCACAATGGCAACAAAGATACGGCAGGGAACAAAGGGAGAAGCTGATACTTATAACAAGAGCACAGGTGAACACACTTAATTAAATGAGTACTGGCCATTTAAATGTAAGAGCTCCGGCGTGCACGCACCCTAGGAGCCAGGGGCACACGCGCCAGAGCTGCAGAAACATAAAGACCAGGGAGGAGAGTGACGGGCTGGGATTCGCATGCGAGAGCATCCCACGATGCGTATCCCAGCCCCGCCGGCAGCGGGGCTGGGATGAGATGACAAGAGAGTGCCCACGGCCAGCGTGTCTAGCTGGAGCGCAGATGTTACACTCCTCATGCTTCTGGCAACTCCAGGCTGTGCCATTCAGACACTATATGGTCTCCTCATGCTGACACAAACTCCAGGCTGTGCCATTTAGCCACTATATAGTTTCTTCATGCTTCAGCCACCTCCAGGCTGTGTCATTCAGTCACTATATGGTCTCATCATGCTGCAGCCACCTCCAGGCTGTGCCATTCTGCCACTGTATGGTCTCCTCATGCTTCTGCCAACTCATGACTGTGCCATTCAGCCACTATATGGTCTCCTCATGCTGCCAACACCTTCACGCTGTGTCATTCAGCCACTATATGTCTCCTCATACTGATGCCACCTCCAGGCTCTGTCATTGTCCCACTTTGCAGCAATGATTCTAATAGCGATGCCTGTAATCTGCATGTCATACTGAATAACAGTATTATTTCACTACCCCCAGCACACTCCATATGCGTGTTAGAACACAGCAGAGTGTTCTATACCCCTATTGAGGCTCTCTGTAGGCCAGAAATAGCCATTTTTAACCCCTTCCCGCAGAATGGCATATATAAACGCCGGGTTGTGCAGTGCGTTCGCGCATCCCGGCGTTTATAAATGACATGCAGTTAACCCGGCGATGCGCAGCATCGCACGGGTTAACTGGCAGAAGTCCCGCTGTTTCCAACAGGGGACAACTTCTGCTTCACCCCCAGGACCATCAATTGATGGTCCTGGTCAGCGATCACTGTGATTGGTCCCTGTGGACCAATCACAGTGATCTGGGGTGAAAGTTCAGATCCCCCGCACTGCCCGCCCCTGGAAGTCGGGCAGAACGGGGGACGAAGGCTGCAGGGGCTCGCGGGGACCTGCGGCATTCGGGGGGAACACGTGGGGACCGGCGGACTTACCTGATCCAGCGGCGGGACCGAGGAGCAGCGCGGGACCGGCCACGTGGACGAGCAGCGACGGGTAAGTATGTGGTCCTCAGAGGCAGCAGTGAAGATCTTCACTGCTGCTTCTAGGAGTCTGAAAACTACAACTCCCAGCATGCCTAGACAGCCTTTGGCTGTCTGGGCATGCTGGGAGTTGTAGTTTTGCAACATCTGGAGGGCCTCGGTTTGGAGACCATTGTATAATGGTCTCCAATCTGTGCTCTTCCAGCTGTTGCAAAACTACAACTCCCAGCATGCACTGACTGTCCAGGCATGCTGGGAGTTTTAGTTAAGCAACATCTGGCCCTTCAGATGTTGCCGAACTACAACTCCCAGCATGCCCTTCAGCTGTCTGGGCATGCTGGGAGTTGTAGTTTTGCAACAGCTGGAGACACACTGGTTGGGAAACATTGTTTCTAACTCAGTGTTTCCTAACCTGTGTGCCTCCAGCTGTTGCAAAACTATAACTCCCAGCATGCACTAAAAGACCATGCATGCTGGGAGTTGTAGTTTTGCAACATCTGGAGGGCCCCAGTTTGGAGACCATTGTATAATGGTCTCCAATCTGTGCTCTTCCAGCTGTTGCAAAACTACAACTCCCAGTATGCACTGACTGTCCAGGCATGCTGGGAGTTTTAGTTCAGCAACATCTGGCCCTTCAGATGTTGCCGAACTACAACTCCCAGCATGCCCTTCAGCTGTCTGGGCATGCTGGGAGTTGTAGTTTTGCAACAACTGGAGACACACTGGTTGGGAAACATTGTCTGTTTCTAACTCAGTGTTTCCTAACCTGTGTGCCTCCAGCTGTTGCAAAACTATGACTCCCAGCATGCACTAACAGACCATGCATGCTGGGAGTTGTGGTTTTGCAACAGCTGATGCAAGCCCCCCCCCCCCCCCGCCCCGCCACCCCCGTGAATGTACAGGGTACATTCACATGGGCGAGGCTTTTACAGTGGGTTTCTCGCATCTTGAGATGCAGCAAATTTTGCGCTGGGAAACTCGCTGTAATCCCCCGCCCATGTGACTGTACCCTAAAAACACTATACTACACTAACACAAAATAAAATAAAAAGTTAAAAACACTACATATACACATACCCCTACACAGCCCCCCTCCCCCAATAAGAACGTCCGGTACACCACTGTTTCCAAAGCATAGCCTCCAGCTGTTGAAAAACAACAACTCCCAGTATTGTCGGACAGCCGTTGACTGTCCAGGCATGCTGGGAGTTTTGCAACAGCTGGAGGCACCCTGTTTGGGAATCACTGGCGTAGAATACCCCTATGTCCACCCCCTATGCAAATCCCTAATTTAGGCTTCAAATGCACATGGCGCTCTCACTTTGGAGCCCTGTCGTATTTCAGGGCAACAGTTTAGGGCGACAAATGGGGTATCGCCGTACTCGGGAGAAATTGGGTTACAAGGTTTGGGGGGCTTTTTCTTCTTTAACCCTTCATGAAAAGGAAATGTTGGGGTCTACACCAGAATGTTAGTGTAAAATTTTTTTATTTTTTACACCAACATGCTGATGTTGTCCTAAACTTTACATTTTCACAAGAGGTAAAAGGGAAAAAAGCCCCCCAAAATTTGTAACGCAATTTCTCCCGACTACAGAGATACCCCATATGTGAGCGCAAAGTGCTCTGGGGGCGCACAACAAGGCCCAGAAGGAAGAGTGCACCATGTACATTTGAGGTGATTTGCACAGGGGTGGCTGATTGTTACAGCGGTTTTGACAAACGCAAAAAAAACAAAACCCCACATGTGACCCCATTTCGGAAACGACACCCCTCACGGAATGTAATGAGGGGTGCAGTGAGAATTTACCCCCCACAGGTGTCTGACGGATCTTTGGAACAGTGGTCCATGAAAATGAAAACTTGTACAGCCCACTGTTCCAAAGATCTGTCAGACACCAGTGGGGGGCAAATGCTCACTGTACCCATTGTTACGTTCCTCAAGGGGTCTAGTTTCCAAAATAGTATGCCATGTGTGTTTTTTTTTGCTGTTCTGGCACCTTAGGGGCTTCCTAAATGCGACATGCTCCCAGAGCAAAATTTGCTCTCAAAAAGCCAAATATGACTCCTTCTCTTCTGAGCATTGTAGTTCGCCCATAGTGCACTTCAGGTCAACTTATGGGGTACCTCCATACTCAGAAGAGATGGGGTTACAAATTTTGGGGGGTATTTTCTGCTATTAACCCTTGCAAAAAGGTGAAATTAGGGGGGAAACACATTTTAGTGGAAATTTTTTTTTTTTTTTTACATATGCAAAAGTCATGAAACACCTGTGGGGTAATAAGGCTCACTTTATTCCTTATTACATTCCTCAAGGGGTCTAGTTTCCAAAATGGTATGCCATGTGGGTATTTTTTGCTGTTCTGGCACCATAGGGGCTTCCTAAATGCGACATGCCCCCCGAGCAAAATTTGCTCTCAAAAAGCCAAATATGACTCCTTCTCTTCTGAGCATTGTAGTTCACCCATAGTGCACTTCAGGTCAACTTATGGGGTACCTCCATACTCAGAAGAGAAGGGGTTACAAATATTGGGGGGTATTTCCTGCTATTAACCCTTGGAAAAATGTGAAATTTTGGGGGGAAACACACATTTTAGTGAAAAAAAAAATTTTTTTTTACATATGCAAAAGTCGTGAAACACCTGTGGGGTATTAAGGCTCACTTTATTCCTTGTTACGTACCTCAAGGGGTCTAGTTTCCAAAATGGTATGCCATGTGAGGGTTTTTTGCTGTTCTGGCACCATAAGGGCTTCCTAAATGCAACATGCCCCCAAAAACAAATTTAAGAAAAACGTACTCTCCAAAATCCCCTTATCGCTCTTTCCCTTCTGAGCCCTCTACTGTGCCCGCCGAACACTTTACATAGACATATGAGGTATGTGCTTACTCGAGAGAAATTGGGCTGCAAATATAAGTATACATTTTCTCCTTTTACCCCTTGTAAAAATTTAAAAATTGGGTCTACAAGAACATGCGAGTGTAAAAAATGAAGATGGTGAATTTTCTCCTTCACTTTGCTTCTATTCCTGTGAAACACCTAAAGGGTTAAAATGATGACTGAATGTCATTTTGAATACTTTGGGGGGTGCAGTTTTTATAATGGGGTCATTTGTGGGGTATTTCTAATATGAAGACCCTTCAAATCCACTTCAAACCTGAACTGGTCCCTGAAAAATAGTGAGTTTGAAAATTTTGTGAAAAATTGGAAAATTGCTGCTGAACTTTGAAGCCCTCTGGTGTCTTCCAAAAGTAAAAACTTGTCACTTTTATGATGCAGACATAAAGTAGACATATTGTATATGTGAATAAAATTTTTTTTTATTTGTAATATACATTTTCCTTACAAGCAGAGAGCTTCAAAGTTAGAAAAATGCAAAATTTTCTAATTTTTCATCAAATTTTAGGATTTTTCACAAGGAAAGGATGCAAGTTACCACAAAAATTTACCACCATGTTAAAGTAGAATATGTCACGAAAAAACAATCTCGGAATCAGAATGATAACTAAAAGCATTCCAGAGTTATTAATGTTTAAAGTGACAGTGGTCAGATGTGCAAAAAACGCTCTGGTCCTTAAGGCCAAAATGGGCTTGGTCCTGAAGGGGTTAATATATATTCGCTACAAAAAAAATTCAACCCGAGGCACATTTTTCTCGAAAAATTTGGTGTATCGGTCGAATCGAATTTTTCAAAAATGTTCTCATCTCTAATAAGGAGCTAATTGTACTAGTTCCATCTTTATACCTTAGAGTTCTAGTTCTATATACAGTACAGAGAATATATGGATTAAGAGGGGTATTCCAGGATTTTCTTTTTTTTAATTAACTTTGCTACAGGCGCTGTAAAGTTAGTGTAGTTCATAATATTGACTCTGATTTATTAAACTGTGTTAGAGAAAAAGTGGAGAGATTTTCCAACGACAACCAATCACAGCTCAGCTTTCACTTTACCAGAGCTCGTTAGCTGAGTTGTGATTGGTTGCTGTAGGAAAATCTCTCCACTTTTTCTCTCACACAGTTGGATACATCTGGGCCATAGTGTCTATTCCTGCGTTTCAAGGTGGTCTCGCAATTCTTCAGTGCTTTTTTGCCCCAATGTTCATTTTTAATACCATACAAAAAGACTGTTCTCTCAAAATGACTGTTGAGACATTACATCAGGTGATCAGAGGGAGCCTGTCTTTTCTTCAATAGGTGGAGTGACCGCTGAGTGGGAAGATCATTCTGCAAGAATTGTAGTTTTGCAACAGGTAGAGGCGTCCTGGTTAGAAAACACTAGTCTATTGCATGGAATGGATCACAGGTGTGTTTCAATGGTTGGGTGGCTGATGTGTGGGAGGAAGAAGAGTGACCTCACACTTACAAACAAGGAATCGTGGGACTTGTAGTTTTGAGGAAACAAACTCCAACAGAAAATAGCCAGTACACAAAAAGAAAATCTCAAAACATTTAGGCCATTTAAGCCCTCAAAACCTTATGTTGGATAACCCCTTTAATCCTTTGATACCATCAATACATGGTAGAAGACAATAATGTAACATAAAAGAGAAGTTTATTGTGATTACTCATTCTCAGGTCATGATTCCTCAAACCATAAAACACATATGAAACGAAATTACTCCAGACTTCTTGTCTTTTTACATTACTGTAGTAAAGGAGTCCTGACACCTGCTTATCCTGCATGTTACCTGGGCAGAGCATGTGGCAGAGCATGTGGCTCTTGGTTTTACCTGGGCAGAGCATGTGGCTCTTGGTTTTATAGGCTAGTTTACATTCCACCAGCCAGGCACTACACTTTGCTTTTACAGCCTCATGTTCTTGTATCCTCCATAAAACAATGAGCCTGCTGAAGGGCAAATAGCCTGAAACGTCATACATCTTCTTGAAAAGTACACCTGTCTGAAAAATTATTGCAGAGTGATGATTTTTTGTAATAACAAGCAATTTGGGCTGCAGATGTGGATCTGGGGCTTTTACAGTGTGCGCAAGTGTGTTGGGCTTGTGGCTCTTGGTAAAGATCGGGGCATCATGTCTCAGATAGGCCTTGGTGTCGTCTGTTCAGGAGTTTATGGGACATCCTTAATGCTTTTTGGGTGCAAAAGAGTGTATTTTGGGGTGTTAGTTCAAATAGCTACAGTAGTTGGTACAACCAAAATGCTTCTCCTTACATACATGCACTCAGTGGCTTCTGAGGATACTATTGGGAGGTAAAAGCTATTTAACTTGTTGTAGGAAAAATATGAAAACAGGAGGCACTCACCAGATCATGTTCTCAAATGCAGATTTATTTTCTTTGTGCATTATAATGCAGCGGGACCCAAGAAGGATGCCTCCTGTTTTCATTTTTTTCCTACAAGTTTATTTTGGGGTGTTTCTGACGTGGAATTACATAGATATAAAGTATAGGAGACTCTGGCCACGCCCCTATCAAAATGGTTTTAATATATTTTTTTTATCACTACAATTTGCATTTTTTTTTCAAAAGCAGTTGCAGAGATGTACATACCCTTTAACATATCTTCATGTTGTAAACAATGGTCCATATCCTGAATTCTGAGAACAAATGAGTTGTCTCCAATGCCTTGCTTACAGCAAATTATATATTTTTTTCTCCAACAATTAGAGTTTAATTGTATTTCCAATGGTTTCATTATAGCGGCACGATTTTCAGAACAGGCAAATACATTCCTTGTAATTCCTAGGTTGAAACAAAATTATGAAGTGTGAAATGGAAGTGACAAAATGAGAGATGCACATTGCAAAGCATCACTTAACAACGCCAAATACTGTACATAGACAATGGCTATTTAAACTGGAATGGATAATATGAGAGACCCTGGAAACTACAAGAGCCCTCAATTATTCCTTAAGTATATCATTATGTTGTCAGAAATAATGCAGAACAAAAAGGAGTGCAATATATCAATATAAATGCATGGAATCAATAGTAAGTGAGGACGAATGCCGGCAATAATTCTAATTCTTTCAGTAAAACAAAGTGAGAAAATCATACAGATAATGTCACATATTAGATTACCTGTGGTTTGCTCTATTTAAAAAGGGACCATGTCTAAAAATTGCATGGGATTTACTTAATGGGGTATTTTTTTTTAACTCAACTGGTGCCAAAATGTTAAACAGATTTGTAAATTACTTCTTTTTCAAAATCTTAATCCTTCCAGTACTTATCAGCTGCTGTATGCTCCAGAGGAAGTTCTTTTCTTTTTTAATTTCTTTCCAGTCTGATCACAGTGCTTTCCGCTGACACCTCTGTCCATGTCAGGAACTGTCCAGAGCAGGAGAGGTTTGCTATTGGGATTTGCTCCAGCTCTGGACAGTTCCTGACATAGACAGAGGTGCTGTGGATTATTATCTCTGGAGGTCTGCAGTGCTTTTTTAGTCCGCACCTAACTATTTATTGAATTTGATTATTATCATTATTTTTATTATTATTATTATTATTGCATTGTATTATTGCATTTTTTTTAGATGCCTTTAGATGGGGCATACCGTAAAGCAATGTTTAGAGCTCTTATTGATCTCAATAATAAACTTATATTCAGAAATCTCCCCCTAGTGGAAGGACAGGGCATATTTGTCTTTCGCTGTATTTTTTCTGAGCTGCTTAAAATGAGGTTTCCAGCCAGTCTCAGACAAGTGTCTTAGCAGTCCTATACTTTGCAGACCAGGGGCCTGTCAGTATCAGCATTTCCCTACACCAGGTACTCTTGTGCTTCTGGCTATCCGCAGAATCCTGCACACTTTTACTAGCAATGCTGCCGCTCGGGTCGTGGACTGCCTTTCTTCCTTTTGGACCTGTTCTTTCTCCATTTTTGACAAGAAGAATTGTAACACCCAGCTGTCAACATTTTTATCAATTTTAATTTTTAACCCCAAAACTAAGCCGATTTCTGCATAAAAGAACTCAAGGTTCCACTTTTAAAAACATCTCCTATTGACTTCAATGGTAGATAGGGAACTACTAGAAAAAGAAGTGACATGTCTCTTCTTTTCGAGTGATTTTTTGCTCTAAAGCTTCCATTGACATCAATAGAAAATTCATCCAGGCCCTCCCAGGCTGATCTGCACAGGGGATAAGTTTTTACCTTTATAAAAATTCCCTTAGGTGAATAGATACTCCAGAATTGGTATTTGTTGGGAATGCAATTATTTAAAAAATAAAACATAAAAAAAAAAATAAAACATGTCTGGATAGCCAGCAGATCTTCTTTAGGCAGAAGACATATCTAATATGTACTTAGTATCATCTCTTAGGCATTTCTAGATGCAAATACTAGTGTATTTTTGTAAGAGTTGTAACTCTAAAAACAAATTCTAAAACTTAAATACTAATATATATTATTTAATATTATAATAGAGTTTTGGGGCCTTTGTGATACTTTCTGATAAAAGTTCCCTGCTCTTCTTTTAAAAGGGGAATTCTGATGGAAAACATGTTATCCCTTATCCAAAGGATAGAGTATAAGATGTCTAATGGCGGGGGTCCCGCCGCTCGGGACACCTGCGATCTCCACTGCGGCACCCCAGTCACCTGTTGCACGGAGCGAACTCCGCTCTGTGCCGGATCACTGGTGACTACAGCCGCCACATCTTCTCCGTTCATGTCTATGGGATAGGGGATAATTAGCTCCACCAGATCCAGCCATATTTCTTCTCAATCTCCTACCGAGCCACCTTGACAAATACCAGGTCAAACTCTGCCTTCATATCCTCACTGCTTCTAAGTGCTTACTGGCCCAATGGTGGCAGTGTACAGAATCACCCCCCCCCCCCCCCCCTTTCTGTGTTACTAGATAGGATTAGAGAAATTATATGAATGGAGTACCTGTCTACCATGATAGACCACACTTTACCTCAATTCCAGCTGACCTGGCGTCCCTGGGAACCTTGGGATGAAGATTTAGGTGGGACCTGACTTGTCTATATACCCTTCTTTTACCTAAAACCGTGCGGGTAAAGTATACTTCCTCTCTTACTGTTTACTTTTTACTCTCTTGCTCACTACACTTATTTCTTTTCTTTTGTAAGCTTCTAGATATGGCTTATCTCTCTTTTCTTACTCTGCCTTCTCCTTTCTCTACATCCTCCACATGTCCTTCAATAAGTTTATTAGCTCTTCTTTTATTTCCAACATGCACTGATCATGACCTCATGCTTCACACGATTTGGGATACTTTATCAGTACAGCAGGAATGACCTTCCACATACCTCCTACTGCTTAACCTTTCCGGATCCCTATTTCTTTGAATTTTTGTTAAGACAATTAATATGATCATACAGCATGTATTGTAATATTGTTTACTGCTGACCGACTGCATTGTACCTATACTTGAAGTTGACGCGTGCCTTGGATGCTATAGTCCTACATGCTTCAGTGATACTGTATGTATTCTTTTCACTTTTGTTTGATGTATTTGTTACAAATTGAAAAAACTCTCTTCAAAATAAACAATTATACAAAAAAAAGATGTTTTCGGCGGAGTGCCCCTTTAAAAAAATATATCTACTACTTCATCGTCTAAGAACTAGAAATAACTATTTTTATTTTAAAATTTGCTGCAGAAACACGTGTTAAACTTAATGTTATTAAAAATGCTAACCATGACCTTTATCCTGCTGGCATATTTTGACCTTCCCGACCAATAAACATGTTATAAGCAGATACATCAGCAGTCAATAGATGTGTTAGCACCAGACTAAATGTTGTTCTCCACTGAATGAACACCACTTTATTACCTCTTTTCTTCAGGATACTCAGCTGACAGCATGTTTGATGAATTACTGTGCTTACAAACTAAATGTTGTTGACCTAGTAACCTACTGAAGCAGGAAAACTTATTCTCTGGTCTACAGTTGGATAAGAAGTTAAACATTTTATGTGACATCTTTAAGGAACAATTGACGCAGGCCAGGGAAAACCAAACAGAAAGTCTATTATCACAGCAGGTCCTGAATGATTAAGGAACGATTGTTCTTCTTGTTCTAAGGAATCAGAAACCTATAAGACCAATGTGAATAATCATTCTGTGGCAGCTATATGAAACAATAATCCTATTCAAAGGATAAGCAAAAACCCATACAATAATGTAAACTAACATCTTTATTAATTCATAACACAATAAAATAAATCAGCATAGTTCATGCAATAAAAAATGGCATGAAACCTTCAGTAAAAATTCATCAATGTGATGCCATGTCTATATCAATAAGTAAAGCAATATTATTACACATGCATTTTTGTAGTGCACATAGTATAACATTCATACAGGTAAAATCCAGGTAGATTTGTAAATTACTTCTATTTCAAAATCTTAATCCTTTCAGTACTTATCAGCTGCTGTATGCTCCATAGGAAGTTGTGTTGTCCAGTCCAGTCTGACCACAGTGCTTTCTGCTCTGTCCATGTCAGAAACTGTCCAGAGCAGGAGCAAATCCCCATAGCAAACATCTTCTACTCTGGACAGTTCCTGACATAGAGAGAGGTGGCAGTAGAGAGCACTGTGGTCAGACTGGAAAGAACTACACACCTTCCTCCAGGGCATACAGCAGCTGATAAGTACTGGAAGGCTTAAATGGGCACTGTCAGATCCAAAAACGTTTTATATGTTATTACTGATAAAAATTACAGACCTTTTGTAATATGGTTGTTTAAAATATTTGAAATTTTTACGGCTCCTGAAAATCCCACCACTATGGGTCCCCATACCTACTGGGACACTAGCCAGTCCTGCAGCAACATCAGATTGTCCATGAGTCATGGACAAGAGATGACTCATGGACAAGGCTGCAAGGAGCAGATGCACCAATCACCTCCCACCACCACAAGGAAGGACTCACCCCCTTCCCCTGAGAGGATTTCTAACACTGTGAGCTAATGAAAAGAGGAATTTTTATAATAAATATAGGTGATAGAGTCACAAAAAATAGATGTACATGGTCTGGATTAGGAACTGAGTAACATATATATATTTTTACTTTTACTTTTAAATAGTAGTAATTTACAAACCTGCATAACTTTCTGGCACCAGTTGATGTGAAAACATTCCTCATTCCAAGTTTTTGAAGCT
Organism: Hyla sarda; assembly: GCF_029499605.1. Classification (NCBI taxonomy): domain Eukaryota; kingdom Metazoa; phylum Chordata; class Amphibia; order Anura; family Hylidae; genus Hyla; species Hyla sarda. The sequence continues at coordinate 70,499,915 of NC_079191.1, forward strand.
TGGCTCTATGGGATGGGGATGAAACATTACATTTGAACATATGTGTCCTGGTGTATATCAATAGCAAAATGCAAAGGACAGATACAAGGAGTTTCTTTTCCTGCTGAAGATCATACACCATTCAAGGGAGGAACGTTCTGTACAAACAAATAAATAGTTATTTTGTTGATGTAAAACATGAAGTAACAATGCCTAAAATCGCAATAAATAGTCAGTAAGAAACCCAGGATTCATGTGACACCTGGAAGTGATGGGTCAACTAAGGACAAACAATGCCCACAAACACTCAATTACACTTGGTAAATCTGGATATGTTGTAATAAGTTTGGGGTAAATCACTCAAAATGGTAGCCAGCCCTTTCCAGACAGGAAGAAGAAGGATGACATGACCTCAAGCAGTGGCCCAGCAAGTGACAATTTAAATCCTGCTGAACTGTGCAGTCAGCATTTGTATCTAATTGCTAGTGGCACAAAAAATGCTATTGTTCTGCATCAAGGAAGCATTTACACAAAGCCTTTTTACATCAGTCTGTGTCCAACAGACAATTTAAATCCTCTTGCTAATAGAACTGTGCAGCATTTTGCATCTAATTGATAATATCACCATAAATTGTATTGTTCTATTTCAAGTGTATACACTACCATTATACTTCTTTCCATTGTCCAGGTATGTCATCATCAACACGTGGAGAACTTATTACAGCTAGAAACGAAAAATGACTTTCACGGCCCAATAAGTCAATGTTTTGTTATGTTGCAATGAGGCAGTCAGGTGCTATCTATGTTAGAAGTGCTAACCTCCATACTGGTTCAAAGCTTTCCCTCACACCAAGCACTTATCCACCTCCTCCTCCATCTTCTCCTTATTGAACCTCCCCCCTTCCTGCTTTCATGTGTGTAAGCTTGAGTGTTGCCATCCTGATGACTGCCCTGCATCAAGTTGCAAATTTCACATTATATTTCTCCTTGCCAACAGCTGGGCAACATATCAAACATGGTAGAAATATTGTGGCTGAACTGCATTTGGGGAATGTCACACATGCCCCTACATGACTCATGTTATGCATTTTTAACTATTTTTAAACATGTATAGTATTACAGAAGGGGCCATATTAAGTAAATGGCACATTTAAGCCATTCTTAAGTGTCTAAGTACTTTCTTCTGGACTTTCAGTGACACGTGAGTTTTGCTGGACCATCTATACAAGCAGCATGAAATAGTCAATGGTTACATTATTCACCAGACCACCAAAGCAGGAAAAATTAGTTTTTAGCACATGCAATAGAAGTTTAACAAGGACATTTGTCACCTATTCAGGCCCTTCGAAGAGGTCAACAGATTTGTGAGCAGGACAATAGTAACATTAACAATGGTATCCCCATAATTAGAGATGAGAGAATTTTTGGAAAATTAAATTTGGCCGATTTGCTGAATTTCCCGAAAAAATATGTTTCGGTCCGAATTTATTTGCGGGGAATCACTATTAAAATGGCTATTTCTGAGCTACAGAGAGCCTTAATAGGGGTGTAGAACCCTTTGCCTTGTCGTAACATGCATGTTTAAAATCATCTTTTTGAAAACCCATTCTGGTGAGCATCGAGCTGGCGGTCTTACCACCTGTTCCAGCCCCTGCAAAGAAGTAGGATGTCCAGCGCTGTTGGTGATTTTTCTTAGGCTTTATTAAGTTATAAAAGACAGAGACAGGAACGCCGACGCGTTTCGGATCCGTATGATCCTTAGTCATGGCAATAAATGTGACAAACTTTCTCATATAAATACACATACTGGTAAATCACATGGTTGATGACATCACAATTAAGAACGGGTAACATTAAAAACCTGGAAATACCACTGGAGAGATGCAGCAAAACATAAAACTGGGATATAGAATCCACCTACCGAGGATACGAAAAAGGGCAATGCATAATTCAATCCCCATATTAATTTGCACAGAATGCTTATAAAATTTATAATTATATTATTATTAGATCCTGCCCCGTTGTCCCATATGTTTTCTGTGTGCATATATATATCTGTGCACACAGCGAACAAAATGGAACAAAATAATATAGAACATATTAATATGTGCAAATGAGATCATGACTCTGATTAATTACCTTAGGTTCTCTAGTGTCCAGTAGGAAGATCCAGAATGACTCTCTGTTAAATAATCTTCTTTTCAAATCTCCACCTCTAATATTTTTATGTACTCTTTCTATGGCATTAATGCACAGAGATGAAGTATCTCCCCTATGTTTTACCCTAAAATGTCTGGATAAAGCTGACACATTAACTTGTTCATTATTGACATCCAAAATATGCCTACTAATGCGTGTTTTGAGGGAGTTAGATGTGTAGCCTACGTACTGGACACAACCTTCAGTGCATGATGCCAAGTAGACCACATAGGATGTATTACAATTTATATACATCCTATTGTGGTATACTTTGCCTGTTCTGTATGATTGAAAAGAATTGGATTTATTAATGTGCCTACAGGTTACACACTGTCCATGGCCACATTTCCATGTGCCTGGGTAATTCAGCCAAGTTTTTTTGGTACTCTTTTCATTCTCTAAAAACAAACTAGGGGATAAAACTGATCCCAAAGAGGCATCCCGTCTGGAGACCACTCTGACATGAGTTTTATCAATGTTCATCAAGGCAGGATAATTTTCCAAAACTGGGAGGAATTTATTAATGATGTTTTTTATAGCTGTAAATTGTCTGCTATAACCTTTGACAAATACTGGTAAGTTTTTGTTTTTGTTTGTGTTTGGGGGAACCTGACTCTTTCTACTCCCCTTGGTTAGTAAGATATTACGATTAAATTTTTTGATTCTCTCATATGCATTTGTTGTAATAGCATCACTATACCCTCTTTGTTGAAGTCTATTTTTTAGGGAAGAAGATTCTTTTTCAAAAGTCATCTCATCTGTGCAAATACGACTTAGACGGACCCATTCTCCATAGGGGATGTTGTTTACTACATGGTATGGGTGACATGAGTCCGCCTTCAAGATAGTGTTTCCAGTAGTCTCTTTTCTATAGGGCTGAATGAAGGCTTTGAAATAATTTTTATCTGGGCTTGCACACAACTCAATATCCAAAAATGGCTGTCTCTCTTTAGAAAAATTTGCCGTAAATTTCAGATTTAAGGGATTGTCATTGATGTATTTAACAAAATCCCCAAATTCTCCTTCACCACCCCTCCATACCATGGCAAGATCATCAATATATCTACCAATGTATTTGATAGAATGAAAAAATGGGTTATCCTGGGTAAAAATAAAAGACTCTTCCCAATAAATCATAAAAATATTCGCAAAATATGGCGAATATTTCACCCCCATTGAAGCTCCCCTAATCTGAAGGAAAAAACTGCCATTAAACATAAAAAAAATTATGTGATAACAAAAATTCTGTGGCCATTAAAATGAATTCCTTCACATTAGGGGAGTAGGAGCTGTGCATATTGAGATGACGGGAGAGTGCTTGAAGACCGAATTACCATGGTATGGAGGGGTAGAGAGCGGTAACGTCACATGTAGCCCATGCATAATCCTCGGACCATATCATTTGGTCCATTACCTGCAGGACATGTCTAGTGTCCTGCAAATACGTCGGAGTTACTTTTACCAAAGGTTGCGGGTAAGTGTCAAGACAGTCTCCCAGTCTCTCCCCAAGTGAGCCGATTCCGGCTACTATAGGTCTTAGGGGGGGGGGGCGGGAACTTGGGGAGAGAGTGGAAGACTGGCATGACCGGAGTATCCACATATAGGTAATCTCTTAATTTTTCATCAATGGCTCCCAAAGCTAGGCCTTCATCAAGAAGTTTCCCTAATGCTATTTGACACATTTTTGTCAGATCATTATCTAACCTACGGTATGTGGAAGTATCCCCAAGAAGATCCATATTCAGTTTGGCATAGAGACCTGTGTCCAAGAAGACAATTTAACCACCCTTGTCCGCATTTCTCACTATTAATTCTTTATTATCTTTAAGCTCCTGTGTCGCTTGTCTCTCTGCCAAACTCAAATTATCAAACTTTTTTAGTTTTTTACTTTTTTCATGCAGCCCCCAGCCCCTGCCTCTCAGGACTCCAGCCCCCTGCCTCTTGGATTCTTGTGATAATTCCACAGGTAATATATGATGTCCCGGGTGCCCAAAGCGTTTACTTTGAACTAATACTGTATGACCACAAAACCCAATATAAAAAAGAGTCACATGGCGGCACACTGAGTGAGCGTAGAGGTGGTAGCCTGACGAGACCATAGGGCCTCACAATTGAAAAGATTAAAGATATTTTTTAAATTTAATTTGAAGATTTAAATAGATAAAAATTTTAAAAGTTTAATGTAATGTGCCAACAGCATGAGGAAACCATATGGTGGCAGAATGACACAGCCTGGAGGTGGCAGCAGCCTGACAAGACCATAGGGCCTCACAATTAATAGGATTAAAAATATGTTTTTAAATTTAAATTGAAGATTTCAAATAGATTAACATAAAATAACATTATTTCATGTGCCAGCAGCATGAGGAGACCATATGGCCATGGTGTGTCTTGGTCCTCTGTCTTGTCTTCCTCATCACCTTGTAGCTCCACAGCTTGCTCCTGCTCCTCCTCTACTTTCAGATTACTCTAAAAACCACCCATTTTGCGAAACCTTGCCTGTGCTCCACTGTCCCCCTCCCTCTCCTCCTGCAGTGCAGCCCACACCGGGCTCATGTGGCTGTGGGATGTAGGTGCCATGTCTCCAGTGCCCTGACCAGCCATCGTTTCCAATACATGTTGTAGGAAATGAAGCAGTGGAATTACGTAGTTCATCTCGTAATCCTGGTACCTGACTAATAATGTGGCTTCCTCAAAGGGCCTGAGCAAACAGCAGGTGTCACATGTAAGCTGCCACTGGTTGACATTGAAGTTACACAGGGAAGTACCCCTATCTGCTTGGATCATCAAGAAATCGGTGATGGCTTTTCTCTGTTCATATAGTCGGTCCAACATATGGAGGTTGGAATTCCAATCTGTGGAAACGTCGCATATCAGACTTTGTTGGGGGATGCCATTCTGACGCTGCAGCTCAAGGAGGGTGTGCTTTTCGGTAAAGTGCATTCAAAGTTTCCTTCCCATTGTTAGGATGTCTTGCAGAAGGGGGGAACACTTCAGGAATCACTTGACAACCAGATTGAACACGTGTGCCATGCAGGGCACATGGCTCAGGCTTCCTTGATGCAGCACAGCCAAGATGTTCTTCCCGTTGTCAGACACCATGGTTCCCATTTCCAGTTTTTGTGGAGTAAGCCATGATTCAATTTCTTGATGAATCACTTTTAGCAGTTCCTCCCCTGTGTGACTCCATGTGGAGAACAGCGTTACACCGCCGTGTCCTGCACCCATGGTATGCTGGAGGGGCACTGAGACTTGTCTGTGGAGTGGAGGCTGAGGACACGGTGGAGGATGAGGAGTCACACACTGTTGAAGGACCAATGACCTGGGACCAAGGAGGTGGATGGGTCGTGACCTGGCTAAGTTGCTGTTGTGGCTGTGCAGGAACCACATTCACAGAGTGGGCTGTAAAGGACATGTCCCTTACCGTACTTACAGCTACACACATCAGCGCTGCAGTGTACTTTGGTATACACTGACAGGCTCAAGGACTGGCCCACCATTTTTTCCGCAAAATTGTGCAGGGCTGGTACTGCCTTTTACGGAAAGAAATGACGGCTTGGGACTTTCTACCTTGGCTTGGCCCATACCATTAGTTCTCTGAAAGGTGCAGAGCCCACCAATTGAAAAGGAAGGGAGTGGAGCACCAGCAACTTGGACAGGAGCACATTCAGCTTCTGCGCCGATGGATGAGTGGGTGCATACTGATATAAGTTGCAGCAGTGAAAAAGCTTGTACCTGTATCTTAAAATCGAGCTGGTGGTCCGCCGAGAGGCCACCTACTGCCTGTCCAAGCCCCTGCCTTTAACCCTCCCCCCTGCTTATGACTGAGTGTCCCGGGTGCCCGAAGTGTTTACTTTGAAAAAATACTGTCAAACTACAAGATCAATATAACAAGGATATCACATGGCAGCACAATGATAGAGCCTGGATGTGGCAGCAGTATGAGGATACCATATGGCGGCACAATGACACAGCCTGGAGGGGGCATCAGCATGAGGAGAACATATGGTGGCAGAATGACACAGCCTGGAGGTGGCATCAGCAGCATCAGGAGCCCTGAAAGTTATCCAGTGACAGAGTGGGGTGGCGGGTGTTAATACCCGTACCCAGTGATGAAGGTGGGTTAAAAAGGAGAACTTGGCATCAGATGTGTGGCATCAGGCGGGTGGCAGGATCAGAATAATTGCTGAGGCAGGTAGGCAGAAGAAAACAGTCTCTTTTATCAAAGTGTTGGTGGGCACAAGTAAGTACTGAGGATATATATTACGTAAAACTTAAAATGTTATATTTTTCTTAGGATAAAATATATGGACCAATTAATTTTTTTTTAAATCTAACCAAAAGGAAAGGTGTGCAAAAAAACACCACTTGCCACCTTCACCACCAAGTATTGATGCGATGCAAAGACCTATAAAAGGTGGAAGGGGACAACGCATGGTCCATTGTAGTGGGTGGGGGTAAAAACTTCCCCTGTAATTCCCTACCCTGTTAATTTCCCTTTTTGGCAAGTGTTACTTGCCCTAAAAAGGGCGGCCCCACACAGGAACCTCTTCCTATTTTCACCTAAAAACCCTGGGAAATGGCAGTGTTTTTAGGCTGAAATAGGGAGAGGTTCCTATGTGGGGCAGCCCTTTTTAGGGCGAATAACACTTACAAAGAAGGGAATTAATAGTGCGAGAGTAGGGTCTTACAGGGGAAGTTTTTACCTACAATGACATATGCGCTCCACTACACTTAAAGTAAATCTGTCACCAGTGTCACCGGCACTAACCTGTCGGTGTCGACAGGTGTGCAGGTGACACTGGTCAACGGTACTTACCTTGTCCCAGTCCATGGCGGGGATCTTCTGTAATCTTCTCCGGCATCTTTGCTCCAGGCACCCAGCTTGGGGCACGGGCGGAGCTGACTGACATCACCACTGCTATTCTCTAGCAGCAGGACCCAGCAGGCAGCAGCAGCGTTGACATCACTAAGCTCCGCCCATGCCCCAAGCCGATGCTGCTCTCTGCTGGGTCTCTCTGTGAGAGAACAGCAGCGGAGAGGTCAGTAAGCCAAAAGCCAAGTGCCCGGAGCGAAGATACTGGAGAAGATTACAGGAGATACCCGCAACGGAACGGGACAAAGTGAGTTCCGTTGTCACCAGTGTCACCTGCACTACCTGTTGGTACCGACAGGTTAGTGCAGGTGACACTGGTGACAGATTTACTTTAAAACTGTAGTAGACTACAGAAACATGTGTGCAGCTTTGGCTAGCCTTTCACAGCAAGTAGGCCCAAATTAGTTTGACAGGAAAAAAAAAGTACACCCCCTATGTATGCACAGGTTACACTAAAGAGAGGACAATACACTCCACTATGCAACCTGTATTAATGACTGAAATCAGGTGACTATGGCTTTTCATGCTCACCCTAACTGTCCCGTGTTAGCTTTAGAGTTGTAATACACACTAGTGCTGATGCACAGAGTCGCTGTGTAGTACAGCCCAGTACAGTATTATTATGCACTAATAGCAGGTCACAATGGCTTTTAGTGCTGAACCTAACTGGCCCCTATTAGCTTTAGAGTTATTGTACACCCCACTGCAGCAGTACAGAGTCGCTGTATAGTACAGCCCAATACAGTTGTTACGCCGAGCGCTCCGGGTCCCTGCTCCTCCCCGGAGCGCTCGCGGCGTCCCTCTCTCTGCAGCGCCCCAGTCAGACCTGCTGACCGGGAGCGCTGCACTAACATTGCCGTCGGGGATGCGATTCGCATAGCGGGACGCGCCCGCTCGCGAATCGCATCCCAAGTCACTCACCTGTCCCGGTCCCCGGCTGTCACGTCCTGGCGCGTCCAGGGTAATTCTTCAGTAGGCGAGTACGCCATCCAATTTCGTACTCTCGCTTCCGAATTATCTTGGAATAACGAGGCTCTCTGCGTGACCTTTAAAAAAGGCCTATCCAGTAACATCAAGGATGTGCTGGCCGCACAAGAGATTCCTGCCAACCTGCAAGAACTTATCCATTTGGCCACCCGCATTGACATGCGTTTTTCTGAGAGACACCAGGAGCTCTGCCAGGAAAAAGACCTTGATCTCTGGGCACTTCTCTCACAGTATCCTTTGCAATCTACCCCTGTGCCTCCCGCCGAGGAGGTTATGCAAGTGGATCGGTCTCGCCTGACCCATGAAGAGAGGACTCACCGTAGGGATAACAATTTATGTCTGTACTGCGCTAGTACCGAACACTTCTTGGTGGATTGCCCTATTCGTCCTCCACGTCTGGGAAACGCACGCACGCACCCAGCTCACGTGGGTGTGGCGTCTCTTGGTACGAAGTCTGCTTCTCCACGTCTCACTGTGCCCGTGTGGATTTCTCCTTCTGCCAACTCCTCCTTCTCAGCCGCGGCCTTCTTGGACTCTGGTTCTTCTGGAAATTTTATTCTGGCCTCTTTGGTGAATAAGTTCTGCATCCCGGTGACCCGTCTCGTCAAGCCGCTCTACATTTCCTCGGTCAACGGAGTTAAATTGGACTGCACCGTGCGTTTCCGCACAGAACCCTTGCTCATGAGTATTGGACGGCATCACGAAAAAATTGAACTTTTTGTTTTGCCCAACTGCACCTCTGAAGTCCTCCTTGGTCTGCCATGGCTCCAACACCACTCTCCTACCCTTGATTGGATCACCGGGGAGATCAAGAGCTGGGGGGCTTCTTGCCATAAAAAATGCCTCACGTCTGCTCCTAGTCCCGTCAGTCAAACCTCAGTGTCTAATCCTTTACCTGGTCTCCCCAAGGCCTATCTGAACTATGCTGTGTCTCCTCCTCATAGCCCCCGTCCTTGTAACACTTTGCCCCGTGCCCAGCTTCACCCTCTTCCCCCCCTCCCCACTCCCACGCCTTCTGGTTTGCCCGCTGTTGATGAGGTTTCCCGGGACTTCTCCACCATCTGGAAAGAGACTCAAAAATCCCTCATACAGGCCTCATCCCGGATGAAGAAACATCCCGACAAAAAGAGGGGGAGACCTAAGGGGGGGGTACTATTACGCCGAGCGCTCCAGGTCCCTGCTCTTCCCCGGAGCGCTCGCGGCGTCCCTCTCTCTGCAGCGCCCCGGTCAGACCCGCTGACCGGGAGCGCTGCACTGACATTGCCGGCGGGGATGCGATTCGCATAGCGGGACGCGCCCGCTCGCGAATCACATCCCTAGTTACTCACCTGTCCCGGTCCCCGGCTGTCACGTCCTGGCGCGCGCGGCTCCGCTCCTTAGGGCGCGCGCGCCAGCTCTATAAGATTTAAAGGGCCAGTGCACCAGTGATTGGTGCCTGGCCCAATCAGCCTAATTAGCTTCCACCTGCTCCCTGTCCATATTACCTCACTTCCCCTGCACTCCCTTGCCGGATCTTGTTGCCATTGTGCCAGTGAAAGCGTTTCCTTATGTGTTCCTAGCCTGTGTTCCAGACCTCTTGCCGTTGCCCCTGACTACGATCCTTGCTGCCTGCCCTGACCTTCTGCTACGTTCGCCGGTGGATACGACCTGGTTGCTACCTCCGCTGCAAGTCCATCCCGCTTTGCGGCGGGCTCTGGTGAAAACCAGTAGCAACTTAGAACCGGTCCACCGACACAGTCCACGCCAATCCCTCTCTGACACAGAGGATCCACCTCCAACCTGCCGAATCGTAACAACAGTATAATAATGCACTAATAGCAGATGACAATGGCTTTTAGTGCTCACCATAACTGGCCCCTATAAGCTTTAGAGTTGTTGTACACCCCACTGCAGAAGTACAGGTTTGCTATAAGCCACCAAACATAATGGAAGAGCCAGAAGATCAATTATTGAGACAAATAAACAAGGCAGCAAATCAAAATGAGGTGATAATAATGGGGGACTTTAACTATCCTGATAAAAACTGGGACACTGAGACCTGTGAATCTCATAAAGGAAACAGGTTTCTGACTATAACTAAAAAACACTGAAATCCCTGAACGCCTTGACGGCATGATGTGCTAGCCGTCTCTCCACCCCCCCCCCCCCGCCTCAACTCCCTTTCCGGCTGCTGCTCGATCGGCTCCTGTGACTGGGGGAATCCGTGCTGGACTGGCTCCCAATGCTCGCTGCCTGCTATGGATACTAGCTGTCCGCTACGGATGCCCGGTGTTGACATTTGTGCGCAGTCCCTGAGTGGGGCCGCAGAGATGGTGGCGGCGATGCATGGACCTGGCTGCCTCTGGGACTCTCGCGAGAGAGGCGCTGTTGCCGTGGGGCCCAGGCTGGGACGTGTACGGGTCACGTGGTGGAGAGTATCCCACGTGACCGCGCGGGGCCTGGCATATAATCTGCTGACGCACGCCATTGCTCTGCCGGGCTGCCGACCAGGACTGAGTGTTGTGGAACCCCTTGGACTGAGGTAGGATGGTGCCTCTTGCATTATGAACCTCCTGCAATAGGAACTGCTATCCGCTTGCATTATGGCTGGGCTTATGTGCAACTCTTGGCGGTCTGGATCTGTGCAAGGGTCATGGAGTGGAGGCCCTGTCTCGCTTGTGTGGGGTAAGAAGAGGTTGTTGCCCCTGACAGGCTGAGGCAACACAGACTTTGCACATTCCTCCACAGACCAGCGAGGGGCTATTACAGCACCACATTTAGACTCTGTATAAGGACTGATGGGACTATAAATCTTCGCATTTACAATAAGGGGGGGAGGGGCTTTGAGTGGCACCTTGGCCCTGGCTCCTTTATTCATCTTTTTTTTTAAGAGGATGGTTCCCCCCTACCTTGACACTGTACAGGACTGCCCCCCATCTTCATTTTAGTGTCTACTACTAAGGTATAAACCTTATTTATTTAGTTTTTAGGTTACCTCAGGCTACTACATCGCTGCATGCTCCATTATACTTTTGTCTGATGTGAACTGCGTCAGGATACGTGAGTCTGGCTCAATTCTTTTTCTTACCTATCTAAGACGCTGTATAGTGGTTTTCAGAGGTAAATCGAGGTCTGCTAATAGCCCCCTCGCCTCTGATTAGTCTATCTTTTTATATTTCATGGCTTATTTTAGACCGAACTGGCTCTCTCCAAATGGCGCCAAAGAGAAATCATTGTAATAGCCCACTCAGAGATAAAGAAAAATCCTCAGCGGGAAAATTGGACAAGTTGTGGTCCTCGCCTTCTGCCACAAATAAAAATAAAGGTCCCTCCCCATCTGTCAACAGGACGGGTTCAAGATATGAAGCTTTGGCTCGGGAGCAGGGAGAGGTTGAGAGGGAGAAACAACCTAATGAACAGATGTTGCAAAATATTCTTGCGGAGCTACAGCAGTGTAATATGGGTCTTAAGGACTTGGCGACCCAGGTGGGCTCAGTATCCACCGAAGTGTCTTTTATTCGGGATGATCTCAATAAAATCAGAGAGAGGGTGATGGCAATAGAAAAAGATGTTCCTGAAACTAAATCCAAAGTTGACCTGGTTAAATTAACAGTGGACAAACTCTGTGTGGAGAACTCCCAGTTTAAGAGGAAACTCACTGATATGGAAGATAGAGCCAGACGGTCTAATATTAGACTCATAGGGCTGCCTGAGGGCCAGGAGGTGGACTCCCCTCTGGAATTCTGTGAAACATGGATGCGAAAAACTTTTACTGACATTAAGTTTACTACTCTCTTTAAAATAGAGCGAGCCCACCGGGGGCCGGCTAAGCGGCCCCCTGTGGGCTCACTACCTAGAACATTGTTAATGAAATTTCTGCTGTCTGAGGATAGGGATGCCTTGCTGTGGCATGCAAGGGGTCAGCCAGGGTTGATGTATAATAACTCCCGGATAGCTTTCTATCCTGACTTCTCCAGGGAGACCCAATTAGCCAGGGCCTCCTTTGGGGCAGTTAGGAGGAGGCTACACGCAGCCAACATAGGCTTCTCGCTCTTATTTCCAGCTTAATTAAGAGTTAACCATAAGGATAAAGTGTCATTTTTCTCTGATCCTGGTCAAGCTATTGAGTGGCTGGAGTCTCAGGGGCTGTAAGCTTTTTGACTAAGGTTTTAATAAAAAAGACTACGCTGCTGGTGGTATGGGGGTGGGAGGGGAAGATGGAATGGGTGTAAAGTAGAGAGGCCTTATGTATTACACTAAAGTAAGGTCAGGTAGTCAGGTGGGGGGTAAAGGGGGGATTGGTTTGGAGCGTGCGGGGTGGGGGAGGGTTTTGGGGAGGTTATTCACCGTTGCAGGAGGGGGAATTTTTTTTCTTCTCTTTGTTAGATGATTAAGATATTTTCTTGGAACGTGAGGGGGATGTCGGACAGACTGAAGAGATGTGCCATTTACGATCAAATCTCCCGTTCACTTCCGGCAATTGTTGCCCTTTTTGAAACACACTTGACACATGATACAAAATATAAGGCCTCTAGACGCTGGGCGGGTAAGGAATTTCACGCAGTATATTCAAATTACTCTGTTGGGGTATCAGTTTATATACATAGATCTATCCCCTGTGAGATCTTGTCTAGGGAGATAGATGGGAAAGGGCGATACATCTTTCTCCATGGTTATTTTAATAACACAGAATTGATCCTGGCCTTTTTGTATGTTCCTCCCCCTTTCTCATTACAGATTTTTTCTGAACTGTTGCGCTTTCTTTTTTAATTTTTATTCCAAATATTTTATTTTAAAAATATTTTAACCATAGAATACAGTAACAGCAATGAAAAAGTGAGCAATGATCATCTTACATCAAAGTAAAACAATACACAGGTATGAACCCAGGTGGAATCCACAGGCAGTGGAATAGAGGAGGTGTCAAATAGAAAATCCTCTATATTGTGTAACAGAAACAATGGCAGTAGTAAAACATTCGAACATCAATAACAGAGTAATGACATCAAGTTACAAACTCACTGGTACTTTTAGGGTAAAGAGGGCTCGAGATCCAGATATCCCAACACTTCAAGAATTTATCATGTGTGTTGTGTGCTAAAGAATATTCTCTTTCATAGTCACTTGTTAGGTTGACCTGGCAAATAACCTCATGCCAAGAAGGTATCTTAGCAGTTTTCCAGTTCCTGGTTATCAGTAATTTAGAGGACATTAACAGGTGTGCAGTAACAGTTCTCAAGTGGTAGGGAAAAGAGTCTAAGTCAAGTAATAGTAAGGCTAGTGCCGGGGTAAAGGCTACGGATGTATGCGTCACTCTGTTGAGGAGCATTTTAATCCCATTCCAGAAGGTTTGAAGTAATGGACAATCCCACAGAACATGATATAGCGTGCCCACCCCACCGCATCCTCTCCAACAATGGTTGGAACAGGAGGGATCTAGGAGATGTAACCTCAAGGGAGTATAGTACCATCTATAAATTGTTTTAGCAATTGCTTCCTGATGGTTAACAGAGCGAAACATGGTACGCACATTGGAAAAACCTTAGCCCATAGATCTTCACTAAACACCTGACCCAGGTCCGACTCCCACTTAGACATAAAATGCTGTTTGGAAATAGAACCTTTATTGTGTAGATAATTGTAAAAGAAGGTTATGCCTCCTTTAGTCTTGGTTTCCCTATTTAAATATCGTAGGAGTTCCTTTTGAATGTTGTGGGATTGAAAGAAGCTAGGTGTCAGTAAATTTCTGAGCTGTAGGCCTTTGTAAAAGTCTTTGTGAGGCAAGTGAAACTTCTCTCTCAGTGTGGGAAAGTGTACGTCCCCCTCCGGCCCCATTAAATCTCCTGCAGTGTATATCCCATGTAGTTTCCATAAGGACAGATCTAGGTCAGGAATGAAAGATTCTAAATAATCAAGGGGCATGCCATTAAATGGGCAGATCGTTTTGTCGGAGGGCATATGACCCTGCTTTATCAGTGGAAGAAATGGCCGTGAGGTACGAGGTAGGAGGGTGTCCTGTCTGTGTTTACAATAGTAGACGAGACTTAAGTGAGATCGGTGAGGAAGCCGTCGCCTCCAACTCCACCTATACCTTATCAGGGGTTTGTGACCACCAATGCTGCATTTGATCAAGAAGGCTAGCATAGTAGTAATCCTCTATATGAGGCAGGCCCAGACCTCCGCCAGTCTTGTGTTGAGTCATAATTTTCCTGGCCACTCTAGGTTTTCTGTTTAGCCAAACATATTGGGCAAGTTGTGTGTTGACAGTGCAAAAATAAGACTTTGGGAGGATAATGGGAATAGTGCGGAACAAATATAGCAATTTGGGGAGAAGCATCATTTTAAACGCCGCTAGTCAGCCAAACCATGATGGAATTGACTTGGAATATTGTGACATAGATAATTGCAGCGAAGTGGACATCGGGAGAAAATTATTTTTAAACAGTAGGGAGGAGGGGGATGTTAATTGGATGCCTAGGTAGGTAAGTGAAGAGTCCTGCCAATCTAGAGGGAAACTGTTTTTAAGTAAGAAGGTGGTCTCTGGGGGTATAAAGAGCGGGAGTATCTGGGATTTCGTAGTTGTTAAGATATGGACACACATTTTAACGTCTCCATTCAATAGAGAGATAGGTCTGAAGTTGGACGTCTGGTCTGTCGCTTTTCCCGGTTTGGGTATGGTCGTGATCAGGGCCGAGAGCATTTCTTGTGGGAGCATTCCTGAGTCTATAGCTGACGAGAACACTTTCAACATGTGGGGGAGTAGTATGGGGACAAATCTGGTGAAATATTCATTTGGGAGACCATCAGGCCCTGAGGTTTTGTTAGTCGGTAGAGATTTAGTCGGTAGAGGAACTTATCTATCTGGGGCTGATCAGGTTGAGGCGTGTCTGGATCACGGTCAAGATTATATAAGTGGTCATAATAATCTCTAAAGGCGTTGGCTATCGCTCTAGGGGTTAATTCGGGGTGACCATGACCATGGTGTATCATGGTGTATCATAGGAATGCGTTGCTTGTAGTAAGCAGGCTTGAGTTTTTTTTCGCTAGGAAGGAGCCAGTCTTATTATTTAATGCATAGTATTTTGTTTTAGTTCTTTTAAGGCTCTTCTCACACTGGTATAACAGCAGCTTGCGTAGGGAAAGACGCTCAGCAAATAAAAGTGAGAAGGTCTCGTCTGAGGGTGTTTTTTTCTGGATACCTTCTAATATGGCTATTTTAGCTATCGTTTCCTCAATATGTAAAGTGCGCTGTTTCTTGAGGGCTGAGCCTAACTGAATAAATGTGCCCCTTATGACCGCTTTATGAGCCATCCATAAAGTAGTCGGATCCATCTCAGGGGAACCATTAAAAGTGAAATATTCAGTCAGCGCATCCTCAATGGCTTTGGAGTGTTCGGTGTGCGCTATCAAATGCGAATTAGCCCGCCACACAAAGTCGTTATGTTTAGGTAGCGTGTTAGTGAGGGTCAGTGTCACAGGAGCATGGTCACTCCAGGTCATCTCTCCGATGCCCGAGATTTCAACTCTATCAATTAGGTTTTTGCTGGTAAGAATCATATCGAGCCTGGAGAACGACCTGAAGCGAGGGGAATAATATGAATAATCCCTCTCTGTCGCATGGTGCAGTCTCCAAATGTCATAGAGGTTTCTGTCTCTTAGTACAGGGTCCAGAGTGATTTGTCTCCTGTTTGAACTGTTTGAGACATCTAGATCAGGGTTTGCTACCAGATTAAAGTCTCCACACACAACAAGCTCTCCCTGTTTGCATTTGTCAACTATGTTAAAGACCTTGTTAAGAAATCTCACTTGATGGGTATTTGGTGCATATAAGTTAACCACAGTATAAATAACTTTGTCTATCTTACAAATCAATATGATATATCTGCTGGACGGGTCTACAATTTGTTCAATCAACTGGAAAACAACATCAGAGTTAATAGCAATGAGAACCCCTCTTCTTTTTGTTTTGTATGTCGAGGTGAATATATGTATTTTCTGTGACGCACGCTGGGGGTTTTGGTAGAGGCCAAGTGAGTTTCCTGAACGTATGCAATGGTCACTTGTCTCCTCTCCAGTTCACGCCACAGAAACTGTCTCTTGTATGGGCTGTTTAGCCCATTGACATTGTATGATAAAACACTGATGCCCATGTTAACATTCAGTAGCACCGCCAAGAAAACCAGCAAGGTAAGCAAGAGTCTGTACCTAGTAAATTTAAAAACCCGACTGATGCCCTAGGGCACCAGACGGGGATGTCACAACTAACACCAAAGATAAAACAAACAGAGTGAGTGTACAGAAAGGAGGGGAAAAAAAGAATATATGAAAATCAAAGCAAGTTAAGTAACTTGGAGGTAGACTAAATAAGTCAATTACCAACACTCAAGAAAGCGTGTATTATGCAAAAAAGAAATGTAGTAATTATCATAAGATACTGCATATCACCGTTTTACTGTCTGGATTTCAGTCCCCAGGAATCTCGGAAGGTCTGGAATCTCCGTCTTTATGATCATGTCTCTGAGACCTCTTGGCAGCTGGATCATGCTCTTCAAGTAGACCCCAGGAGCGTAACGCCTCCATCCCTTCTTCCACAGATGAGAATGCCTGAGTTTTTCCATGACGGACAATAAGAATCTTTATTGGGAACCCCCACCTGTACGGCATTTCCAGGTCTCGCAGAAACCCCGTGAGAGGGCCAAAGTCTCTTCTTGCTTGGAGGGTAGCAGCAGAGAGATCCACGTACATTTTGATGACCTCAAAAGGGCCCGGAAGCACAGGGTGTCGTCTGGAGAATTGTAGTAATTTGTCTTTGGTTTGAAAAAACGTAAATCTTGCCAAGACATCTCTAGTACCTCATCAGGTAGGGAGCGAGGTTTCGTGACCCTGTGCGCCCGGTCTACGCTATAATCATACGGTTCCAGGCCAGGAAGCCGTGACTGGATTAGATTTTGGACGTATTGCAGAATGTGGGAGCCGGATACAGACTCTGGGATACCTCTAAACTTGACATTATTGCATCTATTCCTATCCTCAGAGTCAATCAGTTTAGCTTGCAGTGCTTGTACTTTGTCTTCCAGCTCGTCGTGTGCATCCACTAGATCATTGTGGGTTTTAGCAAACATCTCCATATTAGATTCAGTATGTGCCATCTTTTGTTCTAGCACTTGGACTGAGGATTTAAGAGGTAACATCAGCTGTGAGAAGTCTCTCTGCAGGGTGTTGCGGAACATCTGCAGCATATCCTTAAGTGTGGTGTCCGACACTACCGAGTCTGTGGTGGGGTAGGAGTTAAATAGATCCGTCTCCTGCAGAGGCAGGGTGTCGTCTAGGTCAGCAGAGACATTTTGAGTAGCAGGATCACTAAGCCTGGGACGCTGTTTCAAAGGGCTGATCTGGGGGGAGTCGGAGGAGTAAACCAATCCCTGCATGGTACGGCCGCCAACAGCTGCAGTCTTGTCAGGATCTGAGGTACACGCTCGGTCAGAGGAGGGAGTTGACTCACCGGGTCCTAGCTGATGCTGTAGCATCGAGTCTCCTCTGCCATTAGAAGCCTCATAGGACAGTCGCAGGGTCTGCTTAGTGCTGTCAGGTAAGTCCCCTCGCCGGCTCCTCTCCTCCAGATCTCCCCGCTGGCTATTCAGTTCAGCGCGCTTAGGTGCTGAGAAGGGTAGCGCAGAGCGCGGCCCGACGCCATCTTTGGTGTAGCCGCTGGACGGAGGAAACGCTGCAAAAAAGTGCTGTAGAGGTTTACAACATCCATTCCTCGAGTGGCACTTTCTGCCTATGGACGCCATAGGTATTCGCCTGGCTTCTGGAGCAGCCAAAAGTCGCTGGTGGCAGAGTAAACTTGCCTTTTAACGGCGGTTCTGCAGGAGCTCTCTGTCTAGGCGGCCATACTGCTCAGCGGCCAAACCACGCCCCTGTTGTACTTTCTTCAGTCTAGATCCGGCGTCCCCCTGGTAGTCGCAGCAGATCTAAATGCAGTTGTTGATCCTATAAAAGATAGGATGGGTAAGGCAGCTAACCACCCAGGTGGGACTGTTCTTGGTAAATTTTTGGAGGAGGTGGGTTGGCTGGATCTGAGGAGGGCGTAATAGTGAAGTTAGGAGTAAGGTTAAAAAGATTTTGTGTTACCCCTGCTCTATCTCGGATCATACTCCAATGGTTCTGCATTTAGAGTCGGGGAGAGGCAGAGAACCCAGACTTCCTCTAAGGATCAACCCTCACTGGCTTACTCTCCTTGGGAGGGATGAATTCTTGGAGGAAGAAATTAAGGCCTTTTGGTCAATAAATAGGAACACTGCTGACATTGGGGTAGTATGGGATGCTTTTAAGGCCTTATGGTATACGAAATAAATAAGAAGAAAAGGTCATTCAGGGAAAAGGAGGAGGAATTAATTAATCTAGCCAGGGTAGCAGAGGACGAATTCTCTACACTAAAATCCTCTACTAATCTGTACAATTTAAAAGAGGCCCAAAGGAACCTGGTCAAATGGCAAAGGGAGAAAGCACAGAATAAGATCTTTTTCTCAGGTCAAAGATATTTTTGTGAGGGCAGGAAGCCAAATGCCATGCTTACTCGCTTACTTAAATCCCAGGGATCTTCCGTGAGTGGGGAATCCATTTATGATAGTAATGGGGCCTTGGTAAATGATCCGGCAGAGGTAGTGGAGGTATTTGAGCAGTTTTTTAAGAAATTGTATTGCTCTGAGGTGAGTGAGGTAGAACATAATATTAGATTGTTTCTTGAACAGGTGAACCTTCCTAGAATCGCGTCCCAAGATGGCATGGAACTGGACTCCCCAATAGAGTTGTCTGAGGTAATAGAAGTGATAATGTCTTCTCCAGTTAAATCCTCCCCGGGTCCGGATGGGTTGCCGTTCGGGGTATACAAGAAATTTGTGAATGTTCTGGCCCCTATAATTTTAGATGTTATTAATGAATCCTGTATGGGGGGAACTCCCTAACTCCATGTTAGATGCGCATATCTTAATAATTCCAAAAAAGAATAAGGACCTGTTACTGGTAGGGTCATATAGACCAATATCCTTGCTGAATTCCGATGCGAAGATTTTTGCCAAGATTTTGGCAAGAAGACTCACTCGAGTGATTGATAAACTAATCAGTAGGGACCAGACCGGCTTCATCCCGCAGAGAAATTTATTTACTAATATTCAAAGGACCTATGAGAATATTCAAAATGGGGAGGGTAGGCTCCGCTCCATCCTGTCCTTAGATGCCACTAAGGCATTTGACAGGGTGGAGTGGAGCTTCCTGTTGGAAGCGATGAGGGCTATGGGGCTGGGAGGGAAGTTTCTGGCATGGGTCAAATTATTATACTCACGTCCGACAGCTAAAATTTTGTGGGGTAAATCCATTTCCAGAGGTTTTGATTTGGGTAGAGGGACTCGTCAGGGGTGCCCTCTGTCACCCCTTCTCTTCGCCCTTTATATAGAACCTCTGTCATGTATGATTCGCTCTTTAGTAACTATAGAGGGATTTGAGCTGTATGGTGAGGAACATAGACTTTCTTTATACGCAGATGACCTTCTCATTTATGTACAAGATCCGAGAGTAGCTTTACCATTGATTATAGACACTTTCTCTAGGTTTGGAACGTATTCTGGACTTGAGATCAATTGGTCAAAATCATATATTATGCCCATCGATTTTACCTTGAGGGAAGGCGAGGTACCACTCAGTATAGTGACAGAAGATCAGAGTCTGGAATACTTGGGAATTAGGATTACCATTAACACATACAGATTTATGGAGGTCAATTTGAACCCTCTTGTAAAGAAACTTGAAAAAAAGGATGCAGATATGGGGGAAACTCCCCCTTTCTATGGCAGATAGAGTAGCCTTAATAAAAATGATAATCCTGCCCCAGTTATCATTTCTGTTAAATTCGGCCTTGGTGTGGATCCCAGAATTTTGGTTCGATCAGCTGCATCGGAAACTGAATCGTTTTATTTGGGGGAGGAAAAGGCCGAGGTTGAAATCTGAAGTGCTGGGCGCAAAATCTGGGAAGGGGGCTGTGCAGCCCCAAATTTCAAACTTCACTTTCTCGCCCGTATAATTAAATTTATTTTGGATAAGGACAATGGTCTGTGCCTACAACACTGTAGGCTATTCAGTCCCTGGGAGGGTTTTGGTATTTTGGAGAGTTTAGAGACACGGCAATTAGACTCTTCCTTCTCTTATGGAAGGATGATTTTGAAGGGATGGGGTTCACTTAAAAAGGTATTAGGAATTAAAGGGTACACAGAATTTACACCTCTATGGTATAACCCGAGCCTGGCGGAATTCAGGAAGATGGAGGATGCCAGGTTCTGGATTAACCATGGAGTTAAATATCTTTCACAAATTATCGACGGAGATAGGTTGGTCACGTTTGACACTTTAATCGGGTTATATGCACTAAACAGGAACTAATGTTTTAGGTTCCTCTTTTTAAAACACGCTATGTTGAGCACAGAACATAAAAATAATTTAATAATTCAGAGCCATGGGGTGTTAGAATTAATTAGGACGAACACTTGTGGAAAGAGAATAATGGTGATTCTATATGGGCTATTTTTGAAGTGTAATAGTGATAAGATTTATCTGAAATATAGTACAATTTGGAAAAAGCATCTGGGTGCGATATCAGAATCTCAATGGGGGCAAATCTTAAAGAGTATCCCTAATATTTCAATCAATGATAATTGTATATAACACATATCTGGCACCTAGGCAATTGGCTAAGATGGGGCCTAAAGTAACATCAACCTGCCCTAGATGTGAGTTGAGTGAGGCAGATTTTACACATGTAATATGGAGTTGTCGGAAACTCACTAGTTACTGGGAAGACGTCAGCTCTCATATTAATAATAGATTGAATATACAGCTAGCCTTAACAGCTAGGTTGTTTATATTGGGGGAACCAGTAGATGGGATTGGAGGTTTGTTATTAATTAATAAGGTACTGTTTTGCGGGAAATTATTAATCCTGAGGGTCTGGTTATTTGTTCGGGTACCAAGTACATTAGAGTGGTTGAATCTGGTGGATAAAATTAAAAGCTATGAGCATATTAAAGCCTTTTCTTCTCCTAAACAGCTTAAGAGATTCCATAAAATTTGGGAGAAGTGGTGACGACAGGGCATGGAAATTTTTCTTTTTTCCTTATTTTTTTTTTCTTTTTCTTTCTTGCATCGGCGGTAGGGGTAGATGGGAGGACAGGGTGGGATTTAGGACTATGTTCTTTCCTTGATTATGTATGATGGCTTTATGTGTTAATTTTGTATGTATGTAACTTAATTTTTGTCTGAAAATAAAAGTATTAATAATTAAAAAAAAAAAAGACAATTATCTGTCCCAAATGGTGAAGGGTCCGACCAGAGGGGGCGCCCTACTAGACTTAATATGAACCAACAGACCTGATAGAGTAACTAATGTGCAAGTAGAAGGACACTTAGGAAATAGAGATCATAATATAATACATTATAACTTGTTCTTCAATAAGGGAATCTCTCGAGGGGCCACAAAAACAATGAACTTTAGGAAGGCAA
Organism: Hyla sarda; assembly: GCF_029499605.1. Lineage (NCBI taxonomy): Eukaryota > Metazoa > Chordata > Amphibia > Anura > Hylidae > Hyla > Hyla sarda. Next base: position 70,521,486 of record NC_079191.1, read on the forward strand.
AGTTCGATCAACTCAGAGAAGCCCTTAACAATGTATTAAATGGGATAATGTTCCCAAAAAGAACAATACTGACACTAAATGGGAGACTTTTAAAAATATCTTAAATTCTCACTGTAAGATGTTTATACCTTATGGGAATAAACTACTAAAACATGATGGCAGTGCAGAAGCATTAAAAAGCTATAGAGAAAAATGTAAAAATAGTTTTTAAAAAAACTGATAAAAGTCGCAAAAATAGAGATAGAAAGACTCATTGCTAAAGAGAGTAAAACTAACCCCAAAATGTTCTTTAACTATATAAATAGCAAAAAGGCCCTTTAAAAAATGATGAGGAAGAAATTATAAACGGGGATCAGGAAAAAGCAAATATATTGAACAAATTCTTCTCCACCGTATTCACCGAGGAAAATGAAATGCCAGGTGAAATACAGCGGGATAAGGTAAACTACCCTATACAGGTCACCTGTCTAACCCAGGAAGAAGTACGGTGCCACCTTCAAAAAATCAAAACAGACAAATCACCAGGTCCAGATGGCATTCACCCCCATGTTCCAAAGTAATTAAGTAATGTAATAGACAGACTCCTATTTTTAATATTCAGGGACTCTATAGTGACAGGGACTGTTCCCCAGGACTGGCGCATGGCAAACGTGGTGCCAATATTTAAAAAGGGGTCAAAAGGTGAACCCGGGAATTATAGACCTGTTAGTTTAACCTCTGTTGTATGTAAATTGTTTGAGGGTTTTCTAAGAGATGCTATTTTGGAATATCTTGATAAAAATAAATGTATGACTCCGTATCAGCATAGATTTATGAGGGATCGGTCGTGTCAAACTAACCTGATCAGCTTTTATGAGGAGGTGAGCTCCAGAATGGACCAGGGGTAATCGCTGGATGTCGTATATCTGGATTTTTCCAAAGCATTTGATACGGTCCCACATAAAAGGTTGGTGCATAAAATGAGAGCGATTGGGCTGGGGGAGAATGTGTGTAAGTGGGTAATGGTACTTATTCTGATTGGGTGACTGTTACTAGTGGGGTTCCGCAGGGATCAGTCTTGGGTCCTGTTATATTTAATATAGTCATTAATGACCATGTAGAGGGGTTGAATAGTAAAGTTACATAGTTACATAGTTAGTATGGTTGAAAAAAGACATACATCCATCAAGTCCAACCAGGGAATTGAAGGGAAGGGTGTAAGGGGATAAGGGAAAAGGATGTAGTTTTATAATTCTGCATAAGCATTAATGTTATTTTGTTCCAGGAATGTATCTAACCCTGTTTTAAAGCTGTTAATTGTTCCTACTGTGACCAGTTCCTGAGGTAGACCGTTCCATAAATTCACAGTCCTCACGGTAAAGAAGGCGTGTCGCCCCTTTAGACTGAACCTTTTCTTCTCTAGACGGAGGGAGTGCCCCCTCGTCCTTTGGGGGGGTTTAACCTGGAACAGTTTTTCTCCATATTTTTTGTATGGGCCATTTATATACTTATATACGTTTATCATATCCCCCCTTAAACGTCTCTTCTCAAGACTAAACAATTGTAACTCTTTTAATCGCTCCTCATAGCTAAGATGTTCCATGCCCCATATTAGTTTAGTCGCGCGTCTCTGCACCCTTTCCAGCTCCGCAGTGTCCCTTTTATGAATAGGCGATCAAAACTGAACAGCATATTCCAGGTGAGGCCGTACCAATGCTTTATAAAGGGGGAGTATTATGTCCCTGTTCCTTGAGTCCATGCCTCTTTTGATACATGAAAATATCCTGCAGGCTTTGGAAGCAGCAGCCTGACATTGCATGCTATTCTGTAGTCTGTGATCTACAAGTACACCCAGATCCTTCTCTACCAGTGACTCTGCCAGTTTAATCCCTCCTAAGACACACGACGCATGCAGGTTATTAGTACCCAGATGCATAACTTTACATTTATCCACATTGAACCTCATTTGCCAAGTGGATGCCCAGACACTTAGTCTATCCAAATCATCTTGTAACTTATGCACATCGTCTATAGACTGTACCGTGCTACAAAGCTTGGTGTCATCTGCAAAGATAGAAGCAGAGCTGTTAATACCATCCTCTAAATCATTGATAAATAAATTAAACAACAGCGGGCCCAGTACTGAACCTTGGGGTACACCACTAATAACTGGGGACCAATCAGAGTACGAATCATTGACCACCACTCTCTGGGTACGATCCATGAGCCAGTGTTCAATCCAGTTACAAACTAAAGTTTCCAAGCCCAAGGACCTTAACTTACCTGTCAGACGTCTGTGAGGGACAGTATCAAATGCTTTGGCAAAATCCAGAAACACTATATCCACAGCCATTCTTCTGTCAAGGCTTCTACTCACCTCTTCATAAAAGCAAATTAGATTGGTTTGACAACTTCTATCCTTAGTAAACCCATACTGGCTATCACTTATAATACTATTATCCCCTATGTATTCCTGTATGTAATCCCTTATAAGTCCTTCAAACAATTTACCCACAATGCACGTAAGACTTACCGGTCTATAATTGCCTGGCGAAGACCTAGAGCCCTTCTTGAAGATTGGTACCACATTCGCCTTGCGCCAGTCCCTTGGCACAATACCAGACACCAGAGAATCTCTAAATATCATGAACAAGGGTACAGATATTACTGAACTTACCTCTCTAAGAACTCTTGGGTGTAGTCCATCCGGCCCTGGAGATTTGCTTACATTTACTTTACGTAACTTACCTTGTACCATCTCTACATTAAGCCAGTTCAGTACATTACATGCTGTGTTACCAGCACTGACCTGGCCATTGTCAGCTCCTTTTTCCATAGTGTATACAGAACTAAAGAACCCATTCAGTAGCTCCGCCTTCTCTTGATCGCCCGTGACAACCTCCCCATTATCATTATTAAGGGGTCCTACATGCTCTGTCCTTGTTTTTTTTTTGTATTTATATATCTAAAAAAATATTTAGGATTAGTTTTGCTTTCCTTGGCCACCTGTCTCTCATTTTGAATTTTTGCTGTTTTTATTACATTTTTACAGATTTATTAAGCTCCTTGTACTGTTTAAATGTTATAGCTGACCCATCAGATTTGAATTTTTTGAAGGCTATTTTTTGTTGTTTATTGCTCTTTTAACATCATTTGTCAGCCATGTAGGATTTAGTTTTAATCGTTTATATTTGTTCCCCTTTGGTATATATTTAGCTGTATAGTTATTTAGAGTTGATTTAAAGATGTCCCATTTACCTTCTGTATCAGTATTTGAGAACACCTCCCCCCAGTCTATGTCCTGTAGTGCAGCTCTCAGCCCAGGGAAATTTGCCTTTTTAACCCCTTAACGGCGCAGGACGTATATTTACGTCCTGCACCGGCTCCCGCGATATGAAGCGGGATCGCGCCGTGATCCTGCATCATATCGCGTCGGTCCTGGCGCTCATCAACGGCCGGGACCCGCGGCTAATACCACACATCACCAATCGCGGCGATGTGCGGTATTAACCCTTTAGAAGCGGCGGTCAAAGCTGACCGCCGCTTCTAAAGTGAAACTGAAAGTGACCCTGCTGCTCAGTCGGGCTGTTCGGGACCGCCGCGGTGAAATCGCGGCGTCCCGAACAGCTGATCGGACACTGGGAGGGCCCTTACCTGCCTCCTCAGTGTCCGATCGACGAATGACTGCTCCGTGCCTGAGATCCAGGCAGGAGCAGTCAAGTGCCGATAATGCTGATCATAAGCGTGTTAATACACGCCAGTGATCAGCATAGGAGATCAGTGTGTGCAGTGTTATAGGTCCCTATGGGACCTATAGCACTGCAAAAAAAAGGAAAAAAAAAGTGTTAATAAAGGTCATTTAACCCCTTCCCTAATAAAAGTTTGAATCACCCCCCTTTTCCCATAAAAAAAATAAAACAGTGTAAAAAGAAGAAAAAAAAACATATTGGTATGGCCGCGTGCGTAAATGTCCGAACTATAAAAATATATCATTAATTAAACCGCACGGTCAATGGCGTACATGCAAAAAAATTCCAAAGTCCAAAAAAGCGTATTTTGGTCACTTTTTATACCATTAAAAAAATGAATAACAAGTGATCAAAAAGTCTGATCAAAACAAAAATCATACCGATAAAAACTTTAGATCACGGCTCAAAAAATTAGTCCTCAAACCGCCCTGTACGTGGAAAAATAAAAAAATTATAGGGGTCAGAAGATGACATTTTTAAACATATAAATTTTCCTGCATGTAGTTATGATTTTTTCCAGAAGTGCGACAAAATCAAACCTATATAAGTAGGGTATCATTTTAACCGTATGGACCTACAGAATAATAATAAGGTGTAATTTTTACAGAAATATGCACTGCGTAGAAACGGAAGCCCCCAAAAGTTACAAAATGGCGTTTTTTTTCGATTTTGTCGCACACTGATTTTTTTTTCTGTTTCGCAGTGCATTTTTGGGTAAAATGACTAATGTCACTGCAAAGTAGAATTGGCGACGCAAAAAATAAGCCATAATATGGATTTTTAGGTGGAAAATTGAAAGGGTTATGATTTTTAAAAGGTAAGGAGGAAAAAACGAAAGTGCAAAAACGGAAAAACCATGAGTCCTTAAGGGGTTAAAGTTATATGATTTTGCCTACCCCGTCTGTCTTTTTTTTCTACATTTTAAGTCAAAAGTAACTATATTGTGGTCGCTATTACCAAGGTTTTCCCGCACAGTTACATTACCAATCAGCTCTGCGTTGTTGGAAATGATCAGATCCAACAAGGCATCACTTCTTGTTGGGTCCTCCACAAACTGGCCCATAAAATTATCCTGCAATAAATTTAGGAATTTTCTCCCCTTTGTAGTTTTAGCCAGCACCCGGCCCCAATCTATATCTGGATAGTTAAAATCTCCCATTATTACCACTGTACCTGCCCGGGCGGCCCTCTCTATTTGTTTATACAGCCAACCTTCTATCTCTTCAGTGATATTAGGGGGTCTGTAGATTACACCAAATATTATTTTTTCAGTAATTCCCTCCTTTTGTAATTCTACCCACAGTGATTCCACATCCTCAGAATCATCACACACTATGGCATCGTTCTCACTGACTTTCATACCACTTCTAACATACAGACAGACTCCACCACCTTTTCTGTTCATTCTATCCTTGCGAAACAATGTAAACCCCTGCAGATTAACGGCCCAGTCATGTGAGGAGTCCAGCCATGTCTCAGTGACCCCAAATATATCAATATGTTCCTCCAGTATCAAGGCCTCAAGCTCCCCCATTTTATTTGCTGTGCTTCTGGCATTTGTGAACATACACTTTACATTTCCATTAAGTTTTGCACATATAGTCTCACTAATGGGATTTTCAGAGTTATTGGGGTTAATGTTATTATTTGAGTTATAAGGGCTAATTGTACTATTTAAGTTATTGGGGCTAATGGGATTTTTTGAGTCATATGTGCAGATGATACTAAACACTGTAAAGTGGTAAACACAATAGAGGACAGTGAACTGTTACAAATGGATCTGGATAGGTTGGAGGTTTGGACTGAGAAATGGCAGATGAGGTTCAACACTGATAAATGTAAGGTAATGCACATGGGGAAGAAAAATCCGGTCTGGGATTATGTATTAAATGGGAGAACACTTGGGACGACTGACGTGGAAAAGGACTTAGGAGTCTTAGTTAACAGTAAGTTTAGCTGCAGTGACCAGTGTCGGGCAGCTGATGCCAATGCAAATAAAATACTGGGGTGCATCAATAGGGGCATAGATGCCCACAACAAGGAAATTATTCTACCGCTGTACAAATCACTAGTCAGACCACACATAGAATACTGTGTACAGTACTGGGCACCAGTGTACAAGAAAGATATAGTGGAGCTGGAGAGGGTTCAAAGACGTGCAACCAGGGTACGAGGAATGGGAGGACTACAGTACCCAGAAAGATTATCAAAATTAGGGTTATTTCATTTAGAAAAAAGAAGGCTTAGGGGAGACCAAATAACTATGTATAAATATATCAGGGGACAGTACAGAGATCTCTCCCATGATCTATTTATACCCAGGACTGTATCTATTACAAGGGGGCATCCTCTACGTTTAGAGTAAAGAAGGTTTCTACACCAGCACAGACGGGGGTTCTTTACTGTAAGAGCAATGAGACTGTGGAATTCTCTCCCGGAGGAGGTGGTCATGGTGAACTCTGCAAAAGAATATAAAAGGAGTCTGGATGCATTTTTGGAGAATAACAACATCGCTGGTTATGGATTCTAGATTTATAGGGACAGAATGTTGATCCAAGGATTTATTCTGATTGCCATATTTGGAGTCAGGAAGGAATTTTTTTTGCTTTCCTCTGGATCAACTCAACTCAGTAGAGACTTATTAGAGTTATCGGTTGAACTTGATGGACTCTGGTCTTTTTTCAACCTTATAGACTATGTTACTGTGTTGTACAGCCCAGAACAGTACTATTATGCACTAATAGCAGGTGACAATGGCTTTTAGTGCTCAGTTTAACTGGCCCCTATAAGCTTTAGAGTTTTTGTACACCCCACTGCAGCAGCACAGAGTCGCTGTTTAGTACACCCAAAAATGTAATTTCTCTCTATCTCTCTCCCTTCCCTGTCAGAGCTTTTCTGCAGTTATTTGGGCTTGTTGTGAATCGCTGCTGTGAAGCTGTTTTTCTGTGCAGCACACACTGCTCACGCTCACTCTGACATAAAATGCTGGAATGGCTGGCCGCAAGATGGGTGCCTATTATATAGGGCTGTGACATCACAGGGCTGACTGCTGAAAGGCTGCATGCTGCATGTGATTCAGGGTCATCCCGCCTACCTGCCTTCCCAGAGTTCCTTGCCCCATGTCCTCATATGTGGATCCCCCATTTCAGATGCCCTGGAGCCTGGACCACACTAAATGGAGTTTAATGAAGTGATAAATTTAATCGAATTGCGGCGATATTTGCATTCATTATGAACCAAATTTTTCCTGAAATTCGTAACAAATTCGGATTTGTCAGATTTGATTCACTCATCCCATGATATTTAAATTGGATCAAATGCTCACACTGATATAACAAAAGATAGAGGAAGAATATATACATCAGTCCGTGTCCAAGTGACAATTTTTTCAAGGTCTTATTTTTATTTATTTATTTTTTAAATACAAGTTGTTTTTTTTTTTTTTTTTTTTTTTTAAATTAGCATTGTATTTTCCGGCCAGTGGGTAAGCCATGTTTACTATAATGTTTACAATCTTTACTACTAACAGAGGATCAAAGACATTTCAGGAGAAAAGGATATGTATGTTTTGTTAAATGTCACATTTTCCTCTGCTACAATTAAGCAATATCTGAGAGATCTATCTAGCAGATTCTTTGCATACATATGTTGTACCTGTTGCTTTACTTCCTTTAGATCCAGTGTGAAGGATATTTATTGCTATGCGTTTTCTATAACCAATCTGTAAATCTATAAGTCTATAAACAGATTGAACGTAAAAGTTTAAGTGTTAGTGCTGATAGCATGCTGCTGCCTTGTAAAACAGATGTCAATGCATCACGGATGTGATAACAATCAGTGTTTTGCATGTATTGCTTGTGTTTTGCTAGTAGTAGCGCCACCAAAAATCTGTTTTATTGTTTTGTGTCAAGCATTACGTATTTCTACAACATCACAAGCTCTGTTTTCAGTCCATGAACAAGTGACGGCTGTTTTCCAATTTAAATTGTGATGCTGGTAATGTATCGCTGCCTGCTGATATAGACGTCATATCCATGATGTCATTCATTGTTTTACAGGTATCTTTTTTTTAATAGTGCCACCAAAAATGGTTTTATTGTTTTGTATCAAACATTTAGTCAGTGCCGTTATACTTTGTTTCCAAGTGACAACGTAAATCCTGATCCTGAAAGTGTCATGCACTCAGTCTATGTTTTGTGACAATTTTTTAAAAAATTGTTAAAAAAAAAAACATTTATTATTTTGTTTGGTAACATTTCATTAAAATGTAAACTTTGTTTTCGAACATTTAAGCACTGTTAGCACTGAGCACTCAATATATATATATATATATATATATATATATTATACAAAAAAGAAGATTGCAGCAGCACACATTGGTCAAAAAGTTGAGGCTCTTAGCACACTTTTTGATCAAAAACGTGTCCCCCATCCACCACGGGGAGGTGGCCTCATTTAGGATGGGACCCTAACACACATTCTGAGCCTAACACTCAGATACCAGCTCACCTCTGTTGGGCATATAGCCTCTGACTGGGTGACATGCTGGATCCATATACAATTTAAAACACCACCCACCTGGGAAAAAGGGGGAGGGGTGCACAGCTAAAGAGGGTGCCATTCCCCCTGTGTAGTAAATACAAGCAAAAAGAAAAATAGCCAGCACAACAACCTAATACACGGGTGCACACTGCTGTGGCAGATACAGAGTATACAAAAAAGAAGATTGCAGCAGCACACATTGGTCAAAAAGTTGAGGCTCTTAGCGCACTTTTTAGATCAAAAACGTGTCCCCCATCCACCACGGGGAGGTGGCCTCATTTAGGATGGGACCCTAACACACATTCTGAGCCTAACACTCAGATACCAACTCACCCCCGCTGGGCATATAGCCTCTGACTTGGTGACATGCTGGATCCATATACAATTTAAAACACCACCTGGGAGAAAGGGGGAGGGGTGCACAGCTAAAGAGGGTGCCATTCCCCCTGTATAGTAAATACAAGCAAAAAGAAAAATAGCCAGCACAACAACCTAATACAAGGGTGCACACTGCTGTGGCAGATACAGAGTATACAAAAAAGAAGATTGCATTTACTACACAGGGGGAAGGAGCGCCATTGAGCTTTTGGAAAGAGAATTCGTATGGAATGGTAGTCAGGGGCCATGTGCGTTTACAAAGCCCCCCGTGGTGCCAGAACAGTGGACCCCCCACATGTGACCCCATTTTGGAAACTACACCCCTCACAGAATTTAATAAGGGATGCAGTGAGTTAAAAAAATATTTTTTTTCATTTTCACGGACCACTGTTCCAAAAATCTGTCAGACACCTGTGGGGCGCAAATGCTTACTGCACCCCTTAATGCATTACGTGAGGGGTGTAGTTTCCAAAATGGGGTCACATGTGGGGGGGTCCATTGTTCTGGCACTATTGGGGCTTTGTAAACACACATGGCCTTCAATTCCGGACAAATTTTCTCTTCAAAATCCCAATGGCGCTCCTTCTCTTCTGAGCATTGTAGTTTACTCGCAGAGCACTTTACATCCACATATCGGGTATGTTCTTACTCAAATGGAGTTACAAATTTTGGGGGGCTTTTTTCCTATTTTCCATTGTGAACATGAAAAATTTAGGGCAACACCAGCATTTTAGTGAAAATAATTTTTTTTTTCATTTTCCCATCCAATTTTAACGAAAATTCGTCAAACACCTGTGGGGTGTTAAGGCTCACTATACCCCTTGTCACGTTCCGTGAGGGGTGTAGTTTCCAAAATGGGGTCACATGTGGGTATTTTTTTGCGTTTATGTCAGAACCGTTGTAAAATCAGCCACCCCTGTGCAAATCACCAATTTAGGCCTCAAATGTACATTGTGCGCTCTCAATCCTGAGCCTTGTTGTGCATCCGCAGAGCATTTTACGCCCACAAATGGGGTATTTCCATACTCAGGAGAAATTGCGTTATAAATTTTGGGGGTCTTTTTTTCCTTTTACTGCTTGTGAAAATAAAAAAGTATGGGGCAACACCAGCATGTTAGTGTAAAAATGTTTATTTTTTTTACACTAACAGGCTGGTGTAACCCCCAACTTTTCCTTTTCAGAAGGGGTAAAAGGAGAAAAATCCTCCCAAAATTTGTAGTGTAATTTCTCCCGAGTACGGAAATATCCCATATGTGGCCCTTAACTGTTTCCTTGAAATACAACAGGGCTCCAAAATGAGAGAGCGCCATGCGCATTTGAGGACTAAATTAGGGATTGCATAGGGGTGGAAATAGGGGTATTCTATGCCAGTGATTCCCAAACAGGGTGCCTCCAACTGTTGCTAAACTCCCAGGATGCCTGGACAGTCAGTGGCTGTCCAGAAATGCTGGGAGTTGTTGTTTTGCAACAGCTGGAGGCTCTCTTTTGGAAACACTGCCGTACAATACGTTTTTCATTTTTATTGGGGGGGGGGGCAGTGTAAGGGGGTCTATATGTAGTGTTTTACCCTTCATTTTGTGTTAGTGTAGTGTAGTGTTTTTAGGGTACATTCGCACTGGCGTGTTGCGGTGAGTTTCCCGCTAGGAGTTTGGGCTGTGGCGAAAAATTTGCCGCAGCCCAAACTTGAAGCAGGAAACTTACTGTAAACCTTCCCGTGTGAATGTACCCTGTATGTTTACATAGGGGGGGGGGGGGAAACCTCCAGCTGTTTCAAAACTACAACTCCAAGCATGTATTGACAGACCATGCATGCTGGGAGTTGTACTTTTGCAACAGCTGGAGGCACACTGGTTGGAAAACCTTCAGTTAGGTTCTGTTACCTAACTCCGTATTTTCCAACCATTATGCCTCCAATTGTTGCTAAACTTCAACTCCCAGCATGTACTGACAGAGCGTGCATGCTGGGAGTTGTACTTTTGCAACAGCTGGAGGCACACTGGTTGGAAAACCTTCAGTTAGGTTCTGTTACCTAACTCAGTATTTTCCAACCAGTGTGCCTCCAGCTGTTGCAAAACTACAACTCCCAGCATGTACTGATCTCCAAAGAGCATGCTGGGAGATGTAGTTATGCAACAGCTGGATGTACTTAACTACAACTCCCAGCATGCTGAGACAGCTGTTTGCTGTTTGGGCATGCTGGGATTTGCAGTTTTGCAACATCTGGAGGGCTACAATTTATAGACCACTGCTCAAAACTGTGACCCTCCAGATGTTGCAAAACTACAAATCCCAGCATGCCCAGACAGCAAATAGCTCTTTGGGCATGCTAGGAGTTGTAGTTTTGCAAGATCTGGATCTACACAGTTTAGAGACCACTGTATAATGGTCTCAAACTGTAGCCCTCCAGCTGTTGCAAAACTACATATTCCAGCATGCCCGAACAGCTGTATGGGCATGCTGGGAGTTGTAGTTTTGCAACATCTGGAGGGCTACAGGTTAGAGACCACTGTATAATGGTCTCAGATTGCAGCCCTCCAGATGTTGCTAGGCAACTTACCGGCTTCCGTAAGATCCAGGGAGACGTCCACTTCTGCCGCACGTCAAGCCGCCCGCCGATCTCCATCGCCCGCTGCCTCCAGAACGGGTAAGTTTATCTTCGGCGCCAGTCCCCGACGGTTTCCCCGTCCTGCCCCGCGTATTGTGGGTGGGCAGGACGGAGAAAACGAAAGTTAATCCCCCCGTCCCCGATCTGCTATTGTTCGTCGCTTCTGACGACCAATAGCAGGGATAGGAGGGGTGGCAACCCTGCCACCTCACTCCTATCCCTTCAGGGGGATCGTAGGTGTCTTAGACAACCGCGATCCCCCTTATATTCCGGGTCACCATAGACCCGTATGACCTGGAATCGGCGCAAATCGCAAGTGTGAATTCACTTGCGATTTGCGCCGATCGCCGACATTGGGGGGTCTAATGACCCCCCTGGGCATTTGCACGGGGTGCCTGCTGCTTGATATCAGCAGCCACACCGGTCTGGTCCCCGCCTGGCGTGGGGACCGAAATTCCCACGGGCATATGGATACGCCCTTCGTCCTTAAGTACCAGGAAGCAAGGGCGTATGCATACGCCCTTCGTCCCCAACAGGTTAAAAGCTGTCTTCTGAAATACTGAACAATTATAGCTATTTGTATGATCAGCTAATGCCTTATCCTCATCAATATATGTATTTTCCCAATTACCGTATTTATCGGCGTATAACACGCACTTTTTAGGCTAAAATTTTTAGCCTAAAGTCTACCTGCGTGTTATATGCCGATAAGCCGTTGCAGTTCAATTATTTAAAGCGGGTGCTTTAAATCAATGAACTGCAGCGGCTTTGCAGGTGCAGAGACCGCCAGCGCTGCCGGCTTCTCTGCCCCTGCCTGCCCTGGGGTCTAGAGCCCTGCTGCCGGCCCTTCTCTCCCCCTGGCTATCGGTGCCCCTGCCCGTTCTCTCCCCCTGACTATCGGTGCCGGCGACCCATTGCCGGCGCCGAAAGCCAGGGGGAGAGAAGCAGCGCCGGCAATGGGGCAGCGGTGCCGACAGACAGGGGGAGAAAAGGGGCAGAGGCACCCATTGCCGGTGCCGCTGCCCCGTTGCTTCCCCCATCCCCGTCACTCCTCCCCCCCCATCACTCGTCATTGCGCTGCGCCGTGCAGTGCATAGTAACGACGCATGGGACGCACACCAGAGGCCTGAAGCAGCTCGGACCCGACCCCGGCAACAGGTAATTATGCAACCGGGGATGGGGGAGGCAACGGGGCAGCGGTGCCGGCAATGGGTGCCGCGGCCCCTTCTCTCCCCCTGGCTATCGGCGCCGCTGCCCCATTGCCGCTTCTCTCCCCCTGGCTATCGGCGCCGGCAATGGGGCGCCGGCACCGATAGTCAGGGGGAGAGAACGGGCAGCGTCGCCGATAGCCAGTGGGAGAGAAGTGGTGGCAGCAGGGCTCTAGACCCCAGGAAAGGCAGGGGGAGAGAAGCGGGCAGCGACGGCCTCTCTCCCCCTGCCTTTCCTGGGGGTGTATCGGGGTATATGCATGCACACACACGCACCCTCATTTTACCATGGATATTTGGGTAAAAAACTTTTTTTACCCAAATATCCTCGGTAAAATGAGGGTGCGTGTTATAGGCCGGTGCGTGGTATACCCCGATAAATACGGTACTTATTTTTGTAATGCCACAGTTTTTCTTTTTCCTGTCACTAATGTATTAGAAGACATTTGTATCCAACCCCTTAACAGATTTGCTCCTTCCTCCCTCTGTTGAGGCTTTAGTAGCTTAGCCATTGGATTTCTTTCATTCTGTATAATTCGGCTCCAATCCACTTCCTCTATACCAATTTATAGGCATTTTTTTAAATTTTGCTATTGCTATTGAACTTACCTGTCTTGTAAACCTTCTTTTGATATTTTGTTTTACATATAGTCCAGTTGCCTTTAACCCCTTAACAATGCAGGACGTATATTTACGTCCTGCGCTGGCTCCCGCGATATGAAGCGTCGGTCCCGGCGCTCATCAATGGCCGGGACCCGCGCCTAATACCACACATCGCCGATCGCAGCGATGTGCGGTATTAACCCTTTAGAAGCGGCGTTTAAAGCTGACCGCCGCTTCAAAAGTGAAAGTGAAAGTCACCCGGCTGCTCAGTCGGGCTGTTCGGGACCGCCGCGGTGAAATCGCGGCGTCCCGAACAGCTGACAGGACACCGGGAGGGCCCTTACCTGCCTCCTCGGTGTCCGATCGGCGAATGACTGCTCCGTGCCTGAGATCCAGGCAGGAGCAGTCAAGCACCGATAACACTGATCACAGGCGTGTTAATACACGCCTGTGATCAGGATGAGAGATCAGTGTGTGTGCAGTGCTATAGGTCCCTATGGGACCTATAACACTGCAAAAAAATTTTTAAAAAAAAGTATTAATAAAGGTCATTTAACCCCTTCCCTAATAAAAGTTTGAATCACCCCCCTTTTCCCATAAAAAAAATAAAATAGTGTAAAAAAATAAAAAATAAACATATGTGGTATCGCCACGTGCGTAAATGTCCGAACTATAAAAATATATCATTAATTAAACCGTACGGTCAATGGCGTAAGCGCAAAAAAATTCCAAAAGTCAAAAAAGCGCATTTTTGGTAGGGTATCATTTTAACCTATGGACCTACAGAATAATGATAAGGTGTAATTTTTACCGAAATATGCACTGCGTAGAAACGGAAGCCCCCAAAAGTTACAAAATGGCATTTTTTCTTCGATTTTGTCGCACAATGATTTTTTTTTCCCGTTTCACAGTGCATTTTTGGGTAAAATGACTTATGTCACTGCAAAGTAGAATTGGCGACGCAAAAAATAAGCCATAATATGGATTTTTAGGTGGAAAATTGAAAGGGTTATGATTTTTAAAAGGTAAGGAGGAAAAAACGAAAGTGCAAAAACGGAAAAACCCTGAGTCCTTAAGGGGTTAAGATGATTATAGTTTGTAATGTTCACTATAATATTCCTACAGTTTTTTCCCTCCTTTTTTTATTCTTTATTTAAATACTCACTTATTTCTTTAAAATCAATACTTAAATTATAGTATAATATTGCTCTTATACCAAACCACAAATATTGATGGTAACAACTTTTCAGGGAATGGGTCTGGGAATTTGAATTGAATTAGATAGTTGACTAAAAAAAAATAATTTCAGGACATCTGCCCATATCACTGAATTCATTAAAGGGGTACTCCAGTAGAAAACAAATTAGTTCAAATCAACTGGTGCCAGAAAGTTATACAGATTTGTAAATTACTTCATTTTTTTCAATCATATGCCTTCCAGTACTTATTAGCTGCCCCAGCCCCAGAGAAAGTAGTGTCATTCTTTCCAGCACACCAATTTATATTCTGAATAGTCTTTATTACACAAAAAGAAAAATATCCTGTATATACACTGTGAACATATAACAACATGTTAAAACCAATTAAAATAAGGGCTCACAAGAGCCTAAAGCACAACCCAGGAGAGGGGCCACGAACCACCTCGCAAGAGATTTGGCACCTCTCCTCCGGACAAAAAATATATGAAATTATGCAAACAAATATTTCTCACTCCAGACCAACAGTATAAAAATTACTAGCCATATGCTATTACAATGATTAGCTGGTTAATACTTAGCAGTGAGATAAAGTGACAAGTGCCTACATATAGTATCTTGTTCCAGAACAAAAAAGTCAAATAACCATGTGTAAAATAAAGCTCATGAGCAATCCCTGTGCAAAATACATATATCTAATACAAATTCCAGTATACTTGCATATACCAGTTCTTGAAATAGGAAGCAAGCGTCTCAGACTGGAGAGAAAAGGAAGGTTGTGCCATGAGTGAGAGGATGGTGTCCATAATATGTGTGTTTCCATGTCTTAATAAAGTGCATACGTTCTTATAAATATATACAGTATTTTTCACCATATAAAACGCACTTTTTCTTCCCCAAAACTGGGGGGAAAAGTTGGTGCATCTTATACGGCGAATACACCCCTATCCCGGCGGTCCCTGCGGCCATCAACGTCCGGGACCCGCGGCTAATACAGGACATCACCGATCGCGGTGATGCCCTGTATTAACCCTTCAGACACGGCGATCAAAGCTGACCGCCGTGTCTGAAGGGAAAGTGACACTAACCCGTCTGTTCAGTCGGGCTGTTCGGGACCGCCGCGATTTCACCGCGACGGTCCCGAACAGCCCGACTGAATAGCCGGGCTAGTGCTTACAGGACACCGGGAGGGACCTTACCTGCCTCCTCGGTGTCTTCTCCGTTCAGGGATCCCCTGTATGGCCGGCACTCTCCTTCCTCGTCATCACGTCGTCCCGTACGTGCGTCGGCGTGCGTAACGACGTGATGGCGGCGACGGAGAGCGAGGATACCCGGCCGACAGCAGAGACGTTCCGGAGCGACGGGGACACGGCGACAGCGATGGAGCGACATCCAGGGCAGCGGTGACGGGTCCAGTGCGGCGGGGACACGTGAGTATTACCTCCTATGCAGTGGTCTTCAATCTGCGGACCCCCAGATGTTGCAAAACTACAACTCCCAGCATGCCCGGACAGCCAATGGCTGTCCGGGCATTCTGGGAGTTGTAGTTTTGCAACATCTGGAGGTCCGCAGGTTGAAGACCACTATTGGGTTCAAAATCTTTAATTTTTTAGATTTTGCACCTAAAAATAGGGTGCGTCTTATACGCCGGTGCGTCCTATAGGACGAAAAATACGGTAAGTACACCCATGTAAAAAATAATTACACTTTGATTGTTCAGTGGGGCAGTACACTCACCAATCGCCGCGGCTTTCATTATATTAGGCATAAGTTAGCGTGGGGTATGTTTTAGTGTGCATGCGTGTGTCTATGTCACATCCTATGGAAGAGAGCAAAGTATCCAATTAGTGCCAGGCATTACACTTATTGATGTAATATTACGGACATTGACCTGTAATGCACTATGATTACATGTTTGCACTTTATTATCCATTGTTATTTTTTGTATAAAACACATTTTGTACAATATTATCTTAATTGTATATAATTCACATTTGTACCTGTGGTCTATTTAAAAAATACCTGTCATGATCTTGTTAAATTTTATAATCCTCCCATTTCACTGCCCCCATCATGATAAACCACCCCCTGACTTTATTGTTATTATTTTTTAGCTTTCTACCTTGATATTGCTATGTATTTTCTGCTCAGTCAGATTCACAGACTGGGAAGGGCGTTTCCCAGCAGGCGTGACATCAACTATGTCATACAGGGGAGAACTTCCTCACTCACTCTGCTATACACACTATACACAGCCCAGAGCAGTTCAGTGTGAGTTGAGCTATGATTTTCTAAGGCTGCACACTCACCTCTCGGCACTCCAGACTGCATTTCCTGATTTTGGACTTCTGCCAGGCCAGCAAGAGTCCGAAGTCTGTGCAAGAGATGGGGGGCGGGGGGGGGGGATGTGCTCTGGACAAGTAGGAAGACATCTAGTGGCAGCTTATTTTAAACACAAATAAAACAGAGAAAACTTGATTATTATTATTTTTTTTTAGCAAAGTACATTAGAAAGATTTTTTATTTACCATAAGGAGTGCAATGGAAAAAGATATTGAGTGCCCATTTAAACACCACAGCTTGGTTATTAGATTATGCTTGAAAACGGTGGCAAGAGGCTGCTGAAACATAACACATTTTTACGCTGGATATGGAATAAACTTCTAGGTTTTTTCACCTTATTACCTGTGTGCTGTGGGTATCTACCTTTTTATGGATGCAGAGTCCCTAAACAAGACTCATACACCTGCGAGCACCAACAGTATTGTTTTCTATTTTGGTTGTCCTGCTTTTTTGGATTTTGTATCTATCTACTATTTATCTAATTAAAATTACATAAAAATATAAATAGACTATATTTTAGTTTAATTAAGTTTTAGTTAAAATGTTTTCAAGTATTGGTCAATACCAGTCAATGTTATCAGGTTGTAATGCGCACATACCAATACAGGACTCAAGTGAAAGTGGGTTAATGGAGAATTCTGCCTGGCATATTTTCTTGTTACAAAACCAAAATACCAGTTTACTTCTAGAAAATTGTTACGTCAAGAAGTGCTTGTTGTAATAGGATTTTTCAAGGTCTGCATCTATGGTAGCTCAAACATGCCAAGGATGTAGAGGCATAAATCTCTCCTTAACAAAAGAAAACCGAACAATAAAGAGAAAATGTTGGATTCTTTCTCCATTTATTCTTAAACTTTTGCACATTCAATGTCTCTTCATATTTTTTCTCTTCATTGATAGCTTTATTGTTCCATTCGAACTTACAGACATTTGACTTGTAGTCACTTATGGTTCAGAAATTCATGTCTAGAATTTGACATTGGTTGTTGCTTTACAATCTAGTAGTGGTAAATAATAACAATAACGATTTGCATTAAGATTCTAAGAACAGTCCTTCATATACCTTCAAAAATGTTTATGTTACATTAAAAAATGTGACAGTGAACCTTTTGGCAATGTAAACTAGATTTGCTATTTGTACACCTACAAAAACCTTTCCTAAATAATCATCAAAAGAAATGTTTGCAGCTCACAACTAAGAAAGTCCAAGTCTATACATGCAGATCACCAATACCCTAAGGTGCTAACATAAATCTTAAAACGTTCACAAATAACCCAACCTCAAGGATGCCACCAGATCAGTAATAGAAATGGTGCATGATGAAAAATGTGTAAATAAATTTGCAAAGCAGCTCATCACACCACCTTCTCAGGTAGCATGCCTTAGAATCAGCTTTAGCTCCAGCTTTAGCGGAGAGTTAATGGCCTTTTTGAATCTCCGTACACCGGAAGCGATGCTCCTCCCTAAGGAGAATACTTATCCCTTTTTCCTAAATAAATGTATAATTTAAAAATAAATTGGGGAACCGTGCTTAAAATAAAAAAGATGATTTATTAAAATAATTTGTTACAACAGATATTCATAAAATCCTATCCTGACAAAGGGCCCTTGTGAGAGGATATGATAAATATCTTATAATACTTAAAAGTGCTTTAAAATGATGCATATGCATAATTACTACTTGTAATATACAATATGGAGCATATATATAATGAACTGTAATATAATAAAAAGTTGTGTAAATACTTCATTAAAATATGTTGCACAATCCGGCATCTGTTACTCTGGCACAGTAATACAGGAGCCGAATATACACATAGTTCCCATTGCCGTCCTTTTGTTTATATTGATATACCAATAGTGCAATGGGTTAGCACGGGTTATGCCTCTCCTCTGAGGCTAGTAGTCCGGAGAACAGAGTCTTTGGCTTATACAGCAATAGATGGTAAGCGTACCTGATGGCGAGGAGCAAGTGGCCATATCACCGTCCCTACTCACATAGAGCTACTGCTCACGATAGCTGCAGTTGTCCCACTAGCAATGGATAGAGACCGCACTCAGACCTGGCAAGTCTGGAGCGGCTGTGGGATGGTGGCTGACGTCAGGGTTGCACCGTAGCAGGTGGATGTTAACAGATACTAGTTCCGCTGTATTAGCTGTTACTGGACCAGAATCCTTAATGATAAAAGAACTCCATATAGCAGTAACAGCACTTGTTCAGACTAGACGTGTTTCAGGGTACTGATGAACTGATAAATGACCCGTTCCTCAGTAGTGATGCTAAAGAATAACATTTTAAGACATTCTATATATACACACACAGGGCTCAAGTCCTGCAGGAAACATGGAAACTGAGTTCCTGCACTTTTTCCACAGAAGGAACACCATTCCCAGTAACAGGACCAGCCCTTGAGTGGAAATCTTGGGTGAGCTCCCATACTTTTTTTTCCCCAGGACTTGACACAGTCCCCATCTGAGTCTCATTAAGGGTAATGTACAACCAAATAACGAAATAGATCATAGTAATAGAGTTCCTCCTATCTCTCTTCAATTGTATTCCAACCCATACTTGTTCCTCTTACCATATTACAAATAACATGGTCCCCACATATAAAAAACATACAGCAAATATTGATTTTCCAAACCATATAAAAACAGTACCAAATAGACTCAATCAGAAATAAACCTGGCAAAAAAAAATAGAAAATAAAATCTAAAAATGAATATGACAAGAAAATATAAAAAAAATGAAAATAATAATAATATATATATATATATATTTCCTTCTGGGAGAGAGTTTCGGTATATGATGGGTTAATATTAACCCAATAGTTTGTGACGCCAGGCTGAGGGCTAGTATGCTGAGGTATTTCTCCGGCCTATCGCCGCCCTTCCCAGTAATGATAGGTGCATGAAATGTCTGAAGGTCCACAAGGTACTTGAACTTGAATAACTTTACTTAAGTGCTTGCGGTAAATCCAATGCACAGTGACAGTCTTATATAAACTCTCTAGATTACTCAGTGACCTAGAGTATTATTACAAGTCTCTGAATTTAGGATAATTATTGCAGATCCATCCGGATTTAGGGGATAGATAAGGTCCGGTGATCTTGCAGAGTACTTGGGATTGATACACTCACGATTCTGAATAGATTAAGCCGTTGCCGCAAGGCTCGGGCCTAACTGACTGCGATAATAGCTGCGCAGAACCTTCTCGTTTTCCAGCCCAGGAACAAGAGAGATCCTTACTGCTTGGCTGTGCAGGAACAAGAGAGAGAACAATGGCCACCGCTCCCTTATATGGGCAGGGGGCGGGGTGAATCTGATTGGTCCGAATACCTGTCATTCACTGTTACATGGTATGATGGGATTGCATACGTCATAAGGACCCCCAAAGGTCCTAAAGCAGAAATACCATAGAGTTCACCTAGTCATGTGACCCGCAGGTCCAGGTACACTGCGCGCAGGTAATTAACCATTTATTTACATGTATATCACTATATTTATATAAACCTTGAGTAAACTACTGATTTACTATATGGAATAGAGGTGACAAGGGCAGACTATATAACGTGGACCCCTACGTCCTAGGGACTCGGGCTATGGGGACCCACAGACATATAGGTAAAGTATAGGATGCGGTACTGGGACACCACATACATATATATATACATATATATATATATATATATATATATATATATATATATTCACCCCCATCTGACTGATATTTTGGTTTGACCACAGCTCCTCTTGTTAGCTAGTATGTGTACACCTATCTATCTGCTATAGGTAATGAAGGATAGCAGCACAGTATAGTTTCCTGGGTGCAAGCAGTAAAAAAACTGATCCAAAGTTCCACTGTAACATAAAATATACATATTTCTCTATCTCATATCTATCTGTCTATCTATCAATCCATATACAGTATTTGGATCTACTGTAGGTATTGTAGACAGTTATATGTAATGCCTGATGTAGATAAGAGTGCATTTTGCTTCCCAGCATATGGTCTCCATTATTTCTCCAGTCATTTGTCCTGGACTCTCAGCACATCCATTTAGCTTGCAGGCGTCACTGTGCGGTAAATGAACAGGGAGCCGCAGTCTTTGTGTGCGCAGGTAAGTGGGTAATGGCAGATGCCTGGAGCAGGTAGTTGCAATCAGTTGCTGTTTTTTCCCCATTGACAGTAATGAGAGCTGTGATGAATGCCGGCGAGGTAAATAATTTCCAGAGACAGGTTCATTACATCCTAATTTGTGTAATATTTGATTGAAACATTTCAGTGAATGGCGAGCTATCTACTCCTCAGCCTTAGCTTCAAGAAACCAGGAGAAAGTTAAATGGAAAAATTAACTCATAGTTTGCCTAAACTGTAGATGTTTTATCAGTTCATTTCAGATCCGAGAAAACACACAGCAGCAATAATCAGGTAATACTAAAAATAAGATCTGTGATTGGGATAATGTACGAAATGTATCCGTTTAGATTAGTCATTATGGCAAATTATATTTCCCCTTTTACTGATTGAGAACAATATACATTAGGCTCATCAACTTAGAATTCTGCAGTGGTTTCTATAACCAGTGCTGCAGAGTCTACAGATAAATGTGAGAGGTGAGAGCTGGGCTCCCGACAGAGAGAACAGATTCATGACTGGTTTCCATTCCTGATAACTTAATAGAATTGTATGTTTAGAAAACTCAGTCCTATATAACCTATTATTCCTGTGCTCAGAATCATCATTTTACTGCCAGGGTGGAAAGGGATTACAGAAAGCATCTCTCACTCAGCAGATTCCGTCCCATCTAATGTAATGATTTGAACAGTTATTGTGTAGTTCTTTGTTTCTCCTGTGGTGGCGCTGCAGGAAAATTGAACAGTTACTAACAGGTTTCCCCACAGACTACAGATGATCGCTGTATTGTAATTGTTAGTGGATTCTTCTAACAAGTAGCGATCATCCAAAAAGGCAAATCATTTACGGCCTTTTGGAAGATTTATTAGATTAATATTAGTTAAATCAGTTACTTTATCTGACTTAGGTTATGTAAGCCCTTAAGGACAATGGACATAAATGTATGTCCTGATGCGCTGGTACTTAACGCACCATGGTGTATATTTATGTCCAATACATGAAGCGAGCACAGGACCTGCGCTCACTTCATGCATGGCAGTTCCCGGCTGCTATCAGCAGCCAAGGACCCGCTGATGATGGAGGACACCAGTGATCGGGCTAAAGTCCACCATTAAACCCTCAGATGCCGTGATCAATACTGATCACAGTGTCTGCGGCATTAGGGTTGTTGCGGGTAACTAATTGAACCACATGTGGCAAAACCCTCTAGCAGATTAGACCAATAGATTGCCGAAATTATTGATCAGTGCTTTGCATATGCATAGCACTCAACACTAATAGCAATCTAATGATTGCTACAGTCATGGCCGTAAATTTTGGCACCCCTGAAATTTTTCACAAAAATGAAGTATTTCTCACAGAAAAGGCTTGCAGTAACACATGTTTTGCTATACACATGTTTATTCCCTTTGTGCGTATTGGAATTAAACCAAAAAAGGGAGAAAAAAAAGCTTATTGGACATAATGTCACACCAAACTCCAAAATGGTCTGGAGAAAATGATTGCCACCCGTAACTTAATATTTGGTTGCACACCCTTTGGAAAAGATAACTGAAATCAGTTGCTTCCTATAACCATCAATAAGATTCTTACACCTCTCAGTCGCAATGTTGGACCACTCTTCCTTTGAAAACTGCTCCAGGTCTCTCTTATTGGAAGGGCGCCTTTTCCCAACAGCAATTTTAAGATCCCTCCACACATATTCATTGGGATTTAGATCTGGACTCATTGCTTCAGAACTCTTCAGAACTCTCCAGCTCTTTGTTGCCATTCATTTCTGGGTGCTTTTTGTCGTATGTTTGGGGTCATTGTCCTGCTGGATGATCCAAGATCTCGGACTCATACCCAGCTTTCTGACACTGGGCTGTATAGTGTGACCCAAAATCCGTTAGTAATCCTCAGATTTCATGATGCCCTGCACACATTCAAGGCACCCAGTGCCAGAGGCAGCAAAACAACCCCAAAACATAATTGAACCTCCACCATATTTCACTGCAGGTACTGTGTTATTTTCTTTGTAGGCCTCATTCCGTTTTCGGTAAACAGTAGAGTGCTGTGCTTTATCAAAAAGCTCTATCTTGGTCTCATCTGTTCACAAGACATTTTTCCAGAAGGATTTTGACTTACTCAAGTTCATTTTGGCAAAAATGTAGTCTTGCTTCTTTATGTCTCTGTAACAGCAGTGGGGTCCTCTTGGGTCTCCAGCCATAGCATTTCATTTGATTTAAATGTTGATGGATAGTTTGCGCTGACACTGATGCTCCCTGAGCCTGCAGGACAGCTTGAATATCTTTGCAACTTGTTTGGGGCTGCTTATCCACCATCTGTACTATCATGCGTTGACACCTTTCATTAATTTTTCTCTTATGTCCATGCCCAGGGAGATTAGCTACAGTGCCATGGGTTGCAAACTTCTTGATAATGTTGCGCACCATGGACAAGGGCAAATCTAGATCTCTGGAGATTGAGTTGTAACCTTGAGATTGTTGATATTTTTCAACAATTTTGGTTCTAAAGTCCTCAGACAGTTCTCTTCTCCTCTTTCCGTTGTCCATGCTTAGTGTGGCACACATAGGCACTCAATGCAAAGACTACGTGAGCTTCTCTCCTTTTTACTTGCTTTCAGGTGTGATTTTATATTGCCCACAATTTTGAAAGGGTGCCAATAATTTTGTCCAACCCATTTTTGGAGTTTGGTGTGACATTATGTCCAATTAGCTTTTTTTCCTCCCTTTTTTGTTAATTTCCAATACACACAAAGGGAATAAACATGTAAATAGCAAAACATGTATTACTGCAATCCTTTTCTGTGAAAAATACTTCATTTTCTTGAAAAATTTCAGGGGTGCCAACATTTACAGCCATGACTGTAAGTATAGTCCTCTATGGGGACATAGAAAAAAAAGGAAAGTAAAAAAAAAATGTCCAAAGTATTAAAATATAAAGTTAATTATCCCGTACAGTAAGCGGTAAAAGTGGTACTGATAAAAACTACAGATCACAGGGCACAAACAGCCTCATACAGCCCGTATATGGAAAAATGAAACAGCTAGAGTGGTCAGAATAGAGCCATTTTAAACATACAAATTTTGTTAATAAAGTTTGAGTTTTAACCACTTGATGAGTCCGCTCCCTTTTTATAACGTGGGGCCACAGCGTGGTTAGAGGCGTTGTTAGAGGTTGGGACCTGTGGCTAATAGCGCGTGCCACTGATCGTGGTGCCGCACGCTATTAACCCTTTAGACGCGGCATTCAAAGTTGATCGCCGCATCTAAAGTGAAAGTAAAGTAAAAGTTAGCTCAGTGGGCTGTTCGGGACCGCCACAGCGAAATCACGGCATCCCGAAGACACAAGGAGGGTCTTCACCTGCCTCCTGCATCGCTGATCACCAAATGACTGCTTAGTGCCTGAGATCCAGGCATGAGCGGTCAAGCGGCAGAATCATCGATCAATGTTGTTCTAAGAGATGACAAAGATCGATGTAAAAATTCAGTGTGTGCAGTGTTATAACACTACAAAATAAAAGTGAAAAAAAAGTTAATAAAGATCATTTAACCCCTTTCCTAATAAAAGTTTGAATCACCCCCCTTTTCCCATTAAAAAAAAAAAAATGTTAATAAAAATAAACATATATGGTATCGCCGGGTGCGGAAATGTCCGAATTATAAAAAAAATCATTAAATAAACTGCACGGTCAATGGCATACACGTAAAAAAAAAAAATTGTCCAAAATAGCGTAATTTTAGTCACTTTTTAAATCATGAAAAAAAATTATTAAAAACCGATCAAAAATTCCGGTCAATACAAAAAAAACGTACTACTAAAAACTTCAGATTATGGCTCAAAGAATTTGCCCTCATACTGCCCCATACACAGAAAAATAAAAAAGTTATAGGGGTCAGAAAATTTTAAACTTTTCATGTATGTAGTTCTGATTTTTTTCCAGAAGTACGACAAAATCAAACCTATATAAGTAGGAAATAATTTTAATCATATGGACCTACAAAATAAAGAGAGGGGGTCATTGTTACCAAAAAATTTACTACATGACACAGCGTGGAGGTGTTGGCAGCATGAGGAGACCATATAGTGGCTGAATGACACAGCATGGAGGTGTTGGCAACATGAGGAGACCATAAAGTGGCTGAATGACACAGATTGGATGTGGCTGAAGCATGAGGAGACCATATAGTGGCTGATTGACGCAGCGTGGAGGTGTTGGCAGCATGAGGTGACCATATAGTGGCTTAATGACACAGCCTGGAGGTGTTGGCAGCATGAGGAGACCATATAGTGGCTGAATGACACAGCCTGGAGGTGTTGGCAGCATGAGGAGACCTTATAGAGGCTAAATGACACAACATGGAGGTGTTGGCAGCATGAGGAGACCATATAGTGGCTAAATGACATAGGGTGGAGGTGTTGGCATCATGAGGCGACCATATAGTGGCTGAATGACACAGAATGGATGTGGCTGAAGCATGAGGAGACCATATAGTGGCTGATTGACACAGCGTGGAGGTGTTGGCAGCATGAGGAGACCATATAGTGGCTGAATGACACAGCCTGGTGGTGTTGGCAGCATGAGGAGACCATATAACTGCTGAATGACACAGCCTGAAGCTGGCAGCAGCATGAGTAGACACTAGGGCTTCACAATCCCTAAGATTAAAAGATTAATTTAGAAATTTAAATTGAAGTTTCATGGTAGCTAGTGCTACCATAAAATTATTTGGCTGAATTACACAGCATGGAGGTGGCTGAAGCATGAGGAGACCATATAGTGGCTGAATGACACAGCCTGGAGTTGGATGAAGCATGAGGAGACCATATAGTGTCTGAATGGCACAGCCTGGAGTTGGCAGAAGCATGAAGAGACCATGGAAATGTAAGATTTTTAAATAGAAATTTAAGATATTGAAATTTTGGAATTTAAATTTTAACTCTCAAGTTTTAGTGTCCAGGGCCCCGGTGTGTGGGTACAAAAAACAAAATATAACAAGGAGTCACATGTCACATGGCAGCACAGTGACAGAGCCTGGAGGTGGCATCAGTTTGAGGAGACATATAGTCATATAGCCATATAGTGGCTGAATGACAGCCTGGAGTTTGTGGCAGCATGGGGAGACCATATAGTGTCTGAATTGCACAGCCTGCAGGTGGCTGAAGCATGAGGAGACCATATAGTGTCTAAATGACACAGCGTGGTGGTGTTGACAGCATGAAGAGAAAACATAGTTGCTGAATGACACAGCCTGAAGCTTGCCGCAGTATGAGTAGACACTAGGGCTTCACAATCCCTAATATTAAAAGATGAATTTTGAAATTTCAATTAACCAATTGATGACGGCAGATGGGTTCCTGGTCGAGACACGACTGCTAGCTGATACCGGGAGCTCAGGCCTCTTGCTGCAACTTCTGCTGCCACTCGCTCCTAGTCTGCTGCGACCTCTGCCTGATTAATTTAGGCATCTGTCACACCACTGTGCACGTCCTGGCACTTCTCTTTCTGATATACTTAGTGCGTATATGAGGGGAGTACAATAAGCTTCACTACGCTTAAAACAGTATTTGTCTAGAACAGCAGCAGATGTGTACTTTTGACTGTCCTTTCACAGTATCTAGGCCCTTGACAGATTAACAGGTACAAAATAGTACACTACTTAGATGTAGGTATGTGGTGTGCACTTATAAGGGCAGAAAAATGCACTACAGTACAATTAAAAAAGTATCTGAGTAAAAACACCAGCCGGTCAGTACTTTTGCCTGGACTTTCATATTATCTAGGCCCTTGACAGATTTACAGGTTTAAAATAGTACACTACTTTGATGTAGGTATGTGGTATGCACTTATGAGGGCAGAAAAATGCACTACTGTATGCTTAAAAAAATTATTTTTGCACAACACCAGCAGTACACAACAGTGTTGCAGAACACAGTTGCTGTGTACTAAACACAAAATTGCACTCTTTCACAGACTATTAGGAATGGACTGTTGGGTATGTATTATACCATCTACAGACTGGTATAACCAGCAGACCGTTTGTGGTGGAACAAGCAGGGCAGAAAAATGTACTACAGTACGCTTAAAAAAACGTATTGGAGTAAAACACCAGCCGGTGATTACTTTTGGCTGACCTTTCACAGTATGTAGGCCCTTGACAGATTAACAAGTACAAAATAGTACACTGCTTAGATGTAGGTATGTGGTATGCACTTATGATGGCAGAAGAATGCCCTACAGTACACAAAAAAAAAATGTAAAAATTGCCCACAGCACCAGCAGTACGCAATAATGCTAGAGCACAGAGTCACTGTGTACTGAACCCAAAATTGCAAAAATACTCTCTCAAATACAATTAGAAATGGACTGCTGGGTATGGATCATACCGTCTACAGACTAGTATAACCAGAAGACCAGTTGTTGTGGAACAAAGACACAGATTTGCCCCCCAAAAATATTTCTCCCTCCTGTGAAAACGTTCTGCAGCTGGGGCAACACACAGCTCTCTGCCCCTCTCTGTAATACAATGATGTTCACAGTGACTGAGAGGTTAATCGCTGAATTAAGAATTCATTTCTGTGCAAAAATGGTATGCTCTGTGTCCTACAGAAGGCTGAGGTGACTAAGAGGTGAAACGCTGCTGCAACAAGCTTTTCTGTGTAACACACACACAGCGATGTCCATCCTATCTCTCTGCAGTGTAATGAATGAATTGATGAGCCGCAAAATGGCTGCCGAATATATAGCGCTGTGACATCACAGGGGGGACTGGATGCTGATAGGCTGCATCCTGCATGTGATTCAGGGTCATACCGCCTACTTCCCTTCCGCCTTCCCAGCGTTCCTTGTCCCATGTATTTACATGTGGATCCGCCATTTTAGATTCCCTGGATCCTGGACCACAGTAAATGGAGTTTAATGAAGCAATTCGCGCGATAGAATCGAGGGGATATTCGCATTTGTTGTGAATCTAATATTTCATGAAATTCGTAACGAATTCTGGTTCGCCAGTTTTGATTCGCTCATCTCTTATCACATTAGTACTGTGTTCTACTCTGTTCATCGCAACATGCCTCTCTCACAGTCAGACTGTCTTCCTTTGGTATACTAGTAGTGCCTGCACTTACTATATCTCTTGTCTTGATTTGTTCATAATATAGTGTCTGTACCTGTGTGTGACTATGGTCTCACAATTCTTCTGTGATTTCCGCCCCAATATTTACTTTTAACAGCACACAAAATTACTCAGGTTTTCCCAGGTTGTAGTGTGTTGAGACGGGTCATCACTAGTCAGGTGTGCAAAGCAAGCCTGTTCTGCTTCAATGGGTGGAGCAACCACTTGGTGGAAGAGAGATCATTTTGCAACAGCTGTAGGCACCCTGGTTAGAAAACAATGGTCTTTTGCATGGAATGCAACTCATTTGTGTTTCAATGTCTGGTGTGTGGGAGGGAGGAAAGGGACTTCACACTTATAAACAATGGAACTATAGGATGTGTAGTTTAGAAAGATAAATCCAACAAGGATTAACCATTTCACAAAAAGCTAGCCAAAGCCTTATGATAATCTCACAACATTGCCATTTAGCCCCAAGACGAGCACAGATCCTTCCTAAGCATGTCCATTACTGTCTGGCAGGTACTTACTTAAAAAACCTTATGGTGGATAACCCCTTTAACTAGCAGAATAGTGAGTGCAGCTCTGGAGTATAATACAGGATACAACTCAGGAAATATATAGGATAAGTAATATAATGTATTTACACAGTAACCTCTCCAACAGCATACTGAGTGCAGCTCTGGAGTATAATACAGAATATAACTCAGGATAAATATAGGATAAGTACCGTATTTATTGGGGTATACCGCGCACCGGCCTATAACACGCACCCTCATTTTACCAAGGATATTTGGGTAAAAAAAGTTTTTTACCCAAATATCCTTGGTAAAATGAGGGTGCGTGTGTGTGCATGCGTATACCCCGATACACCCCCAGGAAAGGCAGGGGGAGAGAGGCCGTCGCTGCCCGCTTCTCTCCCCCTGCCTTTCCTGGGGTCTAGAGCCCTGCTGCTGCTGCTTCTCTCCCGCTGGCTATCTGCGCCGCTGCCCATTCTCTCCCCCTGACTATCGGTGCCGGCGCCCCATTGCCGGTGCCGATAGCCAGGGGGAGAGAAGCGGCCCCTGCAATGGGGCAGCGGCGCCGATAGCCAGGGGGAGAGAAGGGGCAGCGGCACCCATTGCCGGTGCTGCTACCCCGTTGCCTCCCCCATCGCCGGTTGTATAATTACCTGTTGCCGGGGTCGGGTCCGCGCTGCTTCAGGCCTCTGGTGTGCATCCCCTCCGTCGTTGCTATGCTCTGCACGGCGCGGCGCAATGACGAGTGACGTCAGTGCGCCGCGCAGTGCATAGTGGGCGCTTTAAATCAATGAACTAAAGTGGCTTTGCAGGTGCAGAGACCGCCAGCGCTGCCGGCTTCTCTGCCCCTGCCTGTCCTGGGGTCTAGAGCCCTGCTGCCGCCCCTTCTCTTCCCCTGGCTATCGGCACCGCTGCCCCATTGCCAGCGCCGCTTCTCTCCCCCTGGCTATCAGCGCCGGCAATTGGGCGCCGGCACTGATAGTCAGGGGGAGAGAACGGGCAGCGGCACCGATAGCCAGGGGGAGAGAAGGGCCGGCAGCAGGGCTCTATACCCCAGGACATGCAGGGGCAGAGAAGCCGGCAGCGCTGGTGGTCTCTGCACCTGCAAAGCTGCTGCAGTTCATTGATTTAAAGCACCCGCTTTAAATCATTGAACTGCAGCGGCTTATCGGCGTATAATACGCAGGTAGACTTTAGGCTAAAAATTTTAGCCTAAAAAGTGCGTGTTATACGCCGATAAATACGGTAATATCCTGTATGTACGCAGTGACCTCTCCAACAGCATATTGTGTGCAGCTCTGGAGTATACCTCCATTAGCATTGTCCTGGAGCTCGGTGTATGTGCAAGTAATAGCAGCCTGATCCAAGCTGTTGCTCAGTCTTAACCAAAAAGACCAACTACTTGATGCCAGTCGGGAAGAGACAGAGGCCCCTTTCCCCCGTACCTTCTTACAGACCCACTGTGCAAACCAAGGAAGCATAAATACCTACACCTGACTTTATCTGGGACCCAATCAGCAGTGAATGCCCTGGCGCTGCCCCCGTACAAGAGCACAATAGGCTTCTTTCATATAATCAGACTATCCCTTTTTTAGTTATATATATATATATATTTTATTTTTTATTTTTTTTAAAAGAAAACAGATTAGTGAATGACTTCTATTAAAAACCTTTTCAGTACTTCTATTAATCTTTTCAGTACTTATGAGCTGCTGAAGTTGAGTTGTTCATTCCTAAGAGCTCTCTGATGACACCTGTCTCGGGAACTTTCCAGAGTAGAAGCAAATCGCGAAAGCAAACCTCTTCTACTCTGTGCAGTTTTTGAGACAAGCAGAGATGTCAGCAGAGAGCACTGTTGCCAGACAGAAAAGAACAACTCAACTTCAGCAGCTGATAATTATTGGAAGGATTAAGATTTTTTTTATAGAAGTAATTTACAAATCTGTTTAACTTTCTGGAATCAGTTGATATAAAAAATAAAGTTTTTTTTTTCCTGGAATACCCCTTTAAGTGATCACATTCTGGGTTATCTGGGATTTCAAAATAGATGGCCCATCCATATTAGATCATAGGGGGTCCAACTCTGGGCACCGATCAGCTGCAGTTTATTGTGTACATTGCTTATACTAGCACACACTGTACTTTTTGTAGTGGCAGTGCTAAGTATTGCAGCTGTGTCCCATTCACTTGTCCTACTCAATGTTATAAAATTCATCATATATTTGTAATAAAGCAGGGAAATACAGTGTATATGTTTTATTCTGCTAATGTGAATCATTTATTACTTGTGTTTAGTATCTGGCATAATTTGACTTCATGCTGGGGATATATTGATCTGCTTTGCAGTAATGTGTTTTGAATGTCTTTGTTTCGTGCCGTCTTTCCCTACAATTTAAGGGGGGGGGGGGGGGGGAGAACTTACTTTACCCTTAATAACAATTATATTGAAATGTAATCTCTTTCCGACATAATTCTGCAATTTATAATAAATGATTTTCTTTTATTCATAGTATATTTGCCAACTCATCAGGAGTTGGATTAAATAGTCTCGATCTAATGAAAATATTGTAATGCTTTGTTATCCATTCGCTTCTACAGAAGAGGCCAGAATCCTATTTCCGATGTAGTGAGAAATAATGTTGATTTCATAAATCAGATTTTAATTTGAGTTTTCTTCGATGTGATTGGGCTGTGAAAATAAGTTACACAGATTTCATTATCAAGTCCTATAGCTGCGAGCTGATATATGATTAGAAAGTGGAGTAAAATAAATAAGGAGCCGATAATAATTACAACTTTTATCTAGATTAAATGTATTTATATGACTCAATAATAAGCCTTGTATGTGTGAATTACAGTCGCCAAGTAAAAAAATTAGGAATGAATTTCTAAGGTCATGCTGTGTATGTTTAATTATATTCAGCTGCGGTGGAGTATTTAGGAACTTGGTGGAAACATAGGAAATTGGCCCCTCTGAGTGGCACTGCTGTATGTTTCGCCACCCAGAAAAAAGGCCCTGGTTCACCTTTCATATACATCTATGATCCTTGTGCCAACCCCTTTTGTTTAGTTCTAACTTAGTTCTTCTGTAAAGAAAAGTCATGCACAGGTACCATCAGCCAATAGTAAATGGGATAAGACCAATCAGGACTAGAACACAGAACTGGACAAGATCGAAAAGGGCCCCAGTGCAGGTATTTAACAACAGCTAAAAAATCATTATAACATTTAATTTCTTATTTTCCAGTCCATCTGCTAATTTGCAATATAATGCTATGTAACTATCGTCTTTAGTTATAAGAAAACTTTACAAAATGTGTTTTTGGAGGATTCTCTACAAATTGAATTCAAGAATAACTTTAATGTGTACAAGAGCATTGATTCCTGTCAAAAGGCATGAGTCCCTTTTTCTGTACATAAAGCAGTGAGGCAAACTGTGTATGCCTCCCTGCTCAGTTACATTTGATGGGTGATGAATCTAAATGAATCTAAAAATCAGTCAACATAGATTTTCAAGCTTCTCAGTAGTAAGAACATCTAAGCTGAACTTTCAGTGATCATGGCAGATCATCTGAAGAGGAAGCTATCACAACATGATGCAGAGCATCCAGTCGACCAGTTGTAGTGAGACATAAAGTGTATGTCTTGCTGCTCAGTGTAGAGAAGCAGGGACTCCTGTCTTTGACTGGAGTTCCTGGTACTCTACATGATTTGCCCAGAATGAATCCCAAAAAAATTGATTCTGATTCCTGCCTTCAAAGCAAAAACAAGTAGTAGAAAGTGATCAAAACCATACGTACCAGAAACTTGTACCAATAAAAACTCGAGCTCGGTCTGCACAAAAAGTCTGCATACAGGACAAAAATTATGGGCAACAGAATATGGAGACTCTAAGCAAAGTTTTTTCAAAGTTTTTTTTTTCAGCCCCAGTGCTTCATTTCCTGTGAAGAGGAGCTCTTCCTGCTTTGCAGATGATGTTCTAAATGCATTGCAACCAAGCACTGAGTATCCTGTGAGTTTGGAACATCATCAGGGTAAACAGAGATACTGAGACAGACCAGAGCATTGGCAGTGAGGTGAGAATGGTGCATTTTGTTTTCTTATACCCCTAGAGTTTGACTTTTTATTTAATTGGAAACCAATTGAAACAGTGTCAATAACATACTATATGTCCTACAAAAACAAGCCCCTCTAGTGCTTTTGATAGAAAATATTTTTTTTGTTTGCTCTGGAAAGGTGGGGATGAGAAAAACAAAAGAGCTGCTGTGAAAAATCACAGTGGAATTTCATATGGCAGAATTTCCGTATGCAGAATTCCGCCTCAAATTAAAGCCCATAGACTTTTATGGGATTCCCAACACCCACTCACACTTCTGAATTTCTGCCTGCAGAATTCCACAAGCAGAAATTCAGAAGTGTGAATGGGAGTGCAGAATCCCATAGAAGTCTATGGGCTTTAATTTAAGGCAGAAATCTGCAAGCGGAAATTCTGCCATGTGAATAGACCATAAGGCTAGGTTCAGACTACGGAATCTCCAGGCAGAAAATTTCCGCCCGGAGATTCCGAGTGTGGCCAGTGCTGGCTGAATCAGTCGGCACTAGGACCGTGCGGACACTGCAGTCTCCAATAGACTGCAATGTGTTCCGCGCGGATTTACGCCAGAAGAAAGAGCACCGCCTTTCTTCAGGAGGAAATTTCTAAGCAGATTTTCTAAGCGGATTTTCCGCTTCACAAATTCCGAAGTGTGAATTTGTGAACGGAAACCCATTCACTACACTAGACATTTTAGCAAGCAGAATTTCTGACGGAAATTTTACGACTGAATTTCTGTCGGAAATTCCGTAGTCTGAACCTAGCCTTAGGGTTAAAATATTATAGAATATGCAAAAAATCATAGCACTAGATAAAGTAAACTATTGTTCCATTACAATACTCCATAGTATGACACTGAGTTCTGTTACATAAACAATCCTGGATTAACATATGCCAATAAGATACTATGGCGGGTACAATGACAATTTTGTGTATCCATCTGCAGATCTGCTATAATGTATTTGTGTAAAGTGTTCACATAATTACCTGATTATAGCAGGCGAGTGTTCACACCTAGCATTATGGTAAATTATACCATATTATTGCAGGTGATTAATTTTAATTATAGAGAATTGTGTCTTTTTTATGTTACATTTTGATTATAGTTATAAGGACATTTCAGCAGCTGTAATACATACTGTACAGTTAGTAGGTAATCCACTGCCATATATATAATTTAGTGCTGCAGTTTGTATATTTAAAACATGAATTGTATGGTGACTCATTTCCAAGGGGATCTGGAAATTTAACAAATAGATTCATTTGGAATAGTGGGGGGAAACTTGTGGCCCATAGGTGATGGCCCTGTGGCCCTTGACTGCAACTTTTACAAATGTAATCGCAGCCCAGGAGGCATGCTAGTTAGGGGGATGAAACCTACAGGTAGGTGGGCCTTCCAGTGATGCAGCCAATCATGGTCAAGTGGGCTTGAAGGTATCCTCAGATGTTCCACATTGCCAGTTGAGGTGGAGATCAGGGGTGCCCTGATGGTGATGTGTGGAATGATAATGCCAGGCAAAAGGGGTTAAAGGGGTATTCCAGTGTAAAAACATTTTTTTTTTCATATCAACTGGCTCCAGAAAGTTTTACAGATTTGTAAATGACTTCTATTAAAAAATCTTAATCCTTCCAGTACTTATCAGCTGTTGAAGTTGAGTTGTTCTTTTCTGTCTGTCAACAGTGCTCTCTGCTGACAACTCTTTCTGTCTCAGGAACTGTCCAGAGCAGGAGAGGTTGGCTATGGGGATTTGCTCTTGTGGACTGGTACACCAGGGAAATTTTGCAGAGGCTTTGGCTCCACGTGCTCCCAGGGTGGTCTTTAGGCCAAAGCTAGATGAGTGAAGTGTGTCTTTTTCTCACCTCCTTACACTTCCCTAGATAGAGTTAATGCTAAACACTAAACTCCTCTCCTCTAGGGCAGAATATCTCCTCTCTGGCTTAGGAGTTTATTAGCAATTGGGATGAGCAAATGATCCCCACTAACTGATATTTCTCACCCTGTATATGCCGAAAACCAGCACATGTACAACTCACTTCCTCTGGGTCTTGATACAAAAACAATAACTAGGTGTCAGCAACAACATTAGTGCATACATACAGTACAAGGCATTAGGAACGTTTTCAAACCCTTTAACTTTTTGCACATTACTGTATGTTAAGGCCATGTTTTCCCCCATCAATCTACAGTCAATTCCCTATAATGTGAATTTAAAAACAGAACTGAAAAAATGTTTTCAAATTTATTAAAATGGTCACTCCAAAGATCCTGTGTGCAGATGAGGAATACAGCCAGATGGGTGTCCGCACCCCACAGATTAGCTATTGATGGCTTATCTTCAATTATCTATATATATATAACTCAATGGGGGGAATTGATCATTGTATATAGAGCTATTTTGTGTCTATTTTTTTAACGTCAAAATATGCGCAAGTGTTTTTTTGCGTCTTTTTTTTGCACAAATTTTGATAGAATTTTTTATCGCCTTGTCTACGGTTACGTTTACCGCAGAGGATTTTCTACTGTAGAATCGAATTTACTAACTGTGTTTTTTTTTTTCGCAAAAAAAAAAATGCAAACTGCATTTTCTTGCGCAAATATACACCACGTACCAAAGTGTCTAATTTGGCACAGTAAGGACTGCTACTCCCATCATGGACAGACTCTGCCCATGATGGGAGTTGTAGTCCAGGGGCTGCGGGGCAGATCGCACCGGGTCCTTCTGCAGAGACCCACTACGATCCGCATTTATTAACTATACAAACTGGCGGTACATGCGGCTTCACTGCACTGCCGCCGGCTGCTATAAAGACTGTCATAATTCATAATCCCCGCTGCTGGGACATGGGAGCTCTAACTGGTCAATAGCTATTCACCAATCAGTGCTCCCGTCTCCCGGCGGGGAATATGAATTATAAAAACTGTACATAGGAACCCGAGGACAGCACAGTGTACACGCATGTGCCGCTGACTTGTATAGGTAATAAATGCGTATTGCAGCG
This sequence comes from Hyla sarda, assembly GCF_029499605.1. Taxonomy (NCBI): domain Eukaryota; kingdom Metazoa; phylum Chordata; class Amphibia; order Anura; family Hylidae; genus Hyla; species Hyla sarda. The sequence continues at coordinate 70,556,958 of NC_079191.1, forward strand.
GATCTCCAGAGAATGATCTGCTGCGATCTGCCCCTATGCCATTGGACTACTACTCCTATCATGGGACAGAGTCTGTCCCATGATGGGAGTAGTTGTTGTACCGCAGTGCTGAGGGATGGCACTAGCACTTCCCCCGGCTGCGGGACTTTTAGGACTACTACTCCCATCATGGACATACTCTGCCCATTATGGGAGTTGTAGTCCAGGGGCAGATCGCATCGGGTCATTCTGCAGAGACCCGCTGCGATCCGCATTTATTAACTGTAAATGCCGGCAGTACATGCGTCTACACTGCGCACCCCACCGGCTTCTATATACAGCTGTAATAATCCATAATCCCCACCGCCAGGAGAGGGGAGCTCCGATTGGTCAATAGCTGTTCACCAATCAGAGCTCCCATGTTCCGGCGGTGGGGATTATGAACTATGACAGCTGTATATAGAAGCCGGCGGGGTGCGCAGTGTATGTACACGCAGTACGCATGTACCACCGGCTTTTTTATTTAAATGCAGATCGCACCGGGTCATTCTCTGGAGATCTTCTGCAATCCGCATTTATTAACTATACAAACCGGCAGTACATGCGTCTCCACTGCGCTGCCCATCGGCTTCTATATACATTGTCATAATTCATAATCGCCACCGCCGAAACACAGGAGCTCTGATTGGTGAATAGCTATTGACCAATCAGAGCTCCCGTCTCCCGGCAGCAGAGATTATGAATTATGAAAGCTGTATATAGAAGCCGGCGGCAGCGCAGTGTAGATGTATGTACCGCCGGCTTTTACAGTTAATAAATGCAGATCGCAGCGGGTCTCTGCAGAATGACCCGGTGCGATCTGCACCTTAGCCCCTGGACTACAACTGCCATCATGGGCAGAGTCTTCCATGATGGGAGTAGTAGTTCTAAAAGTCATGCAGCCGGGGGATGTGCAAGTGCCATCCCTCAGCAGCACCGCGGTACTGCAACTACTCCCATCATAGGACAGACTCTGTCTCATGATAGGAGTAGTAGTCCAAGGGCAGAGGGACGGATCTCTGTTCACATTATGCGTATCTATGTTCACATTATGCGTTTTGCATAATGGGAACAGAGCCTTTCTGGCAGTGTGTTCCCAAACAGGGAGACTCTAGCTGTTGCTTAACTACAGCCCCCCCCTGATGGGAGTTGTAGTTTAGCAACAATTGGAGGCTCCCTGTTTAGGAACACACTGCATTATGTGCGCTCTTCCCAGGGGAGAGCACAAAAAATGTACTAAGCCATATTTCTTGTTTTTCTTTTCTTCTCATTTCAGATACCTGAAATGAGGAGGACTACGTCAGATTCGGGGGACTGCGACAATGACCAGTGTTTTTTTTTTATTTCAATAAAATGGTTATTGAGGGCTGTGGGGGAGTGTTGTTTTTAAGTAAAAATTTTTTTCAATGTGTCGTGTTTTTTTATAATTGAATTTTCAGGGTTAGTAGTGGAAGCTGTCATATAGATGGAATCCATTACTAAGCTGGGGCTTAGCGTTAGCCCCAAAATCAGCTAATGATAACCTCTAATTATTACCCCACCACCCACCACCACAGGGGTGCCGGGAAGAGCCGGTACCAACAGTCCCAGAGCGTCAAAAATAGTGCTCCTGGGCCTAGGCGGTAACAGGCTGGTATTATTTAGGCTGGGGAGGGCCAGTAACAATGGTCCTCGCCCACCCTGGAAACATCAGGCTGTTGCTGCTTGGTTGGTATCTGGATGATATTGAAAATAAATAAATTAAAAAAAAGTGTGTGGTTCTCTAATTTTTTCAGTATCAGCCAGATACCAACCAAGCAGCAACAGCCTGACATTACCAGGGTGGGCGAGGACCATTGTTACTGGCCCTCCTCAGCCTAAATAACACCAACCTGTTACGGCCTAGGCCCAGGAGCGCCATTTTTGATGCTCCGGGCCTGTTGGTACCGGCTCTTCCCAGCACCCCTGGGGTTGTGGGTACCGGGGTAATAATTAGGGGTTAGTGCTAGATGATTTGGGGGCTAATGCTAAGCCCTGGCCTAGTAATAGATTCTGTCTACAGGACGCCTTCCACTACTAAGCCTGAAAATTCAATTATAAAAACGCAACACATTGTGACATTTTTTTTATTTTAAACAACACTCCCCCACAGCCCTCATTAACCCTTTGACATTTAAAAAAAATGCTGTTCATCGTCGCAATCCACCAAATCTGACAGAGTCCTCCGCATTCACGTGTCTAAATTTTGAAGAAAAGGAACTACTAAAAGTTTAGTAAATTTTTTTGTTTCCAGACACCAGCAAAAACGCATAGGAGGTGGGGATAGGAGGTCGAGACATGAGGACGGGATAGGAGGACAGGAATAGGAGGATGGGATAGGATGTCGAGATAGGAGGTCGAGATAGGAGGATGGGATAGGAGGACGGGATATGGGGTTGGGATATGACAACAATATGTGGGTACCGGGGTAATAATAGGGGGTTAGTGCTAGCTGATTTGGGGGCTAACGCTAAGCCCCGGCCTAGTACTAGATTCTGTCTACAGGACGCCTTCCACTACTAAGCCTGAAAATTCAATTATAAAAAACACAACGCATTGAAAACCTTTTTATTTTAAAAAGCACTCCCCCACAGCCCTAATGAACGCTGTTCATCGTTGCAATCCACCAAATCTGACATAGTCCTCCGCACGTATCTAAATTTTGAAAGAAAAAAAACAACAAAAAGTTTAGTACATTTTTTTGTTTCCAGACACCAGCAAAAATGCAAAAAAAAAATAAATGCAAGAAAAACTGACAAAACGCAGGAAAAAGCTGGGACAGTTTTTCTGGCGTTTTTGCTGATGGACAAAAAAATCTCAATGGAATCCGACCTCAAAGCAGTAGAACAAAATCCCTACATCCACTTTTCCTGTGAGGTAGAGAAGGAGTGTATGGTAGAGCCAGGGGGGGGGGGGGGTGCTTCTATATTTGCACAAGATTTATCAAAGGAATGTACAGCCTTAGTAAATTCTGAGCAAGAGTGTAAATTAGACAAGAGTGTAAAGGGATAGATCTGTGTCTACAATAGACACACAATGATAAATCTCCCCCAATGTGTGTATGTGTGTATATATGTGTGTATGTTCCAGCATCCAGTCCAAACGGCTAAAGATATTAACATGAAACTTGGCACACATGTTACTTATATGTCAACAACAAACATAGGATAGGTAATTTAACCCTTATCCACCCTCATATGCCAGGGGTGGGGTTTTTGTTTAAAGTCCCATACAAGTCTATGGGAAATATATGTTACTGCATAGCTTCCAAACAGCTGGAGATATTTCGATAATATTTGGTCACATGTTATTTATATGTCCACTTAAAATATAGGATAGTTAATTTAACCCTTAACTACCCCAATTTGTGAGGGTCGGGGTTTTTGTTTAAAGTCTCATGCAAATCAATGGGAAATGTATGTTCCCACATAATTATCGTATGGCAGGAGATATTTCAATACCTGGTACACATATTACGGGTCAGGATATGAGGTCGAGATAGGAGGATGGGATATGAGAACGGATAGGAGGTCAGGATAGGAGGTCGAGATAGGAGGTCAAGATATGAGGACGAGAAAGGAGGATGGGATATGAGGTTGAGATAGGAGGTTGAGATTGGAGGTTGGGATATGAGGATGGGATAGGAGGTCGGGATAGGAGGTCGAGATAGAAGGACAGGATAGGATGACGGGATAGGAGGTTGAGATAGGAGGTCGGGATAAGAGGGAGGTATAGGAGGTCTGTAATGAAGTAGAGAAAAAACAACCGCATACGGCGCCTCGTGTATTACCCTTGGTAGACTTGTAGATATAGCAACGATATGCTGTCTTCAGGGACCAGTACCGTCCCTTCAGATTTGTGCTCACCTTAGCAAAGAAAAAAAAGAGCGTATTGCCCCACTACAGGGGTACACTGATGTGGATGGCTGCTGCCGGGATATGGTCACCGGACCACGTGTGCAGACATAGTAGTGGGTAGATGCAGGAGAAGGAGAACAAAAAGACCTCTGGAATCCTGGTGCTGCCGGTCAACACATCTAGACACAGGGTATTTTAAAAAAAAATCCTGGGCAGGATTACATTTATTAAAATAAATAAAAAATGTGGCATACAGCATGCAGATAGACTACGCGTTTCAAAGGGAAAACCCTTCTTCAGATCAGTATTGTAATGACTCTGGGATCGTCCTGGACTATGCCACAGGATGCGTTTCTTCTCAATAAACCAGCAAACAAACGTTTATAATGCAAATCTGGCACCTTGCCAGTTTTATTAGACAGGTTGCAGGGAAAGAAATAAACAAAAAGCATGAACAAAACAAAATCCTAGACCGTCTGGTCACTGACTAAACAGATCAGCTTGTCCTGACTAACAACCACTGAGCTTCCCTCAGCCGGTTAAACATATGTCCCCTGCAACCTTCTACTCACAATTCATGTCACTCTTTGAGCCACTCATAGCTCGGGCTGTGTACTCCTCAGCAGGCTCTGTCTTTTCCCTACAGCCCACTTGCTGTCTCCTAGGAAGAGCCCACCATTAGACTGAGTCTCCATCTCATATACACACACCTCCCTTCCCTCCTGCCTCATTACTTAAGAAGCAGGTGAGAGCTTCTGCAGGGTGAGCCAAGGAAATACACCCTTTCCTTGCCACACTGCCACAGTATGCATAGTCAGAACACAGATAGCAACACATATATACACTTAAAAATGGCGCCAAATATAAGTGGGCGTGGGTTAGCTATGTCATAGGTCAGTAATCATGATAAAATAGACAAAAGCAAAAGAAATACATAAATATTATAAAAACCATTAGGGGGGCATTGGAGGAAGATTTGGGGCTTAATCAGATTAATATGACATAGTTATAAACACTAAAATTCTATAACCGAAGAGGAGCCGAGTTGCTGTGATGCCGTGACTATCAGCGGCGTTCACAGCGAGCGGCTGCGTTGCTAGGGAGTCGCTTCTGTTGTCACAAGCGCAGGAGGACCAATCGAGAAGCGAAGGCTGGGCTTTGACTGTGCTTCCACAGCGCTACAGTTCAAGATCGCGAACTTACGGAGGCCCTTAATGGTGAGTCAGCAGCGGTTATAAAACACGCTGCAAACCAATCACAAGGTGGGGGCGGGGGAATGCCCGGGACGAGAGCGATTGCTCATAGACTGCCGTATACCCGCTGGGGGACATCCGCAGTGGGCTGGAAACATAAGGTCTCCAGCGGTTGCAAGCCGCATACCTCAAAATACTAAAAGAACCATGAGACAATTTAAAATGGTAATGAAACTATTCAAACACAGGAGAGCACTACTAAAACCTGATTTAGAGATATTACAATTACAAGGTAAACATAATTGACATATGAACAGATATATATATATATATATATATATATATATATATATATATATGGAAAAGAACTTGTCATAACCATAAGTATTCTCTACAGCATAGAGAAGTATAGATGATGGGCGAGTGTAAATCAATGGAGACTGGACATGCCAGACAAAACTCCAAAACCAGGATATGATAAAGTCATAATGATGTAATATAATGACTACAGTATAACAAGGCACGAAAGTAGGGAAATAGCAGAGGGGAAAGGAGGGGAAATCTCTACAACGAACTTTCAATGACCTAAAGGCATCAGAGTTTGTAATTTAAATAACCAATAATTTTCTCTTTATTTTAGTGTGGTATAGGAGGTCGGGATAGGAGGTCGAGATAGGAGGTCTGGATAGAAGGTAGAGATAGGAGGTCGAGATAGGATGTCGAGATAGGAGGTCGGGATAGGAGGTCAGGATAGGAGGTCGGGATAGGAGGTCGGGATAGGAGGACAGGATAAGAGGATGATATATGAGGTCAAAATAGGAGGACGAGATATGAGAAAGGGATATGAGGTCGGGATAGGAGGTCAAGATAGGAGGTCTAGACATGTGGACGGGATAGGAGGATGGGATAAGAGGTCGAGATAGGAGGACGAGATAGGAGGACGGGATAGGAGGACGGGATAAGAGGTCGGGATAGGAGGTTGAGATAGGAGGTCAGGATAGGAGGTCGAGATAGGAGGTCGGAATAGGAGGACTGGATAGGAGGACGGGATAGGAGGACAGGATAGGAGGTCGAGATAGGAGGACGGCATAGGAGGTCGAGATAGGAGGTCAAGATAGGAGGTCGAGATGGGAGGATAGGATAGGAGGACGGGATATGAGGACGGGATATGGGGTTGGGATATGACAACAATATATGAGGACGGGATATGAAGTCAACAGCTTCCTCTGTTTATTTTCCTCCCCAACAAGGATTAGGAAGGAAAAAACGGGCAACCCCGGGTAATCAGCTAGTATATCTATATATATATATATATAACTCAACGTTTGTGTGTGTGTGTATGTTCCAGCATCACATCGAAATGGCTAAAGATATTAACATGATACTTGGCACACATGTTACTTATATGTCAGCAACAAACAGAGGATAGGTAATTTAACCCTTACTCCCCCCCCCATTTGCCAGGGTCAGGGTTTTTTCTTTAAAGCCCCTTACAAGTCAATGGGAAATATATGTTATTGCATAACTTCCAAACGGCTGGAGATATCTCGATAATACTTGGTCACATATTACTTATATGTCAAATAAAAATATATAATAGTTAAATTAACCCTTACCTATACCCTTATATAAAAGATGGGTTTTTGTTTCAAGTCCCATGCAAGTATATGGGACTTCCAGTACCTTACTCCACAAGCTCCGCTCTGCATCTCCCAGTGAATGTGTCAATCCAGCTTGCAAGCCGCACCCCATCTCACAAAGACACATCCACTGTCTCCACATCCAAGCCCCACCCCTTTTAATATCTACCCTTTTTGTGCATCTGTCTGGCTTGCAAATCATGCCCATTCCCACAAAGCCACGTCCCCTTCTATTTTCAGCTTTTCATATCTTCAACACAAATCAGTCCCACCTGAGGACAGGATATGAGGATGGGACATAAGGACGGGATATGAGGTCGGGATATGATGTCGGGATATGAGGTTGCCATATGAGGACAGGATATGAGGATGGGATATCAGGACGGGATATGAGGTCAGGATATGAGGACGGGATATGAGGATGGGATATGAGGTCGAGATAGGAGGGTGGGAAATGAGGTTGAGATTGGAGGGCGGGATATGAGAACGGGATATGAGAATGGGAAATGAGGTTGAGATATGAGGACGGAATATGAGGACAGAATAGGAGATCAACATAGGATATTGGGATATGAGGTCGGGACAGGAGGATGGGATATGAGGACAGGATAGGAGGTCGGGATAGGAGGTCGAGATATGAGGATGGGATAGGAGGTCGAGATATGAGGACGGGATAGGAGGACGGGATATGAGGTTGAGATATGAGGACGGGATATGGGGTTCCTTTATTGATTTTCCTCCCCAACAAGGATTAGGAAAGAAAAAACATGCAACGCCGGGTACTCAGCTAGTATTAACCATAAAACCCTTTCAATGTTGACAAGGTTCATGATATACATGGGGTTTGTGTATCTTGTTGATATAAATGAATTTAAATAATTTTCTATTTTTCATAAAGAAGCTGCTTTGGTCATTTTTTTCCTCCTCACACAGTGTCCAGAGTCTTTATTTTATGGGAAAGTAACAGCCCTGTATTTAGTTATTTTGTACACCTCCCAATAGTTTATTGTAAGGGCCCATGCCACTATGGAAATTCTTCTCTAAATTATTACATTTTAACCCCTTTACCACCTGCGCCATATATGTACAGCACAACCGTGCCGCAGGTCTAAGAAACAAACTCAGGAGCTGAGCTCGCTTCATATTCTTTCGGTCCTGGCTGCTATCAGCAGCCAGGACCCACGGCTAATGCCGGACACCAATGATCGTGCTGATACCTGGCATTAACCCTTCAGACGCTGCGACCAAATGCCGAAAATACACTTCTGGCAGCTCAGCGGAGCTGATCAGGACCATCAAGAGGAAATTGCGATGTCCCGATCAACTGAGAGGACGGCGGGAGGGCCCTTCCCGCCTTCCGACGGGTTCTTCATGGCTCCAGTCAGCCTCAGCAGGCTGGAGCAATGGAGTAGTGTTACAGTCAGCGCTTCGGTCCTAGCTCCTGGACCGGAGCGCCCACTGCCTCCGTCCCGGTCCCCAGCGTCCCGGTCAGACACACTGACCGGGAGCGCAGAGTTTACCCTGTCAGGAATGCGGTTAGTGTGGCGGGAGGTCCCCGCACACGCGCCGCATTCCGATGCGGCCCCTTACCTCCTGCGGCTCCGTGCATCCTCTCTGTCCCCCGGCACGCGCGTCCCCGCTCTCTGGGGCGCGTGCGCGCCGGCTTCATGAAATTTAAAGGGCCAGCGCACCATTAATTGGTGTCTGGCCCTGAGGGCCTATAAATGTTCCCAGCCCCTTCCTGTCCTTGCCGGATCTTTGTGCCTCGTGCCGAGAGAAAGCGTTCCATACCATTCAAGTGTTCCCTGCCAGTTGCCGACACTTGCCTGTGACCTCCGCTTCTGAACCCGTGCTGCCTGCCTTGACCTGTTGCTAGTGACTACCGCTTCTGATCCTGTGGCGCCTGCCCTGACCTTCTCTACATCTGACTACGCTTCTGCCTGTTCCTCCTGTACCGCGCATATCTCAGCAACCAGAGGGGTTGAGTCGCTATCTGGTGGAACGACCTGGGGGCTACCAGCCGCAACAAGACCATCCCGCTTTGCGGCGGGCGCTGGTGAAGACCAGTAGCTCCTTAGTTTCCGTTCCCTGGGTACAGCCCACGCCATCACCCCTCTGGTCCAGTGGATCCACCTCCAGTCTCCTGTCCTGACCCTTACAAGTAGCAATAACACTGATCAATGCTTGGTGGGAGAGAGATCACTTGGTGGGAGAGAGATCAATCTGCAACTAATGCAAGAGCTGTAGGCACCCTGATTGAAAACCACAGGTCTTTTGAATGGATGCAGCTCATTTATGTCTCAATGGGTGGGGTGGCTGATGTGTGGGAGGGAGGAAAATGGAATTGTGCGATTTGTAGTAAAAAAAAGAAAAGTCAAACAGGAAATACCAGTTCACAAAAAGCTAGCCACAGTGTTATGGTAATCTCACAACATAGCCATTTAGCTTAAAGACGAGCACAGATCCTTCCTAAACATGTCCATTACTGTCTGCCAGGTACGTACTAAAATCCCCTTATGGTGGATAACCCCTTTAAAGGACATCTGCAGCAAAATACAACTTATACCCTATGCACAGGATCTCGCAAACAGGGCACCACATTGCCGCTCTATGTGAGCGGCTAATGTGCACAGCGTTGACCTCTCTGAGGTCAATGGTATGCCCCTTCCATTCCCCCTCCCCATACTGTTCTATGGGAGAGGCGGGGAGGCACGAATGCTGCCTCCCCGCCTCTCCCATAGAGATACATGGAGGAGGCGTGTCGTTCGTGACAGAGCCGTGGCAGAGTCATGGCCCTACCTGCAGGAGATTGCGGGGGCTCCCAGCAGTCGGACCCCCAGCGATCAAACACTTATCCCCCATCCTGTGGAAAGGGGATAAGTTGTATTTTGCTGCAGATGTTCTTTAAGGGGTTAAAGTATGCTGAAAATTATCCTATGCTGCCCCTATAACTTTTTTATTTATCTGTCAATGGGGCTCTTTAAAGGGGTATTCCAAAGGATAGGGGATAAGATGTCTGATCACGGGGGGCCGGCCGCTGGGGCCCCCGCGATCTCCCTGCAGCACCCGCATTATGTGCGGAGCTGCATCTCCAGGCTCGGAAACTGGAAGTTTTTGGGACTGGAGACGTGACGTAACGCCACGCCCACCTTGTGACATAATGCAGGTCTCCCGCGATCACACATCTTATCCCCTATCCTTTGGATAGGGTATAAAATGTCTAAAGCCGGAATATCCCTTTAATTCTATGATTGCTGCATGTAAGAGGTTAATGACCGACAGCTTCTGCACTCACTTCATAGACTTACTGTACAATGCCAAGTACCACAGCTCCCTATAATCCACTAGAGAGGACTGAGATTAAACTAACAACACAAATACCCAATATATCACAAATCTATATCAGACGCAGCCAAAAGTCTGTCTTCTAGACTCTCTAAGATTCACAACCATGTAACCACTGATGTAAAAATATAGTACTCTTTTATGTGAAAACATAAAAATTTGAAATATCTCATAAACATAACTATAACAAGCTAATATCCAGAGAAGGCAATGGCCAAAATTATACACCACTGGGCACTAACGGTAAACCACCAATGATCGCCGTTTGGCGGCTTACTATATGCCAAAATCAACTTTACTCTTTAGACCAACTTAGAAATATAGAAAAGAACATAAATATCTCATAATCTGTATTAAATTTATAAAATTCATAAAATTGATGGATAATCCTTTCTTGCGGTTTATCAGTTCGTATTTATCATGAATCACTCCAAATCTGGATATAGTTAAAGGGGTTATCCCCCATAAGGTGATTTTTGTTCGTATACACAAGTGAAAGTCAGCTTACCTCCCCCAGCACTCTGCGCGGATCCGCCCGGACCAGGTGCGCAACGTGAATGAAGAAAATGCAAGTGATCCAGCAGAGACAGTATTACTCCACCACCTATTTGATGTATTGATTTTATATCTAATAAATCGGAATTGCAAGACTCTGCTGGATCACTTATGATTTTAGTACGTACCTGGCAGACAGTAAAGGACATGCGCTTGTCTTGGGGATAAATGGCCATGTTGTGAGATTACCTTAAAGGGGTACTCCGGCCCTGAGACATCTTATCCCCTATCCTTTGGATAGGGGATAATATGTCTCACCGCTAGGGTCCCACTGCTGGGGACCCCCGCAATCTTGTATTCGCCACCCCCCTGTTTGAGCTGCACGCCGCGGTGCCAGCTCACAAAATGTCGGGTGGCGACCACAGGGCCGGAGTATCGTGATGTCACAACTCCGCCCCGTGTGACGTCACCCCCCGCCCCTGCTATGCAAGTCTATGGGAAGGGGTGTGACGGGCGTGACTTGCATAGCGGTGGGTGATGTCACATGAAGGTGGAGTCGTGACATCACAATACTACGGCCCCGTGGTCACCACCCGGCAGTTTGTAAGCTGGCACTGCGGCATGCTGCTCAAACAGGTGGGTGGCAAATACAAGAATGCGAGGCACTCCTTTGGATAGGGGATAAGATGTCTCAGGGCCGGAGTACCCCTTTAACACTGTGGCTAGCTGTTTGTGTACTGGTATTTCCTGTTTGACTTTTCTTTTTTTGACTACAAATACCACAATTCCATATTTCACCCTCCCTCACATTGAAACATAAATGAGCTGCATCCATCAAAAGACCTATGGTTTTCAATCAGGGTCCCTACAGCTGTTGCAGATTGATCTCTCTCCCGCCAAGCGATCGCTCCACCCATTGAAGGAGACAGGCTCCCTGTCATCAGCTGACTAGTGAGTCAGGTCTCGGCCGCATTGCAAGCTGGGAAAAATCTGAGACAACAGTCATTTTGTATGCTGTTAAAAATAAATATTGGGATGAAAATCACAGAATTGTGAGAAAACCATCACACACAGGTACAGACACTATATAATGAACTACACTAACTTTACAGCCCCTGTAGCATAGTCAAATAAAAAAAAAATCCTGGAATACCCATTTAAAGATAGGCTTAATAAATAGTCCAAGTTTCCTCTTTTGAGGTATATAAGTTCATACTTAATTCATAAAACAGTATTACTCATTTGCCTGTTTGTTTTTATAAGAAAAATAGTATTTGATGCAGGAATAGGTTATTATTCTATTTCCAATGGACCCAGATCTCAAGCTTATGTTGCCCTCAGTGCAGATTATTTTTTTAAAATATATAAATAAATGTATGTAAAAAAATGCGTATAAAATGTATATAGATGTTGTACTGGATAAGTCCACATTATATATATGCAGTGATACAATAGGGCTATGCAGGCTGCAGTCGCACATACAGTACTTCAGCTCAGTGTCTGTGGATATAGTAATGCATCTCTCTGCATTCTAGCCCTAGGGCAGGAGTTTTCGAACGTTGCTGAGCATAGAGCACTATAAAGAGGGTTAGTCCACTTCAATCTTGGTCTTAAATGGGCACGAATTAAAAACATTTTATATATTTTGGCTTATAAAAAAAGACCACTATGGGTCCACATACCATCCAGAAGAAAATTCTTTGGCTGCAGCCTCATCTTTCTCCCACCTGAAGCACAGGTAGGGACAAAGTCCAGTAAGTGAGGGCGAGGCTAGCACTCCTCTGTGCTCACTCCTGTCCTGTCTATAAGACATTAGATGAAGAGACCCAGTACAGCACAGCGGACTCAGGGAGGAAGAGAATGCATGGTGAGTGGGGTGGGCTCAGTGCTTGCCTCGGACATGCCCCTTACTGAGCAGTTAAAGGGGTATTCCAGGCAAAAACTTATTTTTATATATCAACTGGCTCCGGAAAGTTAAACAGATTTGTAAATTACTTCTATTAAAAAATCTTAATCCTTCCAATAGTTATTAGCTTCTGAAGTTAAGTTGCTGTTTTCTGTCTAACTGCTTTCTGATGACTCACGTCCCGGGAGCTGTCCAGCTCCTATGGTGATATTCTCCCATCATGCAAGGGATATTCTCCCATCATGCACAGCTCCCGTGACGTGACATCATCATTGAGCAGTTAGACAGAAAACTTCAGAAGCTAATAACTATTGGAAGGATTAAGATTTTTTAATAGAAGTAATTTACAAATCTGTTTAACTTTCCGGAGCCAGTTGATATGTATAAAAAATTTTTTTTTGCCTGGAATACCCCTTTAATGTCAGAATGAGTGAGCGGCAGCACAGAAGGATTTGTAAGCCAAATACAAAAGCTTCACAAATAAAAAGACATGTAAAGCATCTGCATGACCGAGTGAGTATCATATAGAAGCCCTGTATAACATTTAGAAGCCCTTTAACAGTAGCTTCAGTAAAGTAGTAGGACAGGACATACTCCTAATTTATGGATCTCAAATAACCAATGCATTTGTATGACACACAATTGGTCCAATCCATATCATATGACACATTCTAATGAGAATTATATTATGGTGTAGGACATTATTATAAACATCTCAGGAGAAATCAATTATAACAAACAATGGAACTAAAATACAATTGTAGCATCCAGAGAAAAGCACAGAAGCAAAAAAAGGTAGTGATAAAAGTCGGCACCGGCAATAAATCCTTATGTATCCAAGTGGACGGGTAGGAGGTCAATGACCCAGCATGTGTATCTTAATGGTGTTTCACGTATGTAAGTACAGATAATGAAACAATCAAGAGAAAAGGAAAAATGGAGCACTCACACTGCTGATGGTGGTGGTCTTCAAACTGTATTCACGGAGGGCTCGGCATGAGGGCCCTCTGCAGGAAGGCTTGATGGAATAGGGGGGAAGCTCGGACGGAGGCCACGGTCCCGTATCGCGCCAAAGGGCGATTCGTCAGGCCAGATGGTCACTTTTATCAGTCCCTGTGCCACATTTACCCCTCTCATCGCCACCCCCCATGTCTCATCATCCCCCCATGTCTCATCATTTCCCCCTGTCATAGACCACCACTAGCCATACAGACATTAAGCATTTAGTGCCTCCCCCACCATCATTTCCCCCATCTCATCATGTCCCCCATCATTCCTCCCTCCTAATCCCCCCCACCCTGTCTCATCATCCCCCCAGCCTGTCTCATCATGTCCCTCATCATTCCCCCTCATCATCCCCCCACCCTGTCTCATCAAGTCCCCCATCATTCCCCCTCATCATCCCCCCACCCTGTCTCATCATGTCCCCATCATTCCCCCTCATCATCCCCCCACCCTGTCTCATCATGTCCCCCATAATTCCCCCTCATCATCCCCCCACCCTGTCTAATCATGTCCCCCATCATCCCCTCATCATCCCCCCACCCTGTCTCATCATGTCCCCCATCATTCCCCCTCATCATCCCCCCACCCTGTCTCATCATGTCCCCCATCATTCCCCTCATCATCCCCCCACCCTGTCTCATCATGTCCCCCCATCATTCCCCCCCTCATCATCGGGTGGGGGACCCTGTCTCATCATGTCCCTCATTATTCCCCCCTCATTATTTCCCCCTGTCTCATCCCCCCTCATCCTTTATCCCTGTCTCATCCCCCCTGTCTCATCCCCCCCCTCATTTGCCTGTTTGTTTTTATAAGAAAAATAGTATTTGATGCAGGAATAGGTTATTATTCTATTTCCAATGGACCCAGATCTCAAGCTTATGTTGCCCTCAGTGCAGATTATTTTTTTTAAAATATATAAATAAATGTATGTAAAAAAATGCGTATAAAATGTATATAGATGTTGTACTGGATAAGTCCACATTATATATATGCAGTGATACAATAGGGCTATGCAGGCTGCAGTCGCACATACAGTACTTCAGCTCAGTGTCTGTGGATATAGTAATGCATCTCTCTGCATTCTAGCCCTAGGGCAGGAGTTTTCGAACGTTGCTGAGCATAGAGCACTATAAAGAGGGTTAGTCCACTTCAATCTTGGTCTTAAATGGGCACGAATTAAAAACATTTTATATATTTTGGCTTATAAAAAAGACCACTATGGGTCCACATACCATCCAGAAGAAAATTCTTTGGCTGCAGCCTCATCTTTCTCCCACCTGAAGCACAGGTAGGGACAAAGTCCAGTAAGTGAGGGCGAGGCTAGCACTCCTCTGTGCTCACTCCTGTCCTGTCTATAAGACATTAGATGAAGAGACCCAGTACAGCACAGCGGACTCAGGGAGGAAGAGAATGCATGGTGAGTGGGGTGGGCTCAGTGCTTGCCTCGGACATGCCCCTTACTGAGCAGTTAAAGGGGTATTCCAGGCAAAAACTTATTTTTATATATCAACTGGCTCCGGAAAGTTAAACAGATTTGTAAATTACTTCTATTAAAAAATCTTAATCCTTCCAATAGTTATTAGCTTCTGAAGTTAAGTTGCTGTTTTCTGTCTAACTGCTTTCTGATGACTCACGTCCCGGGAGCTGTCCAGCTCCTATGGTGATATTCTCCCATCATGCAAGGGATATTCTCCCATCATGCACAGCTCCCGTGACGTGACATCATCATTGAGCAGTTAGACAGAAAACTTCAGAAGCTAATAACTATTGGAAGGATTAAGATTTTTTAATAGAAGTAATTTACAAATCTGTTTAACTTTCCGGAGCCAGTTGATATGTATAAAAAATTTTTTTTTGCCTGGAATACCCCTTTAATGTCAGAATGAGTGAGCAGCAGCACAGAAGGATTTGTGAGCCAAATACAAAAGCTTCACAAATAAAAAGACATGTAAAGCATCTGCATGACCGAGTGAGTACCATATAGAAGCCCTGTATAACATTTAGAAGCCCTTTAACAGTAGCTTCAGTAAAGTAGTAGGACAGGACATACTCCTAATTTATGGATCTCAAATAACCAATGCATTTGTATAACACACAATTGGTCCAATCCATATCATATGACACATTCTAATGAGAATTATATTATGGTGTAGGACATTATTATAAACATCTCAGGAGATATCAATTATAACAAACAATGCAACTAAAATACAATTGTAGCATCCAGAGAAAAGCACAGAAGCAAAAAAAGGTAGTGATAAAAGTCGGCACCGGCAATAAATCCTTATGTATCCAAGTGGACGGGTAGGAGGTCAATGACCCAGCATGTGTATCTTAATGGTGTTTCACGTATGTAAGTACAGATAATGAAACAATCAAGAGAAAAGGAAAAATGGAGCACTCACACTGCTGATGGTGGTGGTCTTCAAACTGTATTCACGGAGGGCTCGGCATGAGGGCCCTCTGCAGGAAGGCTTGATGGAATAGGGGGGAAGCTCGGACGGAGGCCACGGTCCCGTATCGCGCCAAAGGGCGATTCGTCAGGCCAGATGGTCACTTTTATCAGTCCCTGTGCCACATTTACCCCTCTCATCGCCACCCCCCATGTCTCATCATCCCCCCATGTCTCATCATTTCCCCCTGTCATAGACCACCACTAGCCATACAGACATTAAGCATTTAGTGCCTCCCCCACCATCATTTCCCCCATCTCATCATGTCCCCCATCATTCCTCCCTCCTAATCCCCCCCCACCCTGTCTCATCATCCCCCCAGCCTGTCTCATCATGTCCCTCATCATTCCCCCTCATCATCCCCCCACCCTGTCTCATCAAGTCCCCCATCATTCCCCCTCATCATCCCCCCACTCTGTCTCATCATGTCCCCATCATTCCCCCTCATCATCCCCCCACCCTGTCTCATCATGTCCCCCATAATTCCCCCTCATCATCCCCCCACCCTGTCTAATCATGTCCCCCATCATCCCCTCATCATCCCCCCACCCTGTCTCATCATGTCCCCCATCATTCCCCCTCATCATCCCCCCACCCTGTCTCATCATGTCCCCCATCATTCCCCTCATCATCCCCTCACCCTGTCTCATCATGTCCCCCCATCATTCCCCCCCTCATCATCGGGTGGGGGACCCTGTCTCATCATGTCCCTCATTATTCCCCCCTCATTATTTCCCCCTGTCTCATCCCCCCTCATCCTTTATCCCTGTCTCATCCCCCCTGTCTCATCCCCCCCCCTCATCATTTCCCTGTCTCATCATCCCCCATCATGTTCCTCCTATGGCATCCAGTGGTCTTCAACCTGCGGACCTCCAGATGTTGCAAAACTACAACTTCCAGTGTGCCCGGACAGCCAACTGCTGTCCGGGCATGTTGGGAGTTGTAGTTTTGCAACATCTGGAGGTCCGCAGGTTGAAGACCACTCTTCCCCTTTCCGTACTTGTCTGCGCTTCGGCTGTCTTGCGGGGTCAGTGAAGCAGATGAGTTACGTCCTCTCCCGGCTTCAATGTGCGGCATGTCACTTTTCGGCGGTGACTACAGGAAAAGAAAAGTGACGTGAGTGATGCCGCAAAGAGAACCTGGGAGAGGACGTAACTCATCTGCTTCACTGACCCCGCAAGACGCTCCGCCTGACCTGACCTGCTGAAGCGCAGACAGGTAAGGAAAATAAACAAAACTATAAAAAGCAGGGAAAGGGGGAATGATGAGGGAGGGGGGAGGTAGGGAAAATGAAAAGTGAAACTCACTTGTTTTCTCCCGCACTATCCACAGGTACTAGTGTAGTGGATTGTGCGGGAGACGCTAATTAAAAGGTAGCGCAGATCCCGGCAAGGTAGGGCTCATTTTAATCAGCGTCTCTCGCACTATCCACCACACCAGTACCTGTGGATAGTACGGGAGAAAACAAGTGACAGAGCGGGGAGGAGATGCCCCTGGTCACTGATTTAAAGTGGCAGCGGCCGTGCTGTTAATACTTAACAAGCAGACGCTGCTTCGGCAGCTTTAAATCAGTGACCAGAAGACTTATCGGTGTATAACACGCAGGCTGACTTTTTGCCCTAAATTTAAGTTTTAAAAGTGTGTGTTATACACCGATAAATACGGTAATTTCTCCCAAAGCAAAAATTCCTATTTAAACTATTCCTCATTCTATTGTATTTTATTGTAGTTACATTTTTGGAGAGGATTCCGCAATTTATACATATTGTACTTTTAGTAGCACTGAGATGTCTCTTTGCCAAATGGTTGGATGCATTGACTCCAGATTTGCTAATGCTGGTGTCCCAATTGAAAACCTTCCTGGGGTGGACAGGCTAGATGCTGAAAGTCATAGGGACTCTGTCACGAAAAGATTCTTTCAGAAATGACAATCTTTTATTGTGACTCACTTTGACTCTCAGGGGATTGCTGACATTGTTCTTCCTTTCCAACACATCATGTGGTATAGTGTTGAGGCACTAAAAGGTACTCTGAGAGCCTTGCGTTTACCAGATGAATAATTAATCGTACCCTTTTGACATTGTGTTGTTTTATCAGGTCCCTTGAGAGTCAGGGTGAGAAGCTCATGGGCTGGGCCTAGTCACTCATGTGTCATGTGTTTCGTTGGACAAGCTAGTGGTGGGGGGTGTGTTGGGCTATCGGCAGTTGGTGGGTTTGTATACTGTTATTCCCATGCTGTGCCTTAAAAGCTTCCTAGCTTGTTTCTGCCCGAGCTTTCTATGCCGCTGGAGGCTCAGAGACTTTGCTTGTAGCCGGTAGTGACTGTTTAAGGACTGTCTCATTATTGCCTTTGGTGCCTGCATTTCCTAGCTGTACAAGGGATTTGTTCTATATTATTGTTTGCCTTCTTTATTTTCTTATGCCTTCTTTTCGTTGTGCCACGTGCTATTAACCCTTTAGACATGGCGTTCAAAGTTGATCGCCATGTCTAAAATGATAGTAAAAGCTTCCCGGCAGCGATGTCCCGATTAGCCAGAACACGAGCGGAGGTCCCCTCCCCTGTCTCCATCGCGTCCGATCGGCGATTGATTGCTTTAAGCTTGAAATCCAGGCTTGAGCAACCGATTACACTGATCTTTGCCATGTTAATGCACTGCAATGATCTGTGAATGAGATCGGTATGTGCAGTGAAATAGCCACCAGGGGGGGCTACAACACTGCAAACCTTTTCCCATAAAAAAAAAAAAAAACTGTGTAAATAAAATAAAAATAAACATATATGGTATCGCCGCGTGTGGAAATGCCCGAACTATAAAAATATATTGTTATAATATATATATTGACTGCACGGTCAATGGAGTACGCGCAAAAAGAATCCAAAGTCCAAAATAGCGTATTTTTAGTACAAAGCGATTAAAAAGACTGATCAATATGAAAAAAACTTCAGATCACAGCGCAGTAAATTAGCCCTCATACTGGTCCCTACAAAGAATAATAAAAAAGTTATAGGGATCAGAAGATGACAATTTTAAACGTATAAATTTTCCTGCATGTAGTATGACAAAATCAAACCTATATAAGTAGGGTATCATTTTAACCATATGGACCTACAGAATAAAGATAAGATGTAATTTGCACTGCGTAGAAACGGAAGCCTCCAAAAGTTACAAAATTGCATTTTTTCTTCAATTTTGTCACACAATGAATTTTCGCTTCGCCGAGGATATTTTGGTAGAATGACTAATGTCATTGCAAAGTAGAATTGGTGGCGCAAAAAATAAGCCATAATATGGAATTTTAGATGCAAAATTGAAAGCACTATGATTTTTAGAAGGTAATGAGGAAAAAATGAAAATGCAAAAACGGAAAATACCCTGCGTCATTAAGGGATTAAACTGTCTTTTTGTGTCTGTGGAACTAAATGTATCTGTATGTATTATATTTTGGCAAGCTCTGCAGTTACCACATGGATAATATCCCAATCTTGGTTTGCTATTACCAAAATAATGTTTAGTCTTTGCTACATAATGACTGTGTACAAGTGAATCTTTTAGTTTTTTTTGCTCTTTTAGCCATCATGGGCACATTTTCGGAAAAAAAGGGGGCCAATACTGGGTTGGTTCTCAACACTCCCCAATGTTTGTTAATCACCCGATCCCATATTATCCCATTGGCAATTGAATGTTGATATAAATCTGGTTACGTTATCATCAGTTTTTAGTTGTCGTTTTGCTTACCAAAAGATCTTCTCTTTTGGTGTATTTGGCTCAATGGTAGGCTTTCTTTAAGGACCATTTACTATGTCTTCTCTCCACAATTCTGTCTGAAAGATCTATGCTTTGGGATTCAAAGGCTTGTGTAGTTGAACATATTCTCTTCATTCTCAGAAATTGGCCTCTGCACGAATTGTTGAATGTGGATGTTAACGTGTAACAAAGAATTCGTAGACGTGGACTTTCGATAAACATCAGTCACCAGGGAACCATCTGATGATCTCTCTATCTGCACGTCAAGAATATCAATAATGTCAGGACTGAATTTGTGGGTAAGTTTAATATTCATATCATTATCATTTAGCTGTAACAAAGTTTTCCAGTTGGTACACCGACCTCTGCCACAAAAATAATACATCATCAATATAACGCATCCAGCACTGCACATGTTCCACCCCCCATGCCCCACCACATTGTATTGCGCCCATCTCCCAGTAACCAAGGAAGAGGTTGGCACACGATAGGGCACAGGCGGTCCCATGGCAGTGCCCTGCTTCTGTAAATAAAAACTGTGTGTAAATTATGTGTAAGAATAAATCTCAACAAAATCATGACCAAGTGACAGTTGTCGGTGTCCCAGCGGCTGGATTCAATATAAAACTGTACTGCTTTTAAACTATCCTCATGTCCTATACAGATATATAAGGATTCAATATCCGCTGTAACTAAAAACTTTTTGTTTTCCATAAAAATCCCATCCACTCAACGTAGGACGTCCATGGTGTCTTTTACAAAAGACGGTAAACTCTCCACCATAGGTTTGAGATAATAATCAATAAATTTACAAATCGGGTCACATAATCCATCGATCCCTGACACTATGGGACGTCCTGACTGGTCCAGGGGATTTTTATGGATCTTCAAAATAATGTAAAATGTTGGTATCTGCTGGTAAACTGACGTAAGTCCCTCCATTACTTTTTTTTGTTATTATTCCCTCTATATATGCTTTTTCTAAAATCTCCCCTAGCTCCCTGGTGAATTTTCCCCAGAGGATTAAAGGCTAGTTTTCAATAAGTGTATTAATCTTTTAGCTGCCTAAAAGCCTAATTTTCGCATTGTTTCACTGGCCAGATCACGACGTTGACCCCCTTGTCCGCCTGCTTTATTACAACGTCATCTAATGTTTGCAATTCAGATAGGGCTTAACACTGATTGTATGTTAAATTATCATTAGTTATAGATGTAGATAACTGTTTAAATTCCTCCGTAACTAGCTTTTTAAAAATATCTATCGCAGGGCAAAGGGACAAGGGGGGAAACATCTTAGATCTTGGCATAATACTTTTGGGAAATTTTTCTAACTCACCTTGATGTTGTTTTTGTAATAACTCCTCCAAGATTTTTAATACCTCCCTTTCCTCTATGCTTAGGTTACAATGTTCTTTCTTATTATGTAGCGTCTTGAGGAGTAATTTATGTGAGAAAAGGTTTAAATCTTTTAGGGCTGAAAAAAAATCAAAAAGGATAAAGGGGGAGAAATGTAATCCTTTCTTTAATACTTCATATTGGGCATCAGTGAGGGAATGTGAGTATAGATTAATTACTAGTGTTGCTCGCGAATATTCGCAAAACAAATTTTATTCGCGAATTTTGCATATTCGCGAATTCGCGAATATTCGCAAATATAGCCCTATATATTCGCAATTACGAATATTCGTTTTTTTTTTTTTCACAGTACACATCGCAGTGATCACCCCTCTCTGCTTCCAGCTTGTGTGGTGTAAAGAAGGCTCTAATACTACTGTGTGAGACTGGCGTGTGAATTTTCGCATATGCGAACATTTGCATATGCTAATTTTCACATATGCGAATTTTTGCTTATGTTAATTTTTGTATATGCTAATTTTCGCATATGTTAATTTTCGTATACGCGAATTTTTGCATATGCGAAAATAAAACGAGAATATTACGAATATGCGAATATTCGCGAATATATGACGAATATTCCTCCATATATTCGCGAATATTGGCAAATTCGAATATGGCCTATGCCGCTCAACACTATTAATTACGTCCATAGTTTTTGTTTTTTGCCAACTTTGCTAAGAGGTGATTTTTTCCTGTAATTTTCTCTGTTTTGCTGTACTTATATCTTTTCCCCATTTTTGAAATTGTGTATCCAGTTCATCATTGATCCTTTCCAGGGCCTCATTTGATAATTGTTTTTTAATCACTTCCTGATGACTTTCTATATCTTTTTCTAAATCTCCCAAAGTATTAGCATTCAATTGAACTAATAATTCCATAAAACCACGTGCACAATTTGCAGCCTTTGTTTTAAATTCTCATCATCTACAGAGAAGGCAGGGAATACTTGCACTCTTAGTCCCAGGGGTATCAAACCTTTTTTTAAATAACTTTCTAAGAACATCTTACTCCACCAGATCTTAGTATGTTTGTGGAGTAACTGCTTTAGCTCAAAAATGTATGTCTTAATATCTGTCCATACTGCATTTAAAATCAAACTAAGGCCCTGCCTTAAAGCCTCATCAATTTGAGTGAGCCATTCCTCCTCTATTAGCTTGAGAACCGTGCGCTGTGAAAAACACAGAGCAAAATATTATAATTAGACACAAAGGTCTCTTGGGCAACCTGTTCTTACTATGCATATTAAATCGCCCTCCAAATTGCCATAATCACAAAATCCTCTATGTATCACATTGTACACCAAAGAAAAACCACTGGAGTTTATGATCCAAACAATTTCCATTTTATTCAAAATATACAACAACAATAATAAAATAATATTAAAATATTACAGGCAGGAATAGCTGTGTAAACACAAAGGCAGATGTCACAGCTTATTATTACACTCTATTTATATTGCAACAGACAAATAATATCCAATTGTATGAATTTATTTCACCATCTCTCACTTCCGAGATTGTGTGTCCACAGGGAACTAAATAGGAATCCCTGCACTATTTAGACAACTACCTCACAGAATATCAGTGATACTATGCATAACTTTAACATCTTAGCAAACTTGCTGTTAGCATATTGACTGTTCTCTTACCCATGTGGGACTGTGTCAATCTGTCTCTGCTACCCCTACAGCTGTTTCGGCTCCTTCCTTCGTTAGGGGGCACACTATTTGTTTGTCCTCTCCTCCTTTTTATATGATCCTGTCAGCACACTACTTCCGGAGTTTCATTATGCGGCGAACACCTGGTATGGCGTACATCTCGTAAGATGCCGAAGAATCTCGTCGGAGACCAGACTTATACTTATAATTGGCTCCCCTCCCCATTTTATCCCAGTGTGCCCCCCCCCCTCCAACATGAAAGCTGGAGATGCAACTTCTGCCCACTTTACAAGAATGGCATGAACTAGTAAAGAGTTAAATATTTTTTATGAAAAACGGGGCTTTCACAAAAATTTATGATTTTTTTTGTGACTGAAAATAGGCATACAGTACAGGTGCTTAAAAAATTCCACCCCATAGTGTGTACTGCTCAAGGAAAGTTAATATGACTAAAATGTTGCAAAGTGTAAAATGAAGAAGAGGACACTATTGTGGTTGTGCGGCTGCCTATACTATTTGTTTGTGATCTGTTTCTAAAACATTTACACTACCCCTAAATATAGCAATATCAATAATAAGTTCACATGGAAGAATGCTGGAAAAGTTAAATGTGCCATATGGAGTGTGACTGTAACCTCTCCAACGTCTACTTGCATATATGAAAAAAGTTGTGCTTTACAATGTATAGAAGTAAAATCTCTGCCTCTTAGTTTATAAATCACTATATCATTATATTGATAGACAGATTAGTAGATTATACAGATAGCACAGTTCACTGCTACAGATGAAGTGCATGCACAAAACTCTAGGGGGAGCTCCTCAGTAATCTTTCTTCTTGACTCTCTGCATGTATATCTAGATGATTTTACATTTTACATAGCAGCACTGAGGTTTTTTATTTCTATATAGTAAAATCAAATATATTTCATGGTTCAATTTTGCACCAAACAAATTAAGGGGGTACTTTAGTATTAGTGTACAGGGCTCCACTACTTACCTGTCCTCAGTGTGCAGCAGCCACTACCTTCCACAGCAAGCACAATTGACAGTCTGCTCAGCCAATCATCAGCTGGTGTGAAACGGGCCATCACTTGTGGTTGTTCATGAGGGTCATGACCAAAGCATGTCAAGGATGGGTAAGTAGTGAAACCCAGTTCTTGTGCGGTTGTTATGCAGTCCGGAACCTAATCTCACAGGTGTGTGAGCACTGCCAGAGAGCAGCAGATAGGATTTGTGTCACGATGCCGGCTGGCAGGTAGTGGACCCTCTGTGCCAGAGAGGGATTGGCGTGGACCGTGCTAGTGGACCGGTTCTAAGCCACTACTGGTTTTCACCAGAGCCCGCCGCAAAGCGGGATGGTCTTGCTGCGGCGGTAGTGACCAGGTCGTATCCACTAGCAACGGCTCACCTCTCTGGCTGCTGAAGATAGGCGCGGTACAAGGGAGTAGGCAGAAGCAAGGTCGGACGTAGCAGAAGGTCGGGGCAGGCAGCAAGGATCGTAGTCAGGGGCAACGGCAGAAGGTCTGGAAACACTGGCAAGGGACACACAAGGAACGCTTTCACTGGCACTAAGGCAACAAGATCCGGCAAGGGAGTGCAAGGGAAGTGAGGTAATATAGGGAGTGCACAGGTGATAACTCTAATTGGAACCACTGCGCCAATCAGCGGCGCAGTGGCCCTTTAAATCGCAGAGACCCGGCGCGCGCGCGCCCTAGGGAGCGGGGCCGCGCGCGCCGGGACAGAACAGACGGGGAGCGAGTCAGGTAGGAGAGCCGGGGTGCGCATCGCGAGCGGGCGCTACCCGCATCGCGAATCGCATCCCGGCTAGCAGCAGGATCGCAGCGCCCCGGGTCAGAGGACGTGACCGGGGCGCTGCAGCGGAGGAGGTGAAGCGAGCGCTCCGGGGAGGAGCGGGGACCCGGAGCGCTCGGCGTAACAGTACCCCCCCCCTTGGGTCTCCCCCTCTTCTTGGAGCCTGAGAACCTGAGGAGCAGACTTTTGTCAAGGATGTTGTCCTCAGGTTCCCAGGATCTCTCTTCAGGACCACAACCCTCCCAGTCTACTAAAAAAAAATTTTTTCCTCTGACCTTTTTGGCAGCCAAAATCTCCTTGACCGAGAAGACGTCCGAGGAGCCGGAAACAGGAGTGGGAGGAACAGATTTGGGAGAAAAACGGTTGAGGATGAGTGGTTTGAGAAGAGAGACGTGAAAGGCATTAGGGATACGAAGAGAAGGAGGAAGAAGAAGTTTATAAGAGACAGGATTAATTTGACACAGAATTTTGAAAGGACCAAGATAGCGTGGTCCCAACTTGTAGCTAGGGACACGGAAGCGGACATATTTGGCGGAGAGCCATACCTTGTCTCCAGGGGAAAAAACGGGGGGAGCTCTTCTTTTCTTATCCGCGAACCTCTTCATGCGTGAAGAAGCCTGTAAGAGAGAATTTTGGGTCTCTCTCCATATAATGGAAAGGTCACGAGAAATTTCATCCACAGCGGGCAGACCAGAGGGCAAGGGGGTAGGGAGGGGGGGAAGAGGGTGACGGCCGTACACCACGAAAAATGGGGATTTGGAGGAAGATTCAGAGACCCTGAAGTTATACGAGAATTCGGCCCATGGAAGGAGATCTGCCCAGTCATCCTGGCGGGAGGAAACAAAATGTCGCAAATAATCACCCAGGATCTGGTTAATTCTTTCTACTTGTCCATTGGACTGGGGATGATATGCAGAGGAAAAATTTAATTTAATCTTGAGTTGTTTACAGAGAGCTCTCCAGAATTTAGACACGAATTGGACTCCTCTATCCGAGACAATCTGCGTAGGCAACCCGTGAAGACGAAAAATGTGTACAAAAAATTGTTTAGCCAACTGAGGCGCAGAAGGAAGACCAGGAAGAGGAATGAAATGTGCCATTTTGGAGAATCGATCAACGACCACCCAAATAACGGTGTTGCCACGGGAAGGGGGTAAATCAGTAATAAAATCCATACCAATCAGAGACCAAGGCTGTTCGGGGACAGGCAGAGGATGAAGAAAACCAGCGGGCTTCTGGCGAGGAGTCTTATCCCGGGCACAGATAGTGCAGGCTCGCACAAAGTCCCCAACATCCGTCTCCAGAGTTGGCCACCAATAGAAGCGGGAGATGAGTTGCACAGATTTCTTGATGCCCGCATGACCTGCGAGATGGGAGGAGTGACCCCATTTGAGGATTCCGAGGCGTTGGCGTGGAGAAACAAAGGTCTTTCCTGGAGGAGTCTGTCTGATGGAGGCAGGAGAAGTGGAGATCAGGCAGTCAGGTGGAATGATGTGTTGCGGAGGGAGATCAACTTCTGAGGCATCCGAGGAACGAGAGAGAGCATCGGCTCTAATGTTCTTATCGGCAGGACGAAAGTGAATCTCAAAATTAAATCGGGCAAAGAACAGAGACCACCGGGCCTGGCGAGGATTCAGCCGTTGGGCCGACTGGAGGTAGGAGAGGTTCTTGTGGTCGGTGTAGATAATAACAGGAAATCTTGATCCCTCCAGCAGATGCCTCCATTCCTCAAGTGCTAATTTAATGGCTAGAAGTTCTCGATCCCCGATGGAGTAGTTCCTCTCCGCTGGAGAGAAGGTCCTAGAGAAAAAACCACAAGTGACAGCATGCCCGGAAGGATTTTTTTGTAGAAGAACAGCTCCAGCTCCTACTGAGGAGGCATCAACCTCCAATAGGAAGGGTTTGGAAGGGTCAGGTCTGGAGAGCACGGGAGCCGAAGAAAAGGCAGACTTGAGTTGTTTAAAGGAGTCTTCTGCTTGAGGAGGCCAGGACTTGGGATCAGCATTTTTCTTGGTTAAAGCCACGATAGGAGCCACAATGGTAGAAAAATGTGGAATAAATTGCCTGTAATAATTGGCGAACCCCAAAAAGCGTTGGATAGCACGGAGTCCGGAGGGGCGTGGCCAATTTAAGACGGCAGAGAGTTTGTCTGGATCCATCTGTAGTCCCTGGCCAGAGACCAAATATCCTAGAAAAGGAAGAGATTGGCATTCAAACAGACATTTCTCAATTTTGGCATAGAGTTGGTTGTCACGAAGTCTCTGAAGAACCATACGGACATGCCGGCGGTGTTCCTCTAGATTGGCAGAAAAAATTAGGATATCGTCCAGATATACCACAACACAGGAGTATAATAGATCACGAAAAATTTCATTGACAAAGTCTTGGAAGACGGCAGGGGCATTGCACAGTCCAAAGGGCATGACCAGATACTCAAAGTGTCCATCTCTGGTGTTAAATGCCGTTTTCCACTCGTCCCCCTCTCTGATGCGGATGAGGTTATAGGCGCCTCTTAAGTCCAATTTAGTAAAGATGTGGGCACCTTGGAGGCGATCAAAGAGTTCAGAGATGAGGGGTAAGGGGTAGCGGTTCTTAACCGTGATTTTATTAAGACCGCGGTAGTCAATGCAAGGACGTAGGGAGCCATCTTTTTTGGAGACAAAGAAAAATCCGGCTCCGGCAGGAGAGGAGGATTTACGGATAAAGCCCCTTTTTAGATTCTCCTGGACGTATTCGGACATGGCAAGAGTCTCTGGGGCAGAGAGAGGATAAATTCTGCCCCGGGGTGGAGTAGTACCCGGGAGGAGGTCGATAGGGCAATCATAAGGCCTGTGAGGAGGTAGAGTCTCAGCTTGTTTTTTGCAGAAAACATCCGCGAAGTCCATATAGGCCTTGGGGAGACCGGTTACTGGAGGAACCACAGAGTTACGGCAAGGGTTACTGGGAACCGGTTTTAGACAGTTCTTGGAACAAGAGGACCCCCAACTCTTGATCTCCCCAGTGGACCAATCCAGGGTTGGGGAATGAAGTTGAAGCCAGGGAAGTCCAAGGAGAATCTCCGAGGTGCAATTGGGGAGGACCAAAAGTTCAATCCTCTCATGATGAGATCCGATGCTCATAAGAAGGGGCTCCGTGCGGAAACGTATGGTACAGTCCAATCTTTCATTATTTACACAATTGATGTAGAGGGGTCTGGCGAGACTGGTCACTGGGATGTTGAACCTGTTGACGAGAGAGGCCAAAATAAAATTTCCTGCAGAACCAGAGTCCAAGAAGGCCACTGTAGAGAAGGAGACGGC
The DNA here is from genome assembly GCF_029499605.1 of Hyla sarda. NCBI lineage: Eukaryota > Metazoa > Chordata > Amphibia > Anura > Hylidae > Hyla > Hyla sarda. The sequence continues at coordinate 70,584,800 of NC_079191.1, forward strand.
AGAAGCAGACATCCGCACAGGCACAGTAAGACGTGGAGAAGCGGAGTAGACATCAAGGACTGTCTCACCTTTGTGCGGAGTCAGCGTACGTCTTTCCAGGCGGGGAGGACGGATAGGACAATCCCTCAGGAAGTGTTCGGTACTAGCACAGTACAGGCAGAGGTTCTCCATACGGCGTCGTGTCCTCTCTTGAGGTGTCAGGCGAGACCGGTCGACCTGCATAGCCTCCACGGCGGGAGGCACAGGAACAGATTGCAGGGGACCAGAGGAGAGAGGAGCCGAGGAGACGAAACGCCTCGTGCGAACAGAGTCCATATCTTGGCGGAGTTCCTGACGCCTTTCAGAAAAACGCATGTCAATGCGAGTGGCTAGGTGAATAAGTTCATGTAGATTAGCAGGAATTTCTCGTGCGGCCAGAACATCTTTAATGTTGCTGGATAGGCCTTTTTTGAAGGTCGCGCAGAGGGCCTCATTATTCCAGGACAATTCTGAAGCAAGTGTACGGAATTGTACGGCATACTCGCCAACGGAAGAATTACCCTGGACCAGGTTCAACAGGGCAGTCTCAGCAGAAGAGGCTCGGGCAGGTTCCTCAAAGACACTTCGGATTTCCGAGAAGAAGGAGTGTACTGAGGCAGTGACGGGGTCATTGCGGTCCCAGAGCGGTGTGGCCCATGACAGGGCTTTTCCGGACAGAAGACTGACTACGAAAGCCACCTTAGACCTTTCAGTGGGAAACAGGTCCGACATCATCTCCAGATGCAGGGAACATTGGGAAAGGAAGCCACGGCAAAACTTAGAGTCCCCATCAAACTTATCCGGCAAGGATAAGCGTATCCCAGGAGCGGCCACTCGCTGCGGAGGAGGTGCAGGAGCTGGCGGAGGAGATGACTGCTGAAGCTGTGGTAGCAACTGTTGTAGCATAACGGTCAGTTGAGACAGCTGTTGGCCTTGTTGCGCAATCTGTTGTGACTGCTGGGCGACCACCGTGGTGAGGTCAGCGACAACTGGCAGAGGAACTTCAGCGGGATCCATGGCCGGATCTACTGTCACGATGCCGGCTGGCAGGTAGTGGACCCTCTGTGCCAGAGAGGGATTGGCGTGGACCGTGCTAGTGGACCGGTTCTAAGCCACTACTGGTTTTCACCAGAGCCCGCCGCAAAGCGGGATGGTCTTGCTGCGGCGGTAGTGACCAGGTCGTATCCACTAGCAACGGCTCACCTCTCTGGCTGCTGAAGATAGGCGCGGTACAAGGGAGTAGGCAGAAGCAAGGTCGGACGTAGCAGAAGGTCGGGGCAGGCAGCAAGGATCGTAGTCAGGGGCAACGGCAGAAGGTCTGGAAACACTGGCAAGGGACACACAAGGAACGCTTTCACTGGCACTAAGGCAACAAGATCCGGCAAGGGAGTGCAAGGGAAGTGAGGTAATATAGGGAGTGCACAGGTGATAACTCTAATTGGAACCACTGCGCCAATCAGCGGCGCAGTGGCCCTTTAAATCGCAGAGACCCGGCGCGCGCGCGCCCTAGGGAGCGGGGCCGCGCGCGCCGGGACAGAACAGACGGGGAGCGAGTCAGGTAGGAGAGCCGGGGTGCGCATCGCGAGCGGGCGCTACCCGCATCGCGAATCGCATCCCGGCTAGCAGCAGGATCGCAGCGCCCCGGGTCAGAGGACGTGACCGGGGCGCTGCAGCGGAGGAGGTGAAGCGAGCGCTCCGGGGAGGAGCGGGGACCCGGAGCGCTCGGCGTAACAATTTGCTTTGAAGCAAGACAAGTTGTCTCTGGTATGTTGAAAACTTATGCACTGCACAAAAAGATTGACATTTGGGACTGAATGTGCCAAGTTTTGGGTAAGAAGCTTAGAAGTTGATGTTTATGTAAAGAACCTAATGTGAAGGATGTGAAGGATGTTTATTGCTGTATGTGAGTTATTACAATAAACCCAATACTACTGAACTGTGATACTTGCCTGTTTGGGTTTGTTTGCTTGCTGACAAGACTGTCTAAAGGCTCCCATTCTACAACATATATACACAGCACCTCTATGGGGAACATGACTCATTAATATGTAGTGGCACCCTGCCTGAGGTGGGTGCCCGGCACCAGAACAGTTACATGTTTTACTAGAATAATATATATTCACTATTATTGTAAATAACTTTCCTCCAGTTGATAGCCCATGTTACATAGTTACATAGTTTGTAAGGTTAAAAAAAGAAGAGTCCATTGAGTCCAATCTACTGTGTTGATCCAAAGGAAGGCAAAAACCCCCATGAGGCTGATGCCAATTGCCCCATGACAGAGGAAAAATTCCTTCCCGACTTCAATATGGCATCAGAATAAATCCCTGGATAAATGTTCTACTCCCATGAATCTAGTGTCCATAACCTGTAATATTATATTTTCCCAAAAAGACACCCAGGCCCCCCTTGAACTTGTTTATTGAGTCAGACATCACAACATCATGTGGCAGAGAGTTCCATAGTCTCACTGCAGTTACAGTAGAGAATCTCTGTCTGTGATGATGGTGCAACCTTCTTTCCTCTAGATGTAGAGGATGCCCCCTAGTCATGTTCACTGGCCTTGATATACAAAGATCCCTCAGAGGTTGAACCCTACACCCTTCCCTTCCTTGTGCTGTTTTTTTTCTTTATTTCTGCTCACATAGCACCTTGCAACGTAAGTGTATCAGTAGCTCCTTCCACATGCCATCTTTAGGACTGTACTGTGTAAATCATGAGCCCAGTCCGTTCAGTTCAGTGCAATTTCACCAGTACTATGTCATTGCATAGGAAAGAGGAATTGGTGCTGTACTGTAATTGGCCAGAGAAGTAAGGGAAAATAAGTAACTGTGTGTAGAACTGGCGAGCAGAATGAGATATAGCTGTGCATCATGGTGGGGGCTTTCAGAGGCTCAATAACAGCAGTGAGAGCAGTAAATTACCTTGTTACCACTCTGTATTGTCAATATCACAAAACCATGTAGGTTTTGAAAATCTTATGAAATGACAGGTATACTTTAACATATGCGCATGGCCAAAATAGTTTTTCTGAATAGGGAGGTATAAGACTTGAATAGTATAGATTGTAACTGACACTTTTCAACTTTTGGGCTGCTGTCCCTTTGACTCCAGCCACTTAGCTGGCTCAACGGCTTCAAATACAATCTCACAGCTAGAGTAATTTTATATTCACTTACTGTCTCTGGTAGGCCCTTTCTATGGAAATTCCTCTTCACCTCCCACACCCAGTCCCCTGACCCCGTGAAGTCTAAAACCTCATTTGGGAAACCTTTCCTGATGGTAAGGCTGGCACTTGTCACTTGGACCATTTTGGTTCCTACAGGGCATCAGATTCTAGTATCCAGAGGATTTTGAAACCAGGGCTTTGCCACCCACTCGGATTAGCAGCAGTTTGTTAATTTGGCAACCTGATTTTTGACTCCTTGCACTTAGACAAGGACCCCATTTAGAAATGAGCACCTCCTACTAGGCACAGGGTGCACCTACCAGCACCCTGTCTCCACGGAAGAAGCTACTGGCAAGATCAGCAACATCTTTGGAAGAATTCTACTGGTGTCATAGCGAACACTGATCGGGCATAGAAAGAGACAACAGTCACAACCAATGAACGCCAATCTGTGCAGAATTATCATTGTTTTCTTTGGAAATATTTTTTTTTTGCTTTGGTCTTGCTTATGTGTGACATATTTATCATACTATCATAAGGGGTTGATATATTTGGCACACATACAGTAAGCAAAAAAATTAAATAAATAAATCACTATAGAACACCATTGTGTATCACTCCTCCTCTCCTCAGTTGCCACTTTATGTGAGACATTTAAAAGTGCTTTCCAAAGGCATTTTTGGAAGCCAGGTCTGACCTGGCTTTGACTTGCAATTTTTTCGGAGGGGTTTGCAACTTTTTTATACTTGTGTGTGACATTCGCACATTGTAAATTTGGGACCACTGCAAAGTTAAAACTGAAATTTTCTTAGGTAAGGCTGTTTGCTACTTTATGCCTACGCACAAAAGTCGCAAAACTTGGGCGCACGTGCAACATTTTGTGCGGTGGTGACTGGGGACGTGCTGGGGTTGCCGAACATGGGGCACTGGCTCTGGACTGGGGTAGATGGAGGGGTAGAAAACGTGGCCTCAGCCAGGGTACTCACTTCCGACTCCTCCGTGTAGATCTCCGCCCAGGAACCCCAGGTCCGGTGGTGGGGCGACAGCCTCACCGGCGATGGCTCTCTTGAAGACTTTGGTGTACCTTCCACCGGGGTTGCAGGCCATTCTCCTTTGTCCTCAGGCATCGGGACTTGATAGCAGGCCTCCTTGTCCCCGAATTAGATCTTCTGGAGACAATTCGCTAACTCCTGGAACATGTGCGCCGCGCCCGCGGAGACTCTCTGGGTCTCCGGCGCAATCTTAGGACTCTGCACAGGTAGTCTGCTGCGCATCTGCCATCTTCTTGCTCTCATCAGGAACTTCCACAAAACTCAAGAGGTTGAGCTCCGCTCCGTTTCTTATACCGGTCTCCAGCAAAATGGCCACCAGCCAAAACTTTATCATCAGCAGGAACCAGGACCGGAAGTGACTCAGCGGTGCGTCTTCTTCTTCCACCCCCCTGGCAACAAGGGGCAGACCTTTCAAGCTCCACTTGGGACTAGGAACTACAACTTGGCTTCCAAGTCCCTGGGTGAGATGCTGGCCATGGCAGGATCCTTTTGCTCGCTTTTCTTCCAACAGATTAACCCTTTCAGGCATGGTGGCAGACATCTTGGGACGTAACATTACTTCAGTGTGAATTTTGCACATGATGTTCACGTCTTCAGGGTTTTCTTCAATAACAAGTAACAGTCTTTTCTTCACCTCCCCCTCTATTTCACAATCGCCACGAGTAAAACACTTTTCATAGACAAAGTCCCATACACTTTCTGGTGCAAACTTTATCCGCATTGGTATGCGGGGAGGACTTGTGGCATAAGGCACACACCCATATCCTGTTCGTAACACCAAAAGTTGTGGTAATGGCGGGGTGTGTGGTGCAGGGCAGATGTGGTTGCCCTAGGGGCAGATGGTGTTTGATGCCAGGGTGGGGTTTAGCCTTAACCACCCAAAGCTATACCGCTGGATCCTGGGCTAGGCACAGGGGCAATGAAGACATTAACGTCAGGTTACAGACAACGGTAGCTTTACTGAGGGTAGACAGTTGTTACAGTCTATGCAGTACAGCTAGGGCCCAAGAAGGTGACCAGTGACACAGAGACCTTGCAGGTTTGCTGGGACTTGTAGTAGACAGAAGAATTTAGTGCAGGGCACGCTGTATAGACAGAAGACTTGACTTGACTGAAAAGACTGTGACTTTAGCTTACTTTGCACTTGTCTAGTGGCTGCTGGACTTGACTGGAGGCTGCAGGACTTGACTTGAGGCTGCAGGGCTTGACTTGTAGCTGCAGGACTTGACTTAAGGCCTCCAATTTTCTGGACACACACATTAAGATGACTTGACTGCACTGGACCTCAGGAACAAGAGAAGAGAAGCTAGCTCCACCCAGGGTTTATATGGGGGAGACTAGCAGGGTGCCCATAGGTCACCTTTGGGGTCAGCTGGTCACTAGTACCTCCTGGGTAACAATCACATGGTTCATTTATTAAAGATACAACACACAATATAATACATAACATATTTACATGGGGAAAAAACTGCAGGGTGCCCTGGGACACTGAGGGACACTGCATGACAGAGCAGGAAAGGTACAGGGAAAAACCATCCCGTACTGGGCCACCACACAACCACTGCATTTTTGTGCATCAACCAAGCACTGAAACCATAAAGATTGTTGTGCATCTTTATCTGTTAATGTGTAAAGTAAACTAGACTGTTTAAAAATTGGATAATCAGGAACGAGAGAGCTCCTCCATTCTTATTGCATCCTCATTCTCATAACCCCATCATCCCCCTGTGACTACCTACCATGGATCATTGATGGATCTCTCAATTCAACCAGTTCTAGAACCTTTTGTAGATTGGACATTACCAGCTCTGTAGTCAGGGGTCTGCTACTATCTACAGGGGGACCAACCTGCAGGAAGTAACTATCTACTAGAGGTCTAGCTACTGCTATCTACAGGGAGTAACTTTCTACAGAGGGCAACTATCTATCTACAGGGGACTATTATCTACATAGGTGGCACCTACCTACCTAAAATGTTTGGCAGGTTCTGTGGAGACAAGTCATGGCTATAGGAAATCGTCAAGACAATCTGGATTGAATGGAGAAAAAGAGGCAAGTAAACAGAAAAGATGTCAAATTTGAGTCACCAAATGTAACTTTGTTGCAGAGCCTATGTCGAGCTAATATCTACATATATAGTCACTGTATGGGGGGGGGGGGGTATTTCCTCCTTGTATACTAATAATATTGGTAGTATTGCTCAGTATACAGGATTTGGTCAATAATAGTATGATGGTTATATATGGTGATATTACTTCTCTGTGTATATTGTTACTACTGGTAATATTAGTCTATTGGTAATATTTCAGGTTCACACAGTGTATTTTTTGCATCCGTATTTTTTACAATAATTTGCTCTATGGAAAAAGCTAAAATAAGGCTTAAAAATATTAACTCAAACTTTTTGCAATTTTTCATTTTTTACAATGAAATATGCCAAACTGTCAATGTGTGATCTAATGTATATTTATATATTTATATATATATATATATATATATATATATATATATATATATATATATATACATACAGTGGTCCCTCAACATACGATGGTAATTCGTTCCAAACGACCCATCGTTTGTCGAATCCATCGTATGTTGAGGGATCCGTGCAATGTAAAGTATAGGAAGCTGTACTCACCTGTCCCCGTCGCTCCGGACCAGGTCCTCACCGCTCCCGATGCTGTCCCAGGGGCTCCCGATGCTGTCCCGCTGCTCCGGTGTCTTCTTTGCGATCCTCCGGTGTCTTGCGCATCTTCTGCAGGGTCCGGGCCTCGCTTTCTGGTGACGTTATTACGCTGCTGCGCCAGCGCGGTGTGCGTAGTGACGTAATAACGACGCCAGAAAGCAAGGCCCGGACCCTGGAGAAGATGCGCAAGACACCGGAGGATCGCGAAGTGGACCCGGAGCAGCGGGAATAGGTAAGCGAACCTGCCAGGGATGCTTAAACTGCTATCCGACAGCAGCTTAAGCATTTTGCGCTGTCGGATAGCAGTTAATGCGATGGCCCCGACATATAAAAGCATCGTATGTCGATGCTGACATCGACATGCGATGGCCTCTGAGAGGCCATCGTATGTTGACTTTATCATATGTCGGGGCCATCGTAGGTCGGGGGGTTACTGTGTATATATATATATATATATATATATATATATATATATGTTTTATTATTATTATGTACGGTATGTATGATTATACCAAAATATTATTAACATTTTAGTCCCTCCCCTTTGTGGCTTTGCCTTTACATTTACAATGCCTGGACCTATTTTTGGTTACAATCAGGCCCTGCATCCACTATGTGTGTCTAATATATACATATAATGTGATCAGGTACATTTCTTTTCAGCAGGACAAGGACCACAAAGAGGCAGTGCAGGGTCCTACAAGATGAAAGATGTTTACTCCTGCTTTTACTATATAGTACATGTTTTTTTGTTTTTTTTTGCTATTAAAGGGGAACTCCCCCCCTAGACATCTTATCCTCTATCCAAAGGATAGGGGATAAGAGGTCTGATTGCGGGGGTCCCGCTGCTGGGGACCCCTGGGATCTTGGCTGCAGCACCCCGCTGTCATTACTGCGTAATGACGGGCGATCGTGATGTCACAGCCTGCCCCCTTAATGCACGTCTATGGGAGGGGGAGTGACAGACACCACGCCCCCTCCCATAGACTTGTATTAAGGGGGCGGGCCATGATGTCACGAGGGGCAGAGCTGTGATTTCACAATGCTCAGGCCCCTGTATTGCCTGTCATGACGCACAGAGCAAGTTTGCTCTGTACAGTAATGATAGCGGGGTGTTGCCGGAGAGATCGTGGGGTTCCCCAGCGGTGGGCTCCCCGCCATCAGACATCTTATCCCCTATCCTTTGGATAGGGGATAAGATGTCTAGGGGTGGCGTACCCCTTTAATTGTGTTCCCAGGAGGACCCTGCACTGTCCGTGCACAGGTGACCTATACTGTCTGTAATTCCTAGATAAGTGAGGAAGCAATGATGGTAATAATGTAAAAGTATAGGGGAATAAATATGAATACAGGATCTTTCTTCTTTACCTAACATCTCACTTTCATCATGAGGATGTTGGCTAGTACCGTTCTTCAGTCCTTTAGTCTTGATAATGTGCAGTCTACTAGGAAATGTTAAAGACAGATTGTTATGTGTGATTCAGATGTCATTCATGTTATTTGCCCTGACAGACGGAATACTCAGGATGACTGGAAAACACTATGGCATTGTAATATTCCCTCTTTAATCTTTTACTGACCATTACGGTGCACATTAGCTGGGGTTTCATGAGCTGCTCAAAATATAACCTTCATTTTGTACAGAAATACACATGAGTTGATAAGAACAGGATGATGGGAAAATGTCACTTTTATATTCCTTAACAGACACAATATGATTTTATTCTCAGCATAAGATGTTGTCCTGGGTTTATGCAAAGGAAACGTAAAACATTTAAAGCTTATTAGTGAATATTGTGCTTGCAGAATAAAGATAGTTCCAGCCAAACTATGAACATGTATTCTGCTTAATGCAGGGTCAAAGGGCACTCCGGATTTGTTTGTTCTTTGCCTATATCATGCCCACTCACCATCACTAGTCCTACAGCACCATCTGTTTTATTTCAGCACAGCTGCATCTATGCTTATTATTACTCTAACTTGGTCATGTGATCACTAGAGTGACTAATTGTTCCACTTTTGTCTCTGATAAAATCCTAGTACCTTACAAAATTTGGTTCTGCTCGTTTACATGGGAAATGTGCCTTGAATTGTGTGGAAAATTGTTCTTATGCAGCTCCTCAACTACTTAATGATGTTTAATATTAAGTGACCCAGAGGCCACCACGTGAAGATGGCTGTATTTCAGGTTCTCCCTAACCCTTTCCAAACCAACCATATGTAGGGCTTGTGCGACCGAGTCGGCTCAAGCAGTAAAGATGGTAATAAGTTGGCAATTATTGTTAAACTAGCTGAGTACCCGGCATTGCCCGGTTTTTCCTTGATCATCCTTGTTGGGGAGGAAAATCAACAAAAGAGGAAGCTTTTGACTTCATATCCCATCCCCATATATTGTTGTCATATCTCAACCCCATATCCCGTCCTCATATCCCATCCTCATATCTCAACCTCATATCCCAACCTCATATCCCGACTTCATATCGCGACCTCCTATCCCGTCCTCGTATCCCGTCCTCATATCCCGTCCTCATATCCCATCCTCATATTTCGACCTCATATCCCAACCTCCTATCCCGCACTCATTTCCCGCACTCATATCTTGACCTCATATCCTGTCCTCATATCCAGACCTCATATCCTGACCTCATATCTCGACCTCATATCCTGACCTCCTATCCCGTCCTCATATCTCGACCTTCTATCTCTTCCTCCTATCCTATCCCATCCTCCTATCCAGTCCTCATACTCCGTCCTCATATCTCAACCTCATATTCCGTTCTCATATCTCGACCTCATATCCCATCCTCCTATCTCAACCTCATATCCTGTCCTCATATCCCGTCCTCATATCCTGACCTCATATCTCGACCTCCTATCCCGACCTCATATCCTGACCTCCTATCCCGTCCTCATATCTTCAAATGAGAAAGGGTAAGCTTATACCCAAAACGCGTCTTGCCTATGGATGTCACTCGCTGTTTGTCTTTTCAATAAAGTACAGCTGTGTTCAACACACTAGTCATCGGTACTTTTCTATGGGATATCGCCATTTTTGGAGTTTTTTTCTTTCTCAAGTCCTCATATCCCATCCTCATATCTTGACCTCCTATCCCTCTTTGTGAGATGGGTGTGAGCCGGATTGACACATTCACCAGGAGATGCAGAGCGGAGCTTGTGGAGTAAGGTATTGGAAGTCCCATATACTCGTATGGGACTTGAAAAAAAAAGACCCATCTTTTATGTAAGGGTGTAGGTAAGGGTTAAGTTAACTATCATATCTTTTTATATTACATATAAGTAATATGTGTATCAGGTATTATTGAAATATCTCCAGCCATATGGAAGTTATGTGGGGACATACATTTCCCATTGATTTGCATGGGATTTTAAACAAACCCCCGACCCTCACAAATGGGGGTAGTTAAGGGTTAAATTAACTATCCTAAATTTTAAGTGGACATATAAGTAACATGTGAACAAGTATTATCAAAATATCTCCAGCCGTTTGGAAGTTATGCAGTAACATATATTTCCCATAGACTTGTATGGTAGTTTAAACAAAAACCCTGACCCTCGCAAATAGGGGTGAGTAAGGATTAAATCACCTATCCTATGTTTGTTGTTAACATATAAGTAACATGTGTGCCAAGTTTCATGTTAATGTCTTCAGTCATTTGGATGTGATGTTGGAACATACAGACACACACATATACACACACATACATACACACACATTGAGTTTTATATATATAGATTTGTCTTGATAAGAGAGTAGATAGGATTTTGTGATGACCTGCCTCTTGTCCACTATCGTGGACACTTCTATCATAACTTTTTTCTCTCCACTGCCACTGTATGGCAAGGGTACATAGTAAAAGGTCAACCATTTCAGTATAATCCTTAGCTTAAAAATTGAGAGTAGGCAGATATTGCGTGTTCGAAATAAAATTTTGCATAGGAATTGAGCTGGTGGGTGGGCGACTTTTGATGGGCATTAGGATTTTATTGGGAAAAAAAGAAGCTACCCCAGTGTGCACCAGCCTGACTTCTACAAAGTTATTTGGCTTTTTGTGTGTCAGAGGAAGTTATTCCTGGGTCAGCTGACATTATCACCTTCCAGATTGCCTACTGCTTTCTCTCAGACCCCTCCCCTACCATATCTGTATACTACTGCTGCAATTTCTATAGGGTAAGGATATGTTGTAGTTATATACCTCCCCTGATGCTGTTTTTGCACATCGTGGGATATTTTGATGTAATTTTGTGCAAATTACAGAAAAACATTTTTTAACAGGATTTTGGAATAATGCAGCAAGATCAGCCAAAATGCAGTACAAATGTGTCACAAATACAGAAAGAATTCAACGTGTGAACACAACCTAAAGACTTCAAATCTCCATAAAGCACCTGAATTGTGATTATAGGTTAAATTACTTTCTCCTTATGGCAATAGTTCCCTAAAAATGCACTTTGAATGAGAAAAACAGATCACATAGTGTGAACTGACCTCAACCCACTTATGAGTTTAATCAGTGGACCTGGGCAAGTTCTAGCACCAGCAGCCTGGTAAGAGGAACAGCTGCAGTCATAAAACTCCACAACACCAAGGGCACCCCCCATACCCACTGGCCGGACATTTACAGAGTGTGCCCCTGGGAAATATCAGAATCCACATCCACTGTGCAGGTCCTCTTTAGCTTTGCTGGCCCATGGAGCAGATTAAAATAGAAGTGATACATTCTTTTTAAGCCTATTACATCTAATGTAAACATGAATCTGAATCCTTTATGCTACAGGGAGAAATCTAATTCCGCCTTCTACGATACCACAAATCAGCCGGAAGTTCTGCAAACAATTAAAACATTAACTGTATAAGATTATTACACAGAATAAAAAAGTTTTCAAACCTGTATCCATAATGTTTAGTACTGTACGAATGGGATCTTCCAGAGTAATTACTCTATTATACTGTGCAGGACAGATTGATGGGACCAATTTTATGGTTCACTATGTGTTACTGTTGTTATAGTATTGTAATGAGGAGATTTACTTGTCTACCCATACAGAATGTCTGACATCCAATCTGAAATGCTTTATTTCTAAGGGAGAAAATAAATTGGCTAAAAAACTTTTTGATCTAATGTTTACCCTTGGATATCATAAAAGAAAAGAAGAATGTGATTCTTCTCTTGTTTTATAGACATCCTATCCCTGCTAAGAAAATTGTAAGCAGCTGTCTTTCTTAGTGCATAAAAGCGTGTAAGTCAATTTCCTTGGCAGGCTATGGGGACAGCAGATTAACAAAGAAGTTAGGGCATTTAAAGCAGTTTCTTCATTCTTTTACATTAGTAAGTTATCTGGAACCACATTCAGAAAGTGTTACTTACAGGAGTTGTCTACTTTAGAAAAACCATTTCCATAACCTGTTATACACTTCTGATTAAAGAGAGGCTGGTTATTTGTTCAAGACTCTTAACTCATAAACAGAGATGTTAAAAAAAAAAACATCTCACTCTGAAGGACCTGTCTTGTTCCACCTTACACAGACATTCAATTGATTTTAATGACCACCATGCAGTGCTTGATTTCTCCTGAGGGGGAGCTGCAGGAATATTACACACTTACTTTAAGGTTTCCCCTTTGATAGCAGCTGATCACTGGAGGTTCCAACAGGTGGGCATTTTGTGTTGTGTTCATTGCCATAAGACTCTATTAATAAGTAGGGTTGTCTAAAGCAGTGAACCTATAATGGGCTTGCCACTTAAGGCGCCTTATTTTTACCTTAAGAAGGGTCACTTGACAATGAGCCAATCAAGGATGTCCTGCTACTGCTACCCCTAGTGTTCATAGGTAATCTGCAGGGAACATGGCTAAAGGTGTTTCTCTCATGTACCACTATAGGTTTAATGTCCGTTTTTGTGTTTTGCTGTCTGTTCAGACACTAGGTTTGTGTCTGAACTGTTTTATGTTCAATTCTCCCTGGCTAGGTAATAGTTAATGCTATTAGCCAATGGGAACTCAGATGGGGCTATGTAAACATGAGCTCTGCTGGTACTCCCTGCTGGTGATTAATTCTACTCTGACTATAACTGTTATGATTCTCTATTGCTATGTCTGTCTGAGTTTTTATCATGGTTATTATTCCTGTTCATGATATAGATTTTAGCCTGCTTGGTTTTAGTACATCTGTTGGCTTTTAGTATTGTGTATGTCTGCTCTGCTTTAACCTTGTTATATCTTAGTCTGTATTCACACTGTTAGTATTGTGCTTGTACCCGTACTCAGTATTTAGTATTCCTGTTTAGATGTTCTATGCTTCCTTACCTGTTTAGTGTTTGACATTCAGTTCATCTGTTCATCTCCTGGTTTCTGCTGTATACTTATTCCACATCTAGTCTTGATCATTTATTCATATATGCCGTTAATCTTGATTCTGGTTTCTGAAGTGTATGTTACTACTCTTTATTCTGCGTTTGTATATTTATATCTGTTCAGGTTTTTGTATTCCCGTTACGTTTCTGACCTGTCCCCGACTATATACAGTATTGTTTATTTTGTTGACCTGGACGCCATTGCACTTTAGCACAGGAAGGGACCGGCACCCAGTTGTCGATCCATTATTTAGAGTGGATGGGCAAGTAGGCATGGAGAGTGTTTCTAGGCACAGCTTAGGGCTTACTCTCTGTTCACCCCTGGTCATGACAATAGGCAGTATTAAACAGATTTTTAAATTATTACTATTCAAAAATGTTAACACTTCCAGTACTTATCAGCTGCTGTATGCTACAGAGGAAGTTCTTTCTTTTTTGAATTTCCTTTCTGTCAGACCATAGTGCTCTCTGCTGGCACCTCTGTCCATGTCAGGAACTGTCCAGAGCAGGATAGGTTTGCTATGGGGATTTACTTCTACTCTGGACAGTTAAGCGATCAGACATCTTATCCCCTATACTCTGGATAGGGGATAAGATGTTTTTTGTCAGAGTACCCCTTGAAATATAACTAATTCAAAAATCTGTTTAACTTTCTGGCACCATTTGATTTAAACAAAAATAGTTTTCCACTGGAGTACCCCTTTAAAGGAGTTATCCAACAAAATAGAAAAGAAAGTCCTGGAGTAATATGTAGCACTGTTTCAAGACTGATCTTGATCTGTCTGAAAACAGTGAAACTTTCACCATTTTTAGCTGATTTCTTCACCTCTCTACAGTTCTGGTCTATTCACTTTCTATGGACAGGCACTTGTGTGTTCATCTGACCAAGAAGCATCTATATCTTGCATGATGGTGTTGAAATATGGCCCTTGTTTCCAAAGATCACTTTTCTTTTCTCCCTCCATTGATCGGAATAGAAATGAGTCCCTCAGACACAGTGCTAGAGATTTCACTAATACTTAGTGCTATGGAATTTTATTTCTCAGATGTTTTCTTTCTACTTAATCCAGCTATAGTGGCCCTTGACCCACTACAGCTACAACATCCAAAAGGCAGCGGCATTCCAATAGATGAAAAAAAGTGATTTATTTAACAAACGTGAGGCAACGTTTTGGCTAGCTCACCTAGGCTTGAAAATGTCTAGGTGAGCTAGCCGAAAGGATGCCTCACGTTTGTTGAATAAATCACTTTTTTTCATCTATTGGAGTGACACTGCCTTTTGGATGTTTTATCTATCTATCTATCTATCTATCTCATATCTATCTATCTAATTATCTATCTATCTTTCTATCCATCCATCTATTTTTATTATTATTTCTTATATCTCTGCTTCCCCACATAGCCCTAAGCCAAATGCGAAGCAACCCGGTGAATTCCCCACCATTGCCAGATAGCTTTGTGTTTTCCCTAAAAAAACCTCAAATCTCTCCTAAACGGAGATTCATTATTAGAAATGAGCGAAGTTTTGAAAATTTGATTCGGACGATTCGCCAAATTTTTTCGAAAAAAATCGATCTGAATTTATTCACGGCGAATCTATATTAAAAACTGCTATTTCTGGCCTACAGAGAGTCTCAATAGGGGTGTAGAACACTTTGCTGTGTTCCAACACACATATGGAGTGTGCTGGGGTAGTGAAATAATACTGTTATTCAGAATAACATGCAGATTACCGGCATCACTTTTAGAATCACTGCCGCAGAGCAGCACAATGACAGGGCCTGGAGGTGGCATCAGTATAAGGAGACCATATAGTGGCTGAATGACACAGCGTTGAGGTTTTGGCAGCATGAGGAGACCATATAGTGGCTGAATGACACAGTGTGGAGGTGTTGCCGGCATGAGGAGACCATATAGTGGCTGAATGACACAGCGTGGAGTTGTTGGCAGCATGAGGAGACCACATAGTGGCTGAATTACACAACGTGGAGGTGATGGCAGCACGAGGAGACCATATAGTGGCTGAATGACACAGCGTGGAGGTGGTGGCAGCATGAGGAAACCATATAGTGACTGGATGACAAAGCTTGGATGAGGCTGAAGCATGAGGAGACCATATAGTGGCTGAATGACACAGTGTGGAGGTGTTGGCAGCATGAGGAGACCATATAGTGGCTGAATGACACAGCATGGAGGTGTTGGCAGCATGAGGAGACCATATAGTGTATGAATGGCACATCCAGGAGTTGGCACCAGCATGAGTAGACACTAGGCCTTATCAATCCTTAAGATTACAAGATGAATTCTGAAATTTAAACCGAAGATTTTGGGTAGCTAGTACTACCATAACTACATTTTTATTCCCAGTCCCAGCAGCATCAGTAAATCATATATTGCCTGAATATCACAGCCTGGAGTTGGCTGAAGCATGAGGAGGCCATATAGTGTCTGAATGGCACAGCCTGGAGTTGGCGGCAGATGAGGAGACAATAGGGCCTCACAATCTCTAATAATAAAAGATGAATTTTAAAATTTCAATTGAAGATACAGTATATGGTATCTAGTGCTACCATAAACATATATAGGTAATGTCCTAGGCTCAGCAGCATCACTAAACCATGTAGTTGCTATATGAAACATACTGAAGCAGGCAGCAGCATGAGTACACAAGAGAGATTCAAAGCCCCTAACATTAAAAGATGAATGTTGAAATCTCTATTGAAGATGCATGTTAGCTAGTGCTATCATCCAAAAATTTAAGGCCCAAGCCCAGCAGCATCAGTAAGCCAAGTAGTTCCTTAAAGGGGTACTCCGCCCCTAGCATCTTATCCCCTATCCAAAGGGGACCCCTGGAATCTCTGCTGCAGCACCCCGCTATCATTAATGCACAGAGCAAACTCGCTCTGTGCATAATGATGGGCAATACAGGGGCCGGAGCATCGTGACATAACGGCTCCGCCCCTGAATATAATTCTATGGGAAGTGGCATAGCGGCCATCATGCCCCCTCCCATAGACTTGCATTAAGGGGCGGACCGTGACGTCATGAGGGAGCGGAGCCGTGACGTCACAATGTATTTGATGTATTTATGTATGTGATGTATTTAGCTAGTGCTAAACATCCAAAAATTTAAGGCCCAAGCCCAGAAGCATCAGTAAGCCAAGTAATTCCTGAAACACACAGGAGCAGTCAGGAGCAGGCATCAGCAGTACACCTGAAGGTTTCATAACCCCTTACACTGAAAGATCAATGTTGAAATTTCTATTAAGCATGTATTTAGCTCGTGCTAAATATCCAAAAATGTAAGGCCAGAGCCCAGAAGCATCAGTAAGCCAAGTAGTTCCTGAAATACACAGATGCAGTCAGGAGCAGGCATCAGCAGTACACCCGAGGGTTTCATAACCCATTACTAGTGTTGAGCGGCATAGGCCATATTCGAATTTGCGAAATTTCGTGAATATATGGACAAATATTCGTCATATATTCGCTAAATTTGCATATTCGTAATATTCGCGTTTTATTTTCGCATTTACGAAAATGCGCCTATGCGAAAATTAGCATATGCGAAAATGCGCATATAAAAAATTTACATAGGCGAAAATTCACATATGCGAAAATTACCATATGCAAATTTTCGCATATGCGAAAATTCGCTCGCCAGTCTCACACAGTATTATTAGAGCCTTCTTTACACCACACAAGCTGGAAGCAGAGAGGGGTGATCACTGTGATGTGTACTGTGAAAAAAAAATTACGATTACGAATATATAGTAATTACGAATATATAGTGCTATATTCGCGAATATTCGCATTGCGAATATTCGCGAGCAACACTACCCATTACACTGAAAGATCAAGGTTTAGCTAGTGCTAAACATCCAAAAAATGTGAGGCCCAAGCCCAGAAGTATCAGTAAGCCAAGTAATTCCTGAAAGACACAGGAGCAGTCAAGAGCAGGCATCAGCAGTACCCAAGAGGGTTTCATAACCCCTTACATTGAAAGATCAAGCTTGAAATCTTAATTAAGCAGTTATGTTAGCTAGTGCTACCAGAACATATTTGGAATTAATATCCCAGTCCCAGTAGCATCAGAAAACGATATATTGGCTGAATGACACAGCCTGGAGGTGGGGAAAGCATAAGGAGTCCATGTAGTGTCTGAATGGTACATCCTGAAGGTGGCTGAAGTATGAGGAGACCATTGAAATACAAGAATTTTAAATAGAAATCTAAGATTTTGAAATTGAAATTAAGCATTTTGAAATTGAACTTTTACCTCCCAAGTTTTAGTGTCCCGGGCCCCGGCGTGTGGGTACAAAGGGCCAAATCTAACAAGGAGCCACATGTTACATGGAAGCACAATGACAGAGCCTGGAGGTGGCATCAGTAGGAGGAGACCATATAGAGGCTGAATGGCACAGCCTGGAGTTGGCTAAAGCCTGAGAAGAGAACATATAGTGGCTGAATGGCACAGCCTGTAGTTGGCTGACGCATGAGGAGACCATATGGTGTCTGAATGGCACAGCTGGGAGTTGGCCGAAGCATGAAATGTATGATTTTTTATTTAAATTTAAGATTTTGAAATTAAACTTAAGGATTTTGAAATTTAACTTTTAACTCCCAAGTTTTAGTGTCCCGGGCCCCATCATGTGGGTACAAAGGGCCAAATCTAACAAGGAGTCACATGTCACATGGAAGCACAATGACAGAGCCTGGAGGTGGCATCAGTAGGAGTAGACTATATAGTGGCTGAATGGCACAGCCTGTAGGTGGCTGACACATGAGGAGACCATATGGTGTCTGAATGGAACAGCTAGGAGTTGGCAGAAGCATGAGGAGACCATTGAAATGTATGATTTTTTAATTCACATTTAAGATTTTTAAATTTAAATTAAGGATTTTGAAATTGAACTTTTAACTCACAAGTTTTAGTGTCCTGGGCCCCGGCATGGGGGGTACAAAGGGCCAAATCTAGTCTGGAGGTAGCATCAGCATGAGTTTACAACATTAAAATGTTAATGTTGAAATCTGTATACAAGATGTATGTTACCTAGTGCTAACCTCAAAACATTTTAGGCCCAGCAGCATCACCATACCATATAGTTGCTGAAACACACAGCCTGGAGCAGGCAGCAGGATGCATACATAAGAGGGCTTCACAACCCCTAACATTAAAAGATCAATGCTGAAATCTCGATTGAGCATGTATGTTTGCTAGTGCTAACATAAAACATTTTTAATATCCAAGACAGTCCGAGCAGCATCAGAAATCAATATTGGCTAAATGACACAGCCTGGAGGTTAGGAAAGCATAAGAAGCCCATATAGTGTCTGAATGGTAAAGCCTGGAGTTGGCCGAAGCGTGAGGCGACCATATAGTGGCTGAAGCATAAGGAGACAAAATAGTGGCTGAATGAAAAAGCTTGGAGGTGGCAGAAGGCTGAAAGTGACCCGGTGACAGAGTGGTGCGGTGGGTGGCAATACCAGTAACCGGTGATGAAGGTGGCTGGAATGTTTGTAACTGGGGATCAGTGCCTTAAATTTATTTGGCACTATCCATATTTGTGAAGTGTTGGTGTAGCACCATGGTCAATCTACACTGATGCATCCAGCATTGGTGGGTGGAAATCCTGGCTGATCCATGCCTGATTCATCTTCACAAAGGTCAGTCTCTCCACATTTTTCGTGGACAGACAAGTTCTCCTTGGGGTCACTATGGCCCCCGCCGCACTAAACACCAGCTCGGATGCCACACTACTGACCGGGCAGGACAGGATTTCCAGGGCAAACTCTGCAAGTTGCGGCCACAAATCAAATTTGGCTGCCCAGAAGTCCAACGGATCTTCGAGGTGTGTTGGCATGGGCATGTCAAGGTATGTCCCCATCTGCTGGTTCAGGTCCTGCTCCATGTCTACCTGCTGCTGATGAGTTGCTTCACTATGCGGGTGAAGAAAGCTACTCATCAGCGACTGTAGACTCAGGCTACTGCTGATGGAGCTGGTACTGCTCTGGCCACCCCACCCCTGTCCAGCAGCCATGGCAGTGGAAGGTGAGCGCAGAGGGCCCCCTAGTAAAATGTGCTAGTGGATGGACGATGGCGCCGATAGGCGTCAGCCAACTGACTACGTAGGATCTCTATGTAGTAGGTCAGTTTGACCTCCCTCTCAGTTGGTGTAAAAAAGGCACCCATTTTGTGCCGGTAGCGAGGGTCCAATAAGGAGGAGACCCAGAAGTCATCCCGCTGCCAAATGGTGACAATTCAGCTGTCACTACGCAAGCAAGTGAGCATGCATCCTGCCATTTGTTCAAGTGACTCAGAGGGACTCCCTGCCTCCATCTCCACTGCATACTGTGTGTCTGGGTCCTCTGTCTCGCCTTCCTCATAACCCTCTTGTCCATCATGCTCCTCCTCTCCTGTCAGATGACTAGAAACACCGCTCATCTCATCAAACCTAAACTGTGCTCCACTGTGCACCTCCTCCTTCTCCTCTTCCTCCTCCAGTTCAGCCCCCACAAGGATCATGTGGCCATTAAATGTAGCCGCAATGTCTCTATTGCCGTGAGCAGCCATCGTTTCCAACACTTGTTGTAGAATATGAAGCAGTGGAATGGCGTTGTTCACCCCGTAATCCTGGCGACTTACGTATAATGTGGCTTCCTCAAAGGGCCTGAGCAAACAGCAGGTGTCACTTATGGGCTGCCACTGGTTCACATTGAAGTTAGGCTTTTCTCTGTTCGTACAGTCGGTCCAACATATGCAGGCTGAAATTCCAACGTGTGGCAACGCCACAAATCAGACTATGTTGGGGATTCCATTCTGACGCTACAGCTCAAGGAGGGTGTGCTTTGCCGTGTGCGAGTGGCTGAAGTGCATGCAGTTTTCTTCCCATTCTTAGGATGTTTTGCAAATGGGGGAACACTTCAGGAACTGCTTGACAACCAGATTTAACATATGTGCCATGCAGGGCACATGTTTCACCCTTCCGGCCAAGATGTTCTTCCATTTGTCAGTCACCATGGTTCCAATTTCCAGATTTTGTGCAGTAAGCCGTGCTCCGATTTCTTTACAAATGACTTTTAGCAGTTCCTCCCCTGTGGGATTCTTTTGGCCAAGGCAAACCATGTGAAGAATAGCGTGACACTGTCATGCCCTGCACATATGGTATGCTGAAGGGCCACTGTGACTTGTCCGGGCAGTGGAGGCTGAGGACACGGTGGAGGATGAGGAGGCGGAGTTGCACACTGTCACAGGACCAACGGGCTGACAGCGTGGAGGAGGCTTCATCATCATCAACAAGTGTCTGCACGTCACTGATGTCTTCCTCAGGTTCCTCAACAGTGTCTGCTTCAGGACCCTGAGCCCTGTCAACACCGCCTCCCACGTCACTCTCCTCATGACTACTTGCCCGCCTAGCGGAGGAAGTGCTGCATGTCTCCTCCCCTTCTTTGCTGAGCAGTAGCTGCTGACTGTCCTCTATTAGATCGTCATCAGTGAATAGTGGAGCTAAAACCACAGCATAAGATACTTCTGTAGGAGAGGGAACAGCATAAGACAGAGGCAATGGGAGGACAGGGTCTGCTCCGGGCCATGCCAACTGAGGGTTGTGTCTGAGGAATCCACCGACTGTTGACTGGGGGTGTCAGATGTCACTTGTGATGAAGTGGATGACCGTGTTAACCAATCGACAATGGCAGATGGGTTGCTGGTCAAGACACGACCGCTAGCTGATATCGGGAGCTAATGCCTCTTGCTGCGACTCCTGCTGCCACTCTCCCTTAGTCTGCTGCAACCTCTGCCTGAAGGATTTAGGCCTCTGCCACTCCTCTGTGCACTTCCTTGCACTTCTCTGCCTGAAATACTTAGTGCGTATATGAGGGGAGTACAATACGCTTAACTACTCATAAAACAGTATTTGTCTAGAAAAGCAACAGTTGATTACTTTTGGCTTTCCTTTCACTGTATGTAGGCCCTTTGTTACGCCGAGCGCTCCGGGTCCCCGCTCCTCCCCGGAGCGCTCGCAGCGTTCTCTCATTCGCAGCGCCCCAGTCAGACCTGCTGACCGGGTGCGCTGCGATATTACTCCCAGCCGGGATGCGATTCGCGATGCGGGACACGCCCGCTCGCGATGCGCATCTCGGCTCCCGTACCTGACCCGTTCCCCGTCTGTGTTGTCCCGGCGCGCGGCCCCGCTCCTGGCACACGCCGGGTCTCTGCCATTTAAAGGGCCGCTGCGCCACTGATTGGCGCAGCAGGCCTAATCAGTATTCTCACCTGTGCACTCCCTATTTATACATCACTTCCCCTGCACTCCCTCGCCGGATCTTGTTGCCATTGTGCCAGTGAAAGCGTTCCCTTGTGTGTTCCTAGCCTGTGTTCCAGACCTCCTGCCATTGCCCCTGACTACGATCCTTGCTGCCTGCCCTGACCTTCTGCTACGTCCGACCTTGCTCTTGTCTACTCCCTTGTACCGCGCCTATCTTCAGCAGTCAGAGAGGTTGAGCCGTTGCTGGTGGATACGACCTGGTTGCTACCGCCGCTGCAAGACCATCCCGCTTTGCGGCGGGCTCTGGTGAATACCAGTAGCAACTTAGAACCGGTCCACCAGCACGGTCCACGCCAATCCCTCTCTGGCACAGAGGATCCACCTCCAGCCAGCCGAATCGTGAAAGTAGATCCGGCCATGGATCCCGCTGAAGTCCCACTGCCAGTTGTCGCCGACCTCACCACGGTGGTCGCCCAGCAGTCGCAACAGATAGCGCAACAAGGTCACCAGCTGTCTCAACTGACCATGATGCTACAGCAGCTATTACCACAGCTCCAGCAACAATCTCCTCCGCCAGCTCCTGCACCTCCTCCGCAGCGAGTGGCCGCTTCCGGCTTACGATTATCCTTGCCGGATAAATTTGATGGGGACTCTAAGTTTTGCCGTGGCTTTCTTTCACAATGTTCCCTGCACTTGGAGATGATGTCGGACCAGTTTCCAACTGAAAGGTCTAAGATGGCTTTCGTAGTCAGCCTTCTGTCTGGAAAAGCTCTGTCATGGGCCACACCGCTCTGGGACCGCAATGACCCCGTCACTGCCTCTGTACACTCCTTCTTCACGGAGATCCGAAGTGTCTTTGAGGAACCTGCCCGAGCCTCTTCTGCTGAGACTGCCCTGCTGAACCTGGTCCAGGGTAATTCTTCTGTTGGCGAGTACGCCATCCAATTCCGTACTCTTGCCTCCGAATTATCCTGGAATAATGAGGCCCTCTGCGCAACCTTTAAAAAAGGCCTATCCAGCAACATTAAAGATGTGCTGGCCGCACGAGAAATTCCTGCTAACCTGCATGAACTTATTCATCTTGCCACCCGCATTGACATGCGTTTTTCCGAAAGGCGTCAGGAGCTCCGCCAGGATATGGACTTTGTTCGCACGAGGCGGTTTCTCTCCCCGGCTCCTCTCTCCTCTGGTCCTCTGCAATCCGTTCCTGTGCCTCCCGCCGTGGAGGCTATGCAAGTTGACCGGTCTCGCTTGACACCTCAAGAGAGGACACGACGCCGCATGGAGAACCTATGCCTGTACTGTGCCGGTACCGAACACTTCTTGAAAGATTGTCCTATCCGTCCTCCCCGCCTGGAAAGACGTATGCTGACTCCGCACAAAGATGAGACAGTTCTTGATGTCTACTCTGCTTCTCCACGCCTTACTGTGCCTGTGCGGATATCTTCCTCTACCTTCTCCTTCTCTGCTACGGCCTTCTTGGATTCCGGATCTGCAGGAAATTTTATTTTGGCCTCTCTCATCAACAGGTTCAACATCCCGGTGACCAGTCTCGCCAGACCCCTCTACATCAATTCTGTTAACAATGAAAGATTGGACTGTACCGTGCGTTACCGCACGGAACCTATCCTAATGTGCATCGGACCTCATCACGAAAAAATTGAATTTTTGGTCCTCTCCAACTGCACTTCTGAAATTCTTCTTGGATTACCGTGGCTTCAACGCCATTCCCCAACCCTTGATTGGTCCACAGGAGAAATCAAGAACTGGGGTACTTCTTGTCACAAGGACTGTCTTAAATCGGTGCCCAGTACTCCTTGCCGTGACCCTGTGGTTCCCCCTGTATCCGGTCTTCCTAAGGCTTATATGGACTATTCTGACGTTTTTTGCAAAAAGCAAGCTGAGACTTTGCCTCCTCACAGGCCTTATGACTGTCCTATTGACCTCCTCCCGGGTACTACCCCACCTCGGGGCAGAATCTATCCTCTGTCTGCTCCAGAGACTCTTGCCATGTCGGAGTACATCCAGGAGAATTTAAAAAAGGGGTTTATCCGCAAGTCCTCCTCTCCTGCCGGAGCTGGATTTTTTTTTGTGTCCAAACAAGATGGCTCCCTACGTCCTTGTATTGATTACCGCGGACTTAATAAAATCACGGTAAAAAAACGCTACCCCTTACCTCTTATCTCGGAACTCTTTGATCGCTTACAAGGTGCCCACATCTTTACCAAACTGGACTTAAGAGGTGCTTATAATCTCATCCGCATCAGGGAGGGGGACGAATGGAAGACCGCATTTAACACCAGAGATGGACACTTTGAGTATCTGGTCATGCCCTTTGGCCTATGCAACGCCCCTGCCGTCTTCCAAGACTTTGTTAATGAAATTTTTCGTGATCTCCTATATTCCTGTGTTGTGGTTTATCTGGACGATATTCTGATTTTTTCTGCCAACTTAGAAGAACACCGCCAGCATGTCCGCATGGTTCTTCAGAGACTTCGTGACAATCAACTTTATGCCAAAATGGAGAAATGTCTCTTTGAATGTCAATCTCTTCCTTTCCTAGGATACTTGGTCTCTGGCCAGGGACTACAAATGGACCCAGAAAAACTCTCTGCCGTCTTAGATTGGCCACGCCCCTCCGGACTCCGTGCTATCCAACGTTTTTTGGGGTTCGCCAATTATTACAGACAGTTTATTCCACACTTTTCCACTATTGTGGCTCCTATCGTGGCTTTAACCAAGAAAAATGCCAATCCCAAGTCCTGGTCCCCCCAAGCGGAAGACGCATTTAAACATCTCAAGTCTGCCTTTTCTTCCGCTCCCGTGCTCTCCAGACCTGACCCATCTAAACCCTTCCTATTGGAGGTAGATGCCTCCTCAGTGGGAGCTGGAGCTGTCCTTCTACAAAAAAATTCTTCCGGGCATGCTGTGACTTGTGGTTTTTTTCTAGGACCTTCTCCCCGGCGGAGAGAAACTATTCCATCGGGGATCGAGAACTACTGGCCATTAAATTGGCGCTTGAGGAATGGAGGCACCTGCTGGAGGGATCAAAATTTCCAGTTATCATATACACTGATCACAAGAATCTCTCCTACCTCCAGTCTGCCCAACGACTGAACCCTCGCCAGGCTAGGTGGTCGTTGTTCTTTGCCCGTTTTAACTTTGAAATCCATTTTCGCCCTGCTGACAAGAACATTAGGGCCGATGCCCTCTCTCGTTCTTCTGATGCCTCTGAAGTAGAGGTCTCTCCGCAACACATCATTCCTCCGGACTGTCTGATCTCCACTTCTCCAGCTTCCATCAGGCAAACTCCTCCAGGGAAGACCTTCGTTTCTCCATGCCAGCGTCTCGGGATTCTCAAATGGGGACACTCCTCCCACCTCGCAGGCCATGTGGGCATCAAAAAATTCTTGCAACTCATCTCTCGATTTTATTGGTGGCCGACTCTGGAGACTGATGTTATTGATTTCGTGCGGGCCTGTACTGTCTGTGCCCGGGATAAGACTCCTCGCCAGAAGCCTGCTGGTCTCCTTCATCCTCTGCCTGTTCCTGAACAGCCTTGGTCACAGATTGGTATGGACTTTATTACGGACTTGCCCTCATCCCGTGGCAACACAGTTGTTTGGGTGGTCGTTGATCGATTTTCCAAGATGGCACATTTTATTCCTCTTCCTGGTCTTCCTTCAGCGCCTCAGTTGGCAAAGCAATTTTTTATACACATTTTTCGCCTTCACGGTTTGCCCACGCATATCGTCTCAGATAGAGGCGTCCAATTCGTGTCTAAATTCTGGAGGGCCCTCTGTAAACAGCTCAAGATCAAATTAAACTTCTCTTCTTATCATCCCCAATCCAATGGGCAAGTAGAAAGAGTTAATCAGGTCCTGGGTGACTATTTACGGCATTTTGTTTCCTCCCGCCAGGATGACTGGGCAGATCTTCTACCATGGGCCGAATTCTCATACAACTTCAGAGTCTCCGAATCTTCTGCTAAATCCCCATTTTTCGTGGTGTACGGCCGTCACCCTCTTCCTCCCCTCCCTACTCCCTTGCCCTCTGGTTTGCCCGCTGTGGATGAAGTGACTCGTGATCTTTCCACCATATGGAAAGAGACCCAAAATTCTCTTTTACAGGCTTCATCCCGGATGAAAAGATTTGCTGATAAAAAAAGAATAACTCCCCCCATTTTTGCTCCCGGAGACAAGGTATGGCTCTCCGCTAAATATGTCCGCTTTCGTGTCCCCAGTTACAAACTGGGACCACGCTATCTTGGTCCTTTCAAAATCAAGTGCCAGATCAACCCTGTCTCTTACAAACTCCTTCTTCCTCCTTCTCTCCGTATTCCCAATGCCTTCCATGTCTCTCTCCTTAAACCACTCATCCTTAACCGCTTCTCTCCCAAAGTTGTTTCTCCCACTCCAGTTTCCGGATCTTCTGACGTCTTTTCTGTGAAGGAGATTCTAGCATCCAAAACGGTCAGAGGTAAAAGATTCTTCTTGGTCGAATGGGAGAATTGCGGCCCTGAGGAGAGATCCTGGGAACCTGAGGACAACATCCTGGACAAAAGTCTTATCCTCAGGTTCTCAGGCTCCAAAAAGAGGGGGAGACCCAAGGGGGGGGGGGTACTGTTACGCCGAGCGCTCCGGGTCCCCGCTCCTCCCCGGAGCGCTCGCAGCGTTCTCTCATTCGCAGCGCCCCGGTCAGACCTGCTGACCGGGTGCGCTGCGATATTACTCCCAGCCGGGATGCGATTCGCGATGCGGGACGCGCCCGCTCGCGATGCGCATCTCGGCTCCCTTACCTGACCCGTTCCCCGTCTGTGTTGTCCCAGCGCGCGCGGCCCCGCTCCTTAGGGCGCGCACGCGCCGGGTCTCTGCCATTTAAAGGGCCGCTGCGCCACTGATTGGCGCAGCAGGCCTAATCAGTATTCTCACCTGTGCACTCCCTACTTATACCTCACTTCCCCTGCACTCCCTCGCCGGATCTTGTTGCCATTGTGCCAGTGAAAGCGTTCCCTTGTGTGTTCCTAGCCTGTGTTCCAGACCTCCTGCCGTTGCCCCTGACTACGATCCTTGCTGCCTGCCCTGACCTTCTGCTACGTCCGACCTTGCTCTTGTCTACTCCCTTGTACCGCGCCTATCTTCAGCAGTCAGAGAGGTTGAGCCGTTGCTGGTGGATACGACCTGGTTGCTACCGCCGCTGCAAGACCATCCCGCTTTGCTGCGGGCTCTGGTGAATACCAGTAGCAACTTAGAACCGGTCCACCAGCGCGGTCCACGCCAATCCCTCTCTGGCGCAGAGGATCCACCTCCAGCCAGCCGAATCGTGACACCCTTGACAGATTATCAGGAACAAAATAGTACACTATTTAGATGTACGTATGCAATATGCACTGAGGAGGGCAGAAAAATGCACTACAATACGCCTAAAAACTCTGTATTTTTGTAAAACACCAGCCGGTGAGTACTATTGCTTGGACTTTCACGGTATTTAGGCCCTTGACAGATTAACAGGTATAAAATGGTACACTACTTAGATGTACGTATGCGATATGCACTGATGAGGGCAGAAAAATGCGCTACAATGAGCCTAAAAACTCTGTATTTTTGTAAAACACCAGCCGGTGAGTACTTTTGCTTGGACTTTCACAGTATGTAGGCCCTTGACAGATTACCAGGTACAATATGGTACACTACTTAGATGTAGGTATGTGGTATGCACGTATGACGGCAAACAAATTCGCTATAGTACACTTGGAAAATGTATTTTCATAAAATAACAGCCAGTGATTAGTTTTCCCTGGCCTATCACTGTATGTAGGCTTGTTACAGATTAACAGGTACAAAAAAGTGCACTACTTAGATGTAGGTATGTGGTTTGCACGTATGAGGGCATAAAATGCGCTACAGTACACTTGGAAAACATATTTTCGTAAAACACGAAACAGTGATTACTTTTGCCAGGACTTTCCCAGTATCTAGACTTGTTACAGACTTAAAGATACAAAATAGTAGACTGCTTTGATGTAGGTATGTGGTATGCACGTATGAGGTCAGAAAAATGCACTACAGTCCGCTGAAAAAACTTATTTTTGCACAGCAGCAGAACACAACAGTGCAGCACCACAAAAAAAATTGCACTCTGTCACATGGTATTAAGAATGGTGTGAACTGCTAGTTATCATACCGTCTACAGACTACAGAAAAAAATACACAGAATTGCGCTGAAAAATCATTCCTGCCTCCTGTGATACGGTTCATGAAGTTAAGGCAGCTTGTTGATATGTATGAAGCAGCAAAAAGCTATCTGCCCCTCTCTGATAAAATGCTGAATAACGTGACTGGGAGGTTAATGGCTGGCATAAAAATCCTTCTCAGTGAGAACAAGCACTGCACTACTCTCTGTCCACAACGCTGATGTGACTGGCAGTTGGAAGTGAAACGCTGCGGTATGATCAATTCAGCGTGTCTGTGTAACACACAGAGACACACATTCCATCCAATCTCTCTGCAGTGAATGGCATGAAATGAGCAGCCGTAAAATGGCTGACGATTATGTAGGGCTGTGATATCAAAGGGGTGACTGAATGCTGATAGGCTGCATCCCGTATGTGATTCAGGGTACCTCCCTTCCCGCCTTGCCTTCCCAGCATCCCCTGCCCCATGTAATGACATGTGGATCCGCCATTTAGGTGTCCTGGAGCCTGGAATGCTGTAAAATGGACTTTAATGAAGCGATTGGCGCGATAGAATTGCGGCGATATTCGCATTCGTTGCAAATCAAATACATCCTGAAATTCTTATCGAATTTGGGTTCGTCTGCTTTGATTTGCTCATCTCTATTGATTATATTTATACTGTCCTCTTGGCATGCTGATCTTACAGGATTCAGATTCTTTCTAGGTTTTCTTTGAAAAGAGTTCACAGTGGACATTGTGCTCGAGAAAGTAGCATAAATAGTTTTTCTGCCAGGTTCTGTGCAGGCAAGTCTTGTCAGAAGAAATCTTAATGGTGGTCTAGGTCGGATAGTAAGGAAAAATGTACAACTTCGATCAGAGAAGACGTCGCCTGTGAGTCACTGGATTTAATTGCATTGTAGCACACATAGATAACACTTTAACCACTTCCCGAGCTATGATGAACCGGTACGTCATAGGTCACGTGAGGGGAATATAGGTCGGGTCCGCGTCATAGCCGGCAGATCCCAGCTGCTATCAGCAGCTGACAGCTGCCGGTAATGACGGACATTGGGGCTGGCTCCAATGTCCATCATTTAAATGGTTAAGTGCCGTGATCAATAACGATCACAGCATTTAAACATTAAATGCCGGTAATCCTTGGGGTCTAGGGGACCCATCGGTAGCTCAGACAATGTAATCACGGGCTGCATATGGGTTGCTGTGGAAGAACATGGACTTACCCATTCTTTCTGGTGTATCGGTGATTGCTTTATGCTGCCTCAGGCAGCCCCCAGCAATCGAGCACCGAAAACATAGATCAGTGTAATGTAATAGCATTGCATTGATCTGTGTAAGCCCTAATACAACTTTTGTCGGTGGTAAAATAAAAAAGTTATAGTTAATATTACATGTAAATAACGTGTGTATAGGTAAATATTACATTATTTAGTAGCTGTAAGACTATAACTTAGAGGCATACAATATATATACAGTATTTAATGTGTGTGTTTCTGCATTCTATATTTGCATACTTCAACCTGTTACATTCCAGCTGTTGCACAGCTAGTTGTGTCCATCATTCCCAGTTAACCAAAGGCTGCTTTCAGGCATGCTGAGAGTTGTAGTTTTGCAACAACTGCAGAGCCACAGGTGGAGGAGCATTGCTCAATATAGATTAGTATTTCCCAACCCAGAGGGCCTCCAGCTGTGTCAAAACTACAACTCCCAGCATGCCCGGACAGCCGAAGGCACGGATAAACACGGATAAAGACGGATAAAGACACTCATAACACACACACACTGTAAAGTTTTGTGAGTATATACTGTAAAGTGTTGTGAGTATCTATGTCAGTGTTTCCCAACCAGGGTGCCTCCAGCTGTTACAAAACTACAGTGTAAACCAACAATAGTTTATATGTATTTTTAAAGGTTTCATAAAATTTGACATTGCTTTCCTCTGTTAGACTGCACTGCGATTCCTACTTGACCAGAATATGGCGATCCTACTCTGCCCTTCTATGCCTTTCAGTGCATTATGTTTTTTTTTTCTTCTTTTTATTGATTGTAATCCCTTTCCTCTTGAGCCGCTTTCTCCAGCACCACTGACATATTTAAGACTAAATCGCCTGGAGTCATTCTCAGAAGTGTTTCGATCATTTTTGTTTTTATTTGTTCCCAGACAGAATAAGAGCTGCTGAATTGAGATTCATGTTTAACGGATACAAAAGCCCAACAAAAGTGTCATGCAGGGATCATCCTGAATGTAAAATTCTTAAAATACAATGACTGTCATTTTACAATGAACGGCCAAAACAAACTTCCTCAGTTCACTACCTAACAAAGATTGATAATAGACTAAGATGATAAAAAAAAGGTCTAGTGCGCAACCGAAGCATTCCTCCAGTGATCCGATAGGAACAGCCGTGTGTATGTGCACGCTTCAAATTTAGAATTTAAAAAAGGAATAATATGCTGTATTATTTATTATCTTTATGGTGTGTTCACATATTTATGTTTTTATTTGCAATTGTTAAACATGGCTTCATTGTCAATAATTGCAATTAAAAACCTGAAATGAGAGTGAGAGATAGAAAGAGAAAGAGAGAGAGAGAGAGAGAGAGAGAGAGAGAGAGAGAGAAGAGAGAAGGGAATGGAGAGAGAGAGAAGGAGCGAGAGAAAGAAAGAGAATGAGAGAGAAAGGGAGATCAAGAAGAGAAGGGGTCAGAAAGAGAGAGAGAGAAAGAGAGCGAGAGAGAGAGAGAGAAAGCAAAATAAAGTGGGTCAGAGATAGACAGAGAGAGAGAAAGAAATAAAGAGAGGAGAGAGACAGTAAGAGAGAGAGAGAGAACAAGGGAAAGAGAGAGAGAGCAAAAGAGAGAGAGAGAGAGAGAGAGAGAGAGAGAGAGAAAGAGAAAGAGAGATAAATTGAGAAGAGAAGGAGACAGAGAGAGAAAAAGAGAGAAAGATGAGAAAAGCAGACAGAGAGAGAGAGAGAGAGAGAGAGAGAGAAAGAACAAGAGAAAGACAGATAGAAAGACAGGCAAAAGAGAGGAGTGCAGAGAATGTGAGAGATAGAAAACAAAGTAAAGAGAGACAAATAGAGAACAAGTGAAAGAGAGAGAGAAAAGAGACGAGAATGAAAGAGAGAGAGAGAGAGAGAAATCGAGAAGAGAAGGAGACAAAGAGGGAAAAAGGAAGATGAGAAAAGGAGAGAGAGATAGAGAGAGGAAGAAAAAGAAAGACAAAGAAAGAGACAGAGAAAGTGTGAGAGAGAACAAGAGAAAGACAGAGAGCAAAAGAGAGGAGTGCGAAGAGAGGGATAGAAAACAAAATAAAGAGAGACAGTGAGAGACAAAGAGAGAGAAAGAAAGAGAGAGAGAGAGAGAAAGAGAGGAAGAGAGAGGAAGAAAGAGAGGACAAGAGAGAGAGAGAGGGGAAGAAAGAGAGAAAGTGAGAGAGAGAACAAGAGAAAGAAAGAGACAGAGAGAGAGAGCAAAAGAGAGGAGTGAGGAGAGGATGAGTAGAGAGAGATATAGAACAAAAGAAAGAGAGACAGAGAGAGACAAAGAGAGTGAAAGAGAGGTGAGAGAGAAAGATAGGTGAGAGAGAAAGAGAGAGAGAAAGAGAGGAAGAGAGAAAGGGACAGAAAGTGAAAGAGAGCGTGAGAGACAGTGACAGAAAGAAAGAATGAGAGATAGAGAGAGAAAAAAAGAGAGAAATTGCAGCAGGTTAGGTGACACTTATAGTGTGCACTGCCCTCTGTGGAGCGGTCATGACTCGCTACAGATTTGTTGTGGAAGAGAAGAGCTAGCTGTTTTGTGTCTTGTCTATATAGATGGCTGTATATACTATATACCCCCAGGAGTTAACTAACAATGATTAGCAGCATTAGTTAACTCTTTCCTTCATGGTCAGGTGTGATCAGCCCAGCGAGGGCTTACAGTAAACCAGTGATGTATACAGATCACTATATTCTTGCTGGGCAGGAGATTTACAATGTAGATCTTTTTCCTGCTCGGCAAGAGCTGTACCAACAGGTGTTTAACTACAGACACAGCTCAGTCCCACAAAAAGCAAGGACACCCATCAGTAAGTGACTGGAGTGCCAGCTCTTGTATAGTTTACAGCACTATGCTATGCACCACTGTATACACTGTATACAGCTGGCAGAGGTAAGTAGTGATATGCATCCTTAAGATTGGTATCCTGAAAAACTGCCACAAGTAGCAAAATGGGCTGTTTCCATACGTCAAAAATGCAAAAAAAAAAAAAAATCTAAAAAAGCCTAGCCTTAGATAGAGCTTGCATTTTGGATGGATTAATAAATGCAATGCAAAGAGCTATTTTATTAACTTAAAAAATAGAATTTCTAAGCAAAATATATAGTTTTTTCCATTATGTTTGTAACACTCACGTTTTAGAAGACAGGATACCCTGTGGATATGGATCTGCTGGACCTGTCTGGCAGATGACTTGGACCATACCAGGGAGCCGTGTCTAAGGTGCTGCCGATTTTCACCAGAGCTCGCTGCAAAGCAGGATGGACTTGCTGCGGCAGGCGGCACCCAGGTCGCTACCCCTGGCACAGCTTGACCACACAGGCGGCTGAGGAGATGCGAGTCACAGGAGGGATGAGACAGCTCGTAGTCAGGATAGCAGAAGATCAGGGCAGATGGCACAGTAGCGTAGTCAGGAGCGTGGTAAGAGGCAGGCGGCAAGAAGCAAGGTCACGGAACAAAGGATCAAACATACAGCAAGGCAATAACAGAAATGCTTTCTCTCAGGCTCAAGTCAACAAAGATCTGGCAGGGAAGTGAGGAGGGTGGAGGAATTTATCAATGAGCCACAGGTTAATTACACTAATGAGCGCATTGCCCTTTAAATCTCAAAGCTCCGGCGCAGGCGTGCCCTAGGGGACAAGGACACGCGCGCCAGGGCAGAGGCGGGGGCAGGAGAAGCACCAGGTGAGTGACGGACGAAGTGGCCGCATCCCACGATGCAAGTCCCAGCTCTGCTGGCAGCAGCAGGTAACGGGACCATGCGCTCACGGCCAGCATGTGCGGCTGGAGCGCATAACCTAACAATGTTAAAGCAATAAATCTATTATATATCAATTAATAAAGAGGCACATGACAGATTTGAAAAATTGGGCTTGGTCATTTAGGTAAAAACCAACAGCGTCCTTTAGGGGTTAAAAACATTTCTTGATTTTTTAATTAATATTGTACAGTTTTCAGTGTTGGATTTTGAACTTGCATTGAGTTACACTGTATTAGAATCCTGATTTTTTGGTAATGCTACAAAAATAAAAAGAATGCATATTCTTATTTAAGAAAATTCCAGAATGCTTCAGAAATGTCCAGCGTTTTCTTTTTAGTTGATCTGTCCTTTGCTGCATTTTTTTCTGTAATTTGCTCAAGAGTGACAGGAAATTTGCCCTATTAGGTTTTTCTGTGGCAAAACTGAGTGCACGCTACTATGGACGCCACAATGGGCCTCATTTAGTAAGGCTTTTCTGAATAGATTTTGTAGGGTCTTTTATGTCATTTGTGTTGTGCATCAGTTTTCCAAAAAAAACAAAAAAAAACTACTAATTGTTCACTATACTAAAATCAATACTAAAAACAAAATCTACATTTTCGAAAATAACCTTCAAATTTACTAAAGGTTCCACATAAAATGTGGTGGATTTGAGCTCTGGAAAACCTGACAGCTCAGATCATGTGTAAAAGGAGCAAAAACATAGGGAAAATGGCCAAATACAAGATACATTAATAAATACGATGGAAAAACACCAAAAGTTGCCCAGTTACCCAAAGCTTTTTTCATTTAGTAGAGGCCTTCTTAAAAATGAAAGACGCAAGCTGATTGCAATGGACAACTGGGTAACTTTTCCTCTGGACAGGTTTTCATAATCCTCCCCCAATGTGTGCCAGAATAGTGACTACTACACAGCAACTGAGGAAGGGAATTAAACAAAACTATAAAAAAAAAACAACTCTAATAGTACACTGTTCAAAAAAATAAACACTAAGATAACACATCCTAGATCTGAATGAATGAACTAATTGTATGAAATACTTTCGTATTTACATAGTTGAATTTGCTGACAACAAAATCACGTGCTCAGTGTGAACCTGCTTTCATCTGTGAAGAGCACAGGTCACCAGTGGCGAATTTGCCAATCTTGGTGTTCTCAGGCAAATGCCAAACATCCTGCACAGTGTTGGGCTGTAAGCACAACCTCCACCTGTGGACGTTGGGCCCTCATACCACCCTCATGGAGTCTGTTATTGACCGTTTGAGTGGACATATGCACATTTGTGGCCTGCTGGAGGTCATTTTGCAGGGCTCTGGCAGTGCTCCTCCTGCTCCTTCTTGCACAAAGGCAGAGGTAGTGGTCCTGCTGTTGGGTTGTTGCCCTCCAACAGCCTCCTCCACGTCTCCGGGTAGCGCCTCCATGCTCTGGACAATACGCTGAAAGACACAGCGATCCTTCTTAGCACAGATCACACTGATGTGCCATCCTGGATGAGCTGCACTACCTGAGCCAATTGTGTGGGTTGTAGACTCCGTCTCATGCTACCACTAGAGTGAAAGCACCGCCAGCATTAAAAAGTGACCAAAACATATGGAACTATAGGAACTGAGAAGTGGTCTGTGGTCACTACCTGAAGAATTTCTCCTTTATTGGGGTGTCTTGGTAATTGCCTGTAATGTCCACCTGTTGTCTGTTCCATTTTCACAACAGCATGTGAAATTGATTGTCAATCAGAGTTGCTTCCTGAGTGGAATGTGTGATTTCACAGAAGTGTAATTGACTTGGAGTTATACTGTGTTGTTTAAGTGTTCCCTTTATTTTTTGAGCTGTGTAAATCATGGTCAATATTTTTACAATAAAAAATTTGGTTCAGTCCAAATTTATTTGGGAAAAATCTCTATTAAAAACGGCTATTTCTGGCCAACAGAGAGCCTCGATAGGGATGTAGCACACTTTTCCTTGCTGTAACATGCATAGGGTGTGCTAGGTTAGTGAAATAATACTGTTATTCAGTATGACATGCAGATTAGAGGTGTGGATTAGAATCACTGCCACAGAAAGGCATAATGACAGAGCCTGGAGGTGGCATCAGTATGAGGAGACAATATAGTGCCTAGATGACACAGTGTGGAGGTGGCGGCAGCATGAGGAGACCATATAGTGGCTGAATGACACAGAGTGGAGGTGGCAGCAGCATGAGGAGACCATATAGTGGCTAAATGACACAGTCTGGAGTTGGTGGCAGCATGAGGAGACCATATAGTGGCTGAATGACACAGCCCGTAGTTGGCGGCTACATAAGACCATATAGTGGCTGAATGACACAGCCTGGAGGTGGCGGAAGCATTAGGAGCCCATATAGTGGCTGAATGAGACAGTCTTGAGAAGTTGGCAGCAGCATGAGGAGAATATATGGTGGCAGTATGAGACACCCTGGAGTTGGCATCAGCATGAGGAGAACAAATGGTGGCAGAATGAGACAGCCTGGAGCTGTCACCAGCATGAGGAGAACATATGATGGAAGCATGAGACAGCCTGGAGGTGGCATCAGCAGCATCAGGATTCCTGAAAGTGACCCGGTGACAGAGTGAGGCAGTGGGTGGCAATTGCAGTACCCGGTAATGAAGCTGGGTGAAAAACATGAGAACATGGCATCAGATGTGTGGCATCATGGCAGGTGGCAAAAGTAAGTATTGAGGATATTAAAACTTAACTTTTAATAATTTTCTTAGGATAAAATATATGAACCCCATTTTTTTTTAAAATCAAACAAAAGGAAAGTGTGCAAAAAACAGCATGTGTCACCTACACCACCAAGTATTGATGGAAGGGAACAACGTATGGTCCATTCCCTTCCAAAGATGGAAGGGAACAACGTATGGTCCATTGTAACCTGTGGCCTGAGAGTGTCAAGGCAGAAGCGGCATGACCTGTCCAAGTTGGCTGTGCAGGAACCACATTTACCCAGAGGGCCGAAAAGGACATGTATTGTCCCTGACCGTAGTTACAGCTCCACACGTCGGTGCACTTTGGTACACACCCATCTCAAGGACTGACCCACCTTCTGTTCCACAAAATTATGCAGGGCTGCTACTGCCTTCTTCGCAAAGAAATGACGGCTTGGAACTCTTCACCTCAGCTCGGCACAAGCCCTCAGTTCCCTACAAGGTGCAGAGTAGAGATGAGCGAATCGAATATGACGAATCCGAATTCGTTCCGAATTTCAGGAAAACTTTGATTCACAACAAATGCAAAAATTGGCGCAAATCTCTTCATTAACCCCTTAAGGACCCATGACGTACCGGTACGTCATGAGTCCGCTCCCGGGACCCGTGGCTAATAGCACTGCTCACGGTGCTACGCACTATTAACCCTTTAACTTTGAACGGTGCGTCTAAAGTGAAAGTAAATCATTGCCGGTTAGCTCAGGGGGCTGTTTGGGATGTCCCCGGCGAAATCGCGGCATCCCGAACAGCGGTGACAAAGCAGGAGGGTCCCTTACCTTGCCTCCTGGTGTCCGATCGCCGAATGACTCCTCAGTGCCTGAGATCCAGGCATGAGATCCAGGCATGAGCAGTCAAGAGGCAGAATCATTGATCAATGTTTTCCTATGAGAAACCATTGATCAATGTAAAAGATCAGTGTGTGCAGTGTTATAGCCCCCTATGGGAGCTTTAACACTGCAAAAAAAGTGAAAAAAAGTAAATAAAGATCATTTAACCCCTTCCCTAATAAAAGTTTGAATCACCCCCCTTTTCCAATTAAAAAAAAAAACTGTGTATATAAAATTGTTAATAAACATATGTGGTATTGCCGTGTGAGGAAATGTCCGAATTATAAAAATATATAATTAAATAAACAGCACGGTCAATGGCCTATGCGCAAAAAAATTCCAAAGTCTAAAATAGTGTATTTTTGGTCACTTTTTATATCATGAAAAAATGAAAACTTCAGATCACGGTGCAAAAAATGTGCCCTCATACTGCCACATACGTGGAAAAATAAAAAATGTTATAGGGGTCAGAAGATGACAATTTTAAATGTATACATTTTCCTGCATGTAGTTATGATTTTTTTCAGGTGTATGACAAAATCAAACCTACATAAGTAGGGAATCATTTTAATCTTGTGGACCTACAGAATAAAGATAAGGTGTCATTTTTACCGAAAAATGTACTGTGTAGAAACGGAAGCCCAAAAAAGTTACAAAATGGCGTTTTTTTTTTCAATTTTGTCTCACAATGATTTTTTTTCCTGTTTCTCTGTAGATTTTTGGGTAAAATGGCTGGTGTCATTACAAAGTAGAACTGGTAATGCAAAAAATAAGCCATCATATGGATTTTTAGGTGCAAAATTGAAAGAGTTATGATTTTTTAAAGGTCAGGAGGAAAAAATGAAAATGCAAAAAAACGAAAAACCCCGGGTCCTTAAGGGGTTAAACTCCATTTAGTGCGGTCCAGGCTCCAGGGCATCTAAAATGGGGGATCCACAAGTGAGGACATGGGGCAAGGAATCCTGGGAAGGTGGGAACAAGGGTAGACCCTGAATCACATGCAGGATGCAGCCTTTCAGCAGCCAGTCACCCCTGTGATGTCACAGCCCTATATAATCGGCAGCCATATTGCAGCCAGTCACTTTCTCTTTACACTACAGAGAGATAGATAGGGACAGACAGCCCGGTGTGTTACACAGAAATGCTTTTTCCAGCAGCGATTCACCTCCTAGTTAAGTCATCATTCTGTTGGACAGAGAGCAGTTTGTTTGTCACATAAAAGCATTCGTACTGCAGTGGTCCACCTCCCAGTCACTGTCTACAGCATTCTATTATAGAGAGCATCAGAGAGCTGTGTGTTGCACAGAAGAACATCAGCGATTCAGCTCATTCACAAATCCTGCCTAGAAGCACTGATAGGGAAGGGAGTGAGATTGAGAAATTGCAATTTTGGCTGTAGTACACTGTTTGCTGCAGCACTGGTGTCTATAGCTGGTGTTGTGCACAAAAACTTTTTTAAGTGTACTGTAGCGCATTTTTCTGCCCTCGTAAGTGCATACACACATACATACATCTAGGTGTTGTACCATTTTGTTCCTGATAAAGGCTCAAGTGCCTAGATACTGTAAAAGGCCAGCCAAAAGTACACACCTGCTGCTTTTCTAGACAAATACAGTTTTAAGCATAGTGAAGCGTATTGTACTCCCCTCATATTTGTACTAAGTAAGGCAGAGAAGTGCCAGGACGTGCAGAGTGGAATGGCAGAGGCCTAAACTTATCAGTCGCAGGCAGAGGTCCAACTCTTCATTCTCTTCCGTGTCCCCAGTCTCCACTGCACGGGCAAGTCTCAGTGTCCCTTCAGCATACCATGTGTGCAAGGCACGGCGGTGTCACGTTGTTCTTCACATGATTTGCTTTGACCACGATTTCAGACCTGAACAAAAATCGTGTGAAATCGGATGCGGATAAAATCGGATGTGTGTAATGGTTCAGATTTTTTAATGGAGGACAATGGATCCGACTTTATATACGATTTCATACAATTTTAAGTAATAAAAATCGTGTACTCAGGTCGGATGGAGAAATTGGATAAATCGTGATGTGAATGCAGCCTAATAGTCATTCATAAAGAAATCGGACCATGGCTTATTCCACGAAAACTGGTAACTGGTGACTGACAACAGGAAGAACATCTTGTCTGTGATGCGACAAGGAAAGCAGAGCCATGCGCCCTGCATGGCACATGTTTTTATTGTGATTGTCAAGCAGTTCCTGAAGTGTTCAATGGGAAGGAAACTTTGCATGCACTTCAGCCACTCATACACTGCAAAACACACCCTCCTTGAGCTGCAGCGTCAGAACGGCATCCCCCAACACAGTCTGACTTGCGATATTGCCACACGTTGGAATTCCACCCTCCATATGTTGGAATGATTATGCGAACAGAGAAAAGCCATCACCGATTTCTTGATGATCCAAGCGGATAGGGGGACTCCCCTGTGTAACTTCAATGTCA
Source organism: Hyla sarda (assembly GCF_029499605.1). NCBI lineage: Eukaryota > Metazoa > Chordata > Amphibia > Anura > Hylidae > Hyla > Hyla sarda. Next base: position 70,623,587 of record NC_079191.1, read on the forward strand.
ACCAGTGGCAGCTAATTCATGACACCTGCCGTTTGCTTAGGCCCTTTGAGTAAGCAACATTATTCACCAGTCGCCAGGATTACGGGTTCAACAACGTTATTCCACTGCTTCATTTCCCGCAACACATGTTAGAAACGATGACTGGAGACACCGGAGATGTGGCGCCTACATCTAAAGGCCACATGAGCTTTGTGGGGGCTGAACTGGAGGAGGAGGAGGGGGAGGGGCACAGTGGAGCACAGTTTAAGTTTCATGAAATGGGCAGCTTTTCTAGTCATCTGACAGGAGAGGAGAAGCAGGAGCAGCCAGAGGAGTTAGAGGGTTATGAGGAAGGCATGGCAGTATGCAGTGGAGATGGAGGCAGAGAGTCCCTCTGAGTCACTGGCACAAATGGCACGATGCATGCTCAGTTGCTTGTGTAGTGAGGAAGTGGATGACCATGTTAAACAATCGATGACGGGAGATGGAATGCTGACTGAGACACCACTGCTAGTAGACACCGGGAGCTCAGGCCTCGCGCTGCGACTTCTGCTGCCACTCGCCACCAATCTGCTGTGACTTCTTCCTGATTAATTTAGGCCTCTGCCACTCCTCTGTGCACTTCTCTTCCTGACATACTTAGTGCATATATGAGGGGAGTACAATACGCTCCACTACGCTTAAAACAGTATATGACTACAACAACAGAAAGTGTGCACCTTTGGCTGGCCTTTCACAGTAACTAGGCCCTTAGGTCTTTACCAGGAACAAAATTGTACACCACGTAGATGTACGTATGTGGTATGCACTTATGAGGGGAGTGCAATGCGCTCCAGTATGCTTAAAACAGTGTTTGTCTACAACACGAGCAGGTGTGTACTTTTGGCTAGCATTACACAGTATCTAGGCCCTTAAAGGAGTAGTCCAGTGGTGAACCCAGTGGTGAACAACTTATCCCCTATCCTAAGGATAGGGGATACATTTGAGATCATGGGGGGTCTGACCACTGGGGCCCCCTGCGATCTCCTGTATGGGGCCCCGGCAGCCCACGGGAAGGGGGCGTGTCGACCTCCGCACAAAGCGGCGGCCGACACGCCCCCTCAATACAACTCTATGGCAGAGCCGAAGCGCTGCCTTCGGCAATCTCCGGCTCTGCCATAGAGATGTATTGAGGGGGCGTGTCGGCCGCCGCTTTGTGCGGAGGTCGATACCCGCTATCTGGCCGGAGAGCCTGGCCCCCGTACAGAGAGATCACGGGGGGCCCCAGCGGTCAGACCCCCCGCGATCTCAAACTTATCCCCTATCCTTAGGATAGGGGATACGTTTTTCACCACTGGACTACCCCTTTAAGATTTTAACAGGAATAAAATGGTACACCATGTAGGTGTACGTACGTGGTTTGCACTTATGAGGGAAGTACAATGCGCTCCACTATGCTTAAAACAGTATTTGTTTAGAACACCAGCAGGTGTGTACCTTTGGCTGGCCTTTCACAGTAACTAGGCCCTTAAGACTTTAACAAGAACAAAATGGTACACCACTTAGATGTACGCACAGGTTACACTTAATAGACTAACTTTCTGGCTACTTTTAGCTTTTCAGGTGTTGTAAACACCAGTGCTGCAGCTACACCCACAATTGCACTTTCTCTCTTAATCTCTCTCCCTTCCCTTTTAGTGCTTCTAGGCTGGATTTGGTCTTGAGGGGAATCGCTGCTTTAATACACCCACAATTGCACTTTCTCACTCAATATCTCTCCCTTCCCTATCAGTTCTTCTAGGCTGGACTTGGGCTTGAGGTGAATCGTTGCTGTAAAAATGCTTTTCTGTGCAACACACACTGCTCTCTGTCCCTCTCTGTGCAATAGAATGCTGAAGTGACTGGCCGCAAGATAGCTGCCAATTAAATAGGGCTGTGACATTACAGGGGTGGCCGGCTGCTGATAGGCTGCATACTGCATGTGATTCAGGGTCATCTGGCCTACCCGCCATGCCGCCTTCCCAGAGTTCCTTGCCCCATGTCCTGACATGCGGATCCGCCATTTTAGATGCCCTAGTGTCTGGACCGCACTAAATGGAGTTTAAAGCCTTAACGCATATGGACGTTTATGAATGTCCATAAGTGTCTCCTGAGGTATCAGCAGGTGAGCGCGCATCATACCCGGTGGGTCCCGGTTGCTATAAGCAACCAGGACCCTGGCTAATGCTGGACATCGCCGATCGGGCTGATGTTTGGCATTAACTCTTTAGGCGTGGAGATCAAATTTGATCGCCGCGTCTAAAGTGAAAGTAAAAGCTTCCCGGCAGCTCAGTTGGGCTGATAGGGACCATCGCGGTAAAATAGTGATGTCCTGATCAGCTAGGACGCAGCAGAAGGGTGCCTTACCTGTCTCCTGCTCATCCGATCGGCGATTGATTGCGCCAAGCCTGAAATCCAGGCTTGAGCAATCAACCGCCGATAACACTGATCCCCGCCATTGAATGCAATGGCAGTGATCAGTGTATTGAATCAATGTACTGCATGTTATAGTCCCCCTTTTCCCAATAAAAAAAAAACTGTGTAAATAACAATAAACATATGTGGTATCGCCGCGTGCGTAAATGTCCTAACTATAAAAATAAATTGTTAATGAAACAGTACGGTCAATGGCGTACACACAAAAATTCCAAAGTGCAAAATAGCGATCGAAAAGTCCGATCAAAACAAAAAGGGTACCAATAAAAACTTCAGATCACGGCGCAAAAAATGAGCCCTCATACCACCCCGTACATGGAGAATTAAAAAAAGTTATAGGGGTCAGAATAGGACAATTTTAAACGTATACATTTTCCTGCATGTAGTTATGATTTTTTTCAGAAGTAATACAAAATCAAACCTATATGAGTAGGGTATCATTTTAACCGCATGGACCTACAGAATAAAGATAATGTGGTGTCATGTTTACCGAAAAATGTACTGCGTAGAAACGGAAGCCCCTAAAAGTTACAAAATGGCGTTTTTTCTTCCATTTTGTCTCACAATAATTTTTTTTTCGTTTCGCCGTAGATTTTGGGGTAAAATGACTGGTGTCATTACAAAGTAGAATTGGTGGCACAAAAAATAAGCCATCATATGGATTTTTAGGTGCAAAATTGAAAGTGTTATTTTTTTTAGAAGGTGATGAGGAAAAAACGAAAATGCAAAAACTGAAAAACCCTCCATCTTTAAGGGGGTATTGAAGCGATTTGTCCGATCGAATCACGGCAATATTCGTATTTGATGCAAAGAGAATTTTTCCTGAAATTCATAACGAATTCGGATTCGTCAGATTCGATTCGCTCATCCCTAATAAATACCATTTAAAATCTGTACCAAAATAGTTAAAATGAACAAACAGAACACAAAGATATCATATAAGCTATGCATCACTAACCATAATTGTCATAAAAATCAATGCAAATGGCATTCAAAGTTTAAAATGAATTATTTTAGCGGCTTCGATGGCAAGAACAACATTTCGGAGCTAACATTTGTGATTCATCGCCTGCCACCAGCAAATGAGATCACTAAAAAACATAACCGCATTAAACGCTGTGATGGGACATAATTATTGGGGTAATTGGATACAAGTATTCAAAACAACTTAACGGGTTTAGACATCAGTGTTTATTAACATGCCAAATAAAAATGAAAATATGCCTGGAAGATAACATTTACATAATGCCTTACTAGTATTCAATAGGAAAACAAATATCTGGAACCCGAAAGGTTGTTTCCAGATGGAAAGTTCTATTTGATAGAAAATAACCTTTGAGATTGGCATCATCCCAGTTCACAGCCCGTTCGGAGATATATAATGATGAAATCTGATTACTTTGACCTTTTTATACACTTCGATTTTAGGATTAGTTGTAGACAGGAAATACATTGTGAGAAGAGTTGGCTTGTTAAAAAAAATAATAATAATAATAATTAAATAAACTTGCACTCTTCCTGAAATCAGTTTACTCTACAAATGTCCTATATAAAGATAAGTGCCCTCTTAACCAATATTATCTTTGGTAGGTCAATGTCAGGCTGGTCCTAGTTTCCTTCAACCTTGTTATAAAATCAGAAAGAAATTGTTTTCTTTTCAGAAACGGCACCATATTTGTATATAGATTTTGTCTGGTTTTACAGTTCAGCCCTCTTCACCTGAATGGGAATGAGCAGCAAAATCAGATATATCCTATGGACATTTTTCCATGCCCCCTGTAGACTCAACGCTCCAAAACTTTCTTCTAGGTTTGAGGAAGCGGTGTGTCACCGCGAAACAGGTGCTGAGACACATTCGATTCAAACAGGCTTATTAACCACAATGTGACTGGTTTCACAGTGACGCACCACTTCCTCAGGCCTCAGGCCTGTGGAACCGGTGCGTCACCATGAAACAGGCTGCATTGTGGGTAATAAACATGTTCGAATCAGATGTTTCTCAGCGCCTGGGATTATTTTTGAAGTGTTGCTACGAATCCGTCAGGGAAAGGCTGCAAGGACCTCCCTACATCGATATCACGATTATCCAAAGTTATACTTGGTTCATACAACCACCTCCGGTAAGCACTAATCATCTCATTGGTTGCGGTTGTAAGAAGGTGTCACGCAGCGGAGCACTGTTCTGTGTTTTGTTTTACCCTGTAGACTCAGAAAGGCTACCACTCTGGGCTTTGTGCACAAGGAACTGGGGCAAGAAGTAATTACTTGTGATTCATACTCCATTTCAATGTCAAATGATAGAAATAGAAAGTATGTGCAGCTCACTCAGGTATGCTATCTTGAGGTTAACTGGATTGGTCCAAATCCCAAAAGACCTAAAATTCTGGAGGATGCATATATAATAAGAATTATATATATATCCAGTCCTCAAAGGATAGTGGAAAGTAGAAGAAGAAAAGAGAAAAGACAAAGAAAAGAAAAAAGAAAAAAAAAAAGAAAAAGGAAAAGAAGCAGTGATAGAAGGAGATAGCAATAGAAGGATATAAAAAAATAAATACATTTCAATAACTTTATTAATTATTATATTCATAAATTCATAATAGAAAACCTGAATCAAGGATAAGAATAATATAGACAAAATGTATTATAATAGTATACCTTAACCCATTAAGGACCAGGCCATTTTACACCTTGGGACCAGAGCGTTTTTTGCACATCTGACCACTGTCACTTTGAACATTAATAACTCTGGAATGCTTTTAGTTATCATTCTGATTCAGAGATAGTTTTTTCGTGACATATTCTACTTTAACTTAGTGGTAAATTTTGTGGTAACTTGCATCCTTTCTTGGTGAAAAATCCCAAAATTTGATGAAAAATTTGAAAATTTTGCATTTTTCCAACTTTGAAGCTCTCTGCTTGTAAGGAAAAAAAATTTATTCACATTTCCAATATGTTTACTTTATGTTTGAATCATAGAATTGACATGTTTTTACTTTTGGAAGACACCAGAGGGCTTCAAAGTTCAGCAGCAATTTTCCAATTTTTCACAAAATTTTCAAACTCACTATTTTTCAGGGACCAGTTCAGGTTTGAAGTTGATTTGAAGGGTCTTCATATTAGAAATTCCCCACAAATGACCCCATTATAAAAACTGCACCCCCAAAGTATTCAAAATGACATTAAGTCAGCATTTTAACCCTTTAGGTGTTTCACAGGAATAGCAGCAAAGTGAAGGAGAAAATTCACAATCTTCATTTTTTACACTCGCATGTTCTTGTAAACCCAATTTTAGAATTTTTACAAGGGGTAAAAGGAGAAAATGTATACTTATATTTATAGCCCAATTTCTCTCGAGTAAGGACATACCTCATATGTCTATGTAAATTGTTAGGCGAACGCAGTAGAGGGCTCAGAAGCGCAGGAGCGACAAGGGGATTTTGGAGAGTACGTTTTTCAGAAATGGTTTTTGTAGGGCATGTTGCATTTAGGAAGCCCCTATGGTGCCAGAACAGCAAAAAAAAAATAAAAAAAACGCATGCCATACCATTTTGGAAACTAGACCCCTTGAGGAATGTAACAAGGAATTAAGTGAGCCTTAATACCCCACAGGTGTTTCACGACTTTTGCATATGTAAAAAAAAAAAAAAAAAAATTCACTATAATGTGTGTTTCCCCCCAAATTTCACATTTTTGCTAGGGTTAATAGCAGAAAATACCCCCCCAAATTTGTAACCCCATCACTTCTGAGTATGGAGGTACCCCATAAGTTGGCCTGAAGTGCACTACGGGTGAACTACAATGCTCAGAAGAGGAGGAGCGCCATTGAGCTTTTGGAAAGAGAATTCGTTTGGAATGGTAGTCAGTGGCCATGTGCATTTACAAAGCCCCCCGTGGTGCCAGAACAGTGGACCCCCCCCCACATGTGACCCTATTTTGGAAACTACACCCCTCACTGAATTTAATAAGTAATGCAGTGAGAATTTACACCCCACTGGTGTTTGACAGATCTTTGGAACAGTGGGCTGTGCAAATGGAAAATTAATTTTTTAATTTTTTAATTTTCACGGATCACTGTTCCAAAAATCTGTCAGACACCTGTGGGGAGTAAATGCTCACTGTACCCCTTATTACATTCCGTGAGGGGTGTAGTTTCCAAAATGGGGTCACATGTGGGTATTTTTTTTTTTTTTTTGCGTTTATGTCAGAACCACTGTAAAATCAGCCACCCCTGTGCAAATCACCTATTTAGACCTCAAATATACATAGTGCACTCTCACTCCTGAGCCTTGTTGTGCGTCCGTAGAACATTTTACGCCTACATCTGGGGTATTTCCGTACTCAGGAGAAATTGTGTTACAAATTTGGAGGTCTTTTTTTGCTTTTACCGCTTGTGAAAATAAAAAGTATGGGGCAACACCAGCATGTTAGTGTAAAAAATAAAAAAATAATCATACCAACAGGCTGGTATAGACCCCAACTTTTCCTTTTCATAACTGGGTAAAAGGATAACCCCCCCCCCCAAATTTGTAGTGCAATTTCTCCCGAGTACGGAAATACCCCATATGTGGCCCTAAACTGTTTCCTTGAAATACGACAGGGCTCTGAAGTGAGAGAGCGCCATGCGCATTTGAGGACTTCGTAGGGATTTCATAGGGGTGGACATAGGGGGATTTTACGCCAGTGATTCCCAAACCGGGTGCCTCCAGCTGTTGCTAAACTCCTAGCATGCCTGGACAGTCAGTGACTGTCCGGAAATGCTGGGAGTTGTTGTTTTGCAACAGCTGGAGGCACCGTTTTGGAAGCACTGCCGTACGATACGTTTTTCATTTTTATTGGGGGGGGGACAGTGTAAGGGGTGTATATGTAGGGTTTTACTCTTTATTATGTGTTAGTGTAGTGTAGTGTAGTGTAGTGTTTTTAGGGTACATTCACACTGGCGGGCGTTTACAGTGAGTTTACCGCTAGGAGTTTGGGCTGCGGCGACAAATTTGCCGCAGCCCAAACTTGAAGCAGAAAACTAACTGTAAAACTGCCTGTGTGAATGTACCCTGTACCCTGGGAAACCTCCAGCTGTTTCAAAACTACAACTCCCAGCATGTACTGAAAGACCGTGCATGCTGGGAGCTGTACTTTTGCAATAGCTGGAGGCACACTGGTTGGAAAACCTTCAGTTACCTAACTCAGTATTTTCCAACCAGTGGGCCTCCAGCTGTTGTATAACTTCAACTCCCAGCATGTACTGATCGCCGAAAGGCATTCAGGGAGATGTAGTTATGCAACAGCTGGAGGTACGCAACTACAACTCCCAGCACGCAGAGCCAGCTGTTTGCTGTTCGGGCATGCTGTGATTTGCAATTTTGCAACATCTGGAGAGCTATAGTTTAGAGACCACTGCACAGTGGTCTCCAAACTGTGGACCTCCAGATGTTGCAAAACTACAAATCCCAGCATGCCCGGACAGCAAACTGCTGTATGGGCATGCTATCAGTTGTAGTTTTGCAAGATCTGGAGGTGCACAGTATAGAGATCACTGTGCAGTGGTCTCAAACTGTAGACCTCCACCTGTTGCAAAACTGCAAATCCCAGCATGCCTTAAAAGCTCTCTGGGCATTCTGGGAGTTGTAGTTTTGCAACATCTGGAGGGTTACAGTTTAGAGACCACTATAGATGTTGCTAAGTAACTCACCGGCTTCCGTAGGATCCAGGGAGCTGCGTCGCCGTCCTCTTCTTCCACCGATCCTCGCCCGCTGCCGCCGCCGATCCTCGCCCGTTGCCGATGGGTTAGTGGACTTTGGCGCCCGGTGCCTGTCGGTTCCCCCGTCCTGCCCCGCCTATTGTGGGTGGGCAGAACGAGGAAACTGACCACCAATAGCAGGGATAGGAGGGGTGGCAGCCCTGCCACCTCACTCCTATCTCTACAGGGGTATCCTGGGTGTCATGGACAACCGCGATCCCCCTTCTATTCCGGGTCACCTGGTCACCATAGACCCATATGACCCGGAATCGGTGCAAATTAAAAGTGTAAATTCACTCGCGATTTGCGCCGATCGCCGACATTGGGGGGTCTGATGACCCCCCTCGGCATTTGCACGGCATGGCTGCTGCAGGATTTCAGCAGGAATGCCGTTCCGATCTCTGCCCGGCGGGCGGCAGAGACCAGAGAAACAGCAGGACGTCCGGAGATGTCCTTGGTCCTTAACCCCTTAAGGACCAGGCCATTTTACACCTTAAGGACCGGAGCGTTTTTTGCAATTCTGACCACTATCACTTTAAACATTAATAACTCTGGAATGCTTTTAGTTATCATTCTGATTCCGAGATTGTTTTTTCGTGACATATTCTACTTTAACTTAGTGGTAAAATTTTATGGTAACTTGCATCCTTTCTTGGTGAAAAATCCCAAAATTTGATGAAAAAAATGAAAATTTTGCATTTTTCTAAATTTGAAGCTCTCTGCTTGTAAGGAAAATGGATATTCAAAATATATTTTTTTTGGGTTCACATATACATTATGTCTACTTTATGTTTGCATCATAAAATTTATGAGTTTTTACTTTTGGAAGACACCAGAGGACTTCCAAGTTCAGCAGCAATTTTCCGATTTTTCACAAAATTTTCAAACTCGCTATTTTTCAGGGACCAGTTCAGGTTTGAAGTGGATTTGAAGGGTCTTCATATTAGAAATACCCCATAAAAGACCCCATTATAAAAACTACACCCCCAAAGTATTCAAAATGGCATTCAATAAGTGTTTTAACCCTTTAGGTGTTTCACAGGAATAGCCTCAAAGTGAAGGAGAAAATTCAAAATCTTCATTTTTTACACTCGCATTTTCTTGTAGACCCAATTTTTGAATTTTTGCAAGGGATAAAAAGGAGAAAATTTTTACTTGTATTTGAAACCCAATTTCTCTTGAGTAAGGACATACCTCATATGTCTATGTTAATTGTTCGGCGGGCGCAGTAGAGGGCTCAGAAGGGAAGGAGTGACAAATGGTTTTTGGGGGGCATGCCGCATTTAGGAAGCCCCTATGGTGCCAGGACAGCAAAAAAAACACATGGCATACCATTTTGGAAACTAGACCCCTCAGGGAACGTAACAAGGGGTAAAGTGAACCTTAATAACCTACAGGTGATTCACGACTTTTGCATATGTAAAAAAAATATATATATTTTTTTTACGTAAAATGCTTGGTTTCCCAAAAATTTTACATTTTTAAAAAGGGTAATAGCAGAAAATACCCCCAAAATTTGAAGCCCAATTTCTCCCGATACAGAAAACACCTCGCATGGGGGTGAAAAGTGCTCTGCTGGCGCACTACAGGTCTCAGAAGAGAAGGAGTCACATTTGGCTTTTTTGAAGGAAATTTTGCTCTGGGGGCATGCCGCATTTAGGAAGCCCCTATGGTGCCAGAACAGCAAAAAAAAAACACATGGCATACCATTTTGGAAACTAGACCCCTCGGGAACGTAACAAGGGGTAATGTGAACCTTAATGCCCTACAGGTGTTTCACGACTTTTGCATATGTAAAAAAAAATTAAAAAATTTACCTAAAATGCATGTTTTCCCAAAATGTTTACATTTTTAAAAAGGGTAATAGCAGAAAATACCCCCCAAAATTTGAAGCCCAATTTCTCCCGATTCAGAAAACACCCCATATGGGGGTGAAAAGTGCTCTGCTGGCGCACTACAGGTCACAGAAGAGAAGGAGTCACATTTGGCTTTTTGAAAGCGAATTTTGCTCTGGGGGCATGCCACATTTAGGAAGCCCCTATGGTGCCAGGACAGCAAAAAAAAAACACATGGCATACCATTTTGGAAACTAGACCCTTCGGGGAACGTAACAAGGGGTAGTTTGAACCTTAATACCCTACAGGTGTTTCACGACTTTTGCATATGTAAAAAAATATATATTTTTTTTACCTAAAATGCTTGGTTTCCCAAAAATTTTACATTTTTAAAAAGGGTAATAGCAGAAAATACCCCCAAAATTTGAAGCCCAATTTCTCCCGATACAGAAAACACCTCGCATGGGGGTGAAAAGTGCTCTGCTGGCGCACTACAGGTCTCAGAAGAGAAGGAGTCACATTTGGCTTTTTTGAAGGAAATTTTGCTCTGGGGGCATGCCGCATTTAGGAAGCCCCTATGGTGCCAGAACAGCAAAAAAAAAAACACATGGCATACCATTTTGGAAACTAGACCCCTCGGAAACGTAACAAGGGGTAATGTGAACCTTAATGCCCTACAGGTGTTTCACGACTTTTGCATATGTAAAAAAAAATTAAAAAATTTACCTAAAATGCATGTTTTCCCAAAATGTTTACATTTTTAAAAAGGGTAAAAGCAGAAAATACCCCCCAAAATTTGAAGCCCAATTTCTCCTGATTCAGAAAACACCCCATATGGGGGTGAAAAGTGCTCTGCTGGCGCACTACAGGTCACAGAAGAGAAGGAGTCACATTTGGCTTTTTGAAAGCGAATTTTGCTCTGGGGGCATGCCACATTTAGGAAGCCCCTATGGTGCCAGGACAGCAAAAAAAAACCACATGGCATACCATTTTGGAAACTAGACCCCTCGGGGAACGTAACAAGGGGTAGTTTGAACCTTAATACCCTACAGGTGTTTCACGACTTTTGCATATGTAAAAAAATATATATTTTTTTTACCTAAAATGCTTGTTTTCCCAAAAATTTTACATTTTTAAAAAGGGTAATAGCAGAAAATACCCCCCAAAATTTGTTAGGCAATTTCTCCCGAGTACGGCGATACCCCATATGTGACCCTAAACTGTTGCCTTGAAATACGACAGGGCTCCAAAGTGAGAGCGCCATGCGCATTTGAGGCCTAAATTAGGAACTTGCATAGGGGTGGACATAGGGGTATTCTACGCCAGTGATTCCCAAACAGGGTGCCTCCAGCTGTTGTAAAACTCCCAGCATGCCTAGACAGTCAACGGCTATCTGGCAATACTGGGAGTAGTTGTTTTGCAACAGCTGGAGGCTCCGTTTTGGAAACAGTGGCGTACCAGACGTTTTTCATTTTTATTGGGGAGGGGAGGGGGGCTGTGTAGGGGTATGTGTATATGTAGTGTTTTTTTACTTTTTATTTTATTTTGTGTTAGTGTAGTGTAGTGTTTTTAGGGTACAGTCGCACGGGCGGGGGTTCACAGTAGTTTCTCACTGGCAGTTTGAGCTGCGGCAGAAATTTTGCCGCACCTCAAACTTGCAGCCCGATACTTACTGTAATCCTCTGCCCATGTGAGTGTACCCTGTACATTCACATTGGGGGGGCGGGGGGGGAACATCCAGCTGTTGCAAAACTACAACTCCCAGCATGTACGGTCTATCAGTGCATGCTGGGAGTTGTAGTTTTGCAACAGCTGGAGGCACACTGGTTGTGAAACACCGAGTTTGGTAACAAACTCAGTGTTTTGCAACCAGTGTGCCTTCAGCTGTTGCAAAAGCTACAACCCCCAGCATGTACGGACAGCGGAAGGGCATGCTGGGTCTTGTAGTTATGCAACAGCTGGAGGCATACTACTTTGGCTGGGGATGCTGGGGATTGTAGTTATGCAACAGCTGGAGACACACTGGTTTGCTACTTAACTCAGTGTGCCTTCAGCTGTTGCAAAACTACAACTCTCAGCAGTCACCAACAGCCAACGGGCATGCTGGGAGTTGTAGTTATGCAACCACCAGATGCACCACTACAACTCCCAGCATGCACTTTAGCTGATTGTGCAAGCTGGGAGTTGTAGTTACACAACAGCTGAAGGTACACTTTTCCATAGAAAGAATGTGCCTCCATCTGTTGCAAAACTACAAGTCCCAGCATGCCCATAAGGGAATGCTGGGAGTTGTGGTGGTCTGCATCCTGCTGTTGCATAACTACAGCTCCCAGCATGCCCTTTTTGCATGCTGGGAGCTGTTGCTAAGCAACAGCAGGAGGCTGTCACTCACCTCCAACGATCCTCGCCGCACAGGTCAGTCCCTCGTCGTCTCCGCCGCCGCCACTGCTCCTGGGGCCCCGATCCCAACAGGGGCGCCGGGGATCGGGGTCCCCAGCACCCGGGGTGCACGTCCCGCACCCGCTCACGTCCTCCGGAAGAGGGGCGGAGCGGGTTGCGGGAGTGACACCCGCAGCAGGCGCCCTGATTGGTCGGCCGATAATCCGGCCGACGAATCAGGGCGATCGTGAGGTGGCACCAGTGCCACCTCACCCCTGCTGGCTCTGGCTGTTCGGGGCCGTCTCTGACGGCCCCGATCAGCCAATAATTCCGGGTCACCAGGTCACTGGAGACCCGATTGACTCGGAATCCGCCGCAGATCGCTGGACTGAATTGTCCAGCGATCTGCGGCTATCGCCGACATGGGGGGTCATCATGACCCCCTTGGACGATATGCCCCGATGCCTGCTGAATGATTTCAGCAGGCATCGGGGACCGGCCCCGCTCCAGATGGTTGGGGGGGCCGGTAAAACACATGACGTTCTCATACGTCATGTGTCCTCAAGGACTCGGAAATGGAGACGTATGAGAACGTCATGTGTCCTTAAGGGGTTAAGGCACAGGGTGCCAGGACGTCCCCCGACGTCCTTGGTCCTTAAGAGGTTAAATCTGGGCAGGGTCGTTGCACCAGATGTTATAAAAATATCATAGGTAGAAATAACATAGGTAGAAATAAATGCAGAACAACCACCTTTAAATAAAAAGCCTGTCCATATATATAGCCTTAAAGTGTCCGTATAACTGTATATAAAGAGAGAGCCTTGGGATGTCCGTATAAGTAGAAAAGTCCAATAATAGGTGTAACAGTTCAGGGAGCAATATATTGCAATGAGCTTTAGCTCAATATAATCACTAGTACTAGATGATACCTGTAAGCCGGGATGTGGTTCCACTTACTGACAGTATGCAGCCGGCGTCCTCAAAAGTAGCAATCTCCAGGTGAGGGCAGATGTCTGCACTGGCACGGCCTCTATGCAAGTAATTGGTCCTAACGGAGTGCATGGTCCCGGCAAGGGGCAGGCTGGCAAAGGGGGTGCGCCCGTCCAAAAATGTCCTTGTCACGATGCCGGCTGGCAGATAGTGGACCCTCTGTGCCAGAGAGGGATTGGCGTGGACCGTGCTAGTGGACCGGTTCTAAGCCACTACTGGTTTTCACCAGAGCCCGCCGCAAAGCGGGATGGTCTTGCTGCGGCGGTAGTGACCAGGTCGTATCCACTAGCAACGGCTCACCTCTCTGGCTGCTGAAGATAGGCGCGGTACAAGGGAGTAGGCAGAAGCAAGGTCGGACGTAGCAGAAGGTCGGGGCAGGCAGCAAGGATCGTAGTCAGGGGCAACGGCAGAAGGTCTGGAAACACTGGCAAGGGACACACAGGGAACGCTTTCACTGGCACTAAGGCAACAAGATCCGGCAAGGGAGTGCAAGGGAAGTGAGGTAATATAGGGAGTGCACAGGTGATAACTCTAATTGGAACCACTGCGCCAATCAGCGGCGCAGTGGCCCTTTAAATCGCAGAGACCCGGCGCGCGCGCGCCCTAGGGAGCGGGGCCGCGCGCGCCGGGACAGAACAGACGGGGAGCGAGTCAGGTAGGAGAGCCGGGGTGCGCATCGCGAGCGGGCGCTACCCGCATCGCGAATCGCATCCCGGCTAGCAGCAGGATCGCAGCGCCCCGGGTCAGAGGACGTGACCGGGGCGCTGCAGCGGAGGAGGTGAAGCGAGCGCTCCGGGGAGGAGCGGGAACCCGGAGCGCTCGGCGTAACAGTACCCCCCCCCTTGGGTCTCCCCCTCTTCTTGGAGCCTGAGAACCTGAGGAGCAGACTTTTGTCAAGGATGTTGTCCTCAGGTTCCCAGGATCTCTCTTCAGGACCACAACCCTCCCAGTCTACTAAAAAAAAATTTTTTCCTCTGACCTTTTTGGCAGCCAAAATCTCCTTGACCGAGAAGACGTCCGAGGAGCCGGAAACAGGAGTGGGAGGAACAGATTTGGGAGAAAAACGGTTGAGGATGAGTGGTTTGAGAAGAGAGACGTGAAAGGCATTAGGGATACGAAGAGAAGGAGGAAGAAGAAGTTTATAAGAGACAGGATTAATTTGACACAGAATTTTGAAAGGACCAAGATAGCGTGGTCCCAACTTGTAGCTAGGGACACGGAAGCGGACATATTTAGCGGAGAGCCATACCTTGTCTCCAGGGGAAAAAACGGGGGGAGCTCTTCTTTTCTTATCCGCGAACCTCTTCATGCGTGAAGAAGCCTGTAAGAGAGAATTTTGGGTCTCTCTCCATATAATGGAAAGGTCACGAGAAATTTCATCCACAGCGGGCAGACCAGAGGGCAAGGGGGTAGGGAGGGGGGGAAGAGGGTGACGGCCGTACACCACGAAAAATGGGGATTTGGAGGAAGATTCAGAGACCCTGAAGTTATACGAGAATTCGGCCCATGGAAGGAGATCTGCCCAGTCATCCTGGCGGGAGGAAACAAAATGTCGCAAATAATCACCCAGGATCTGGTTAATTCTTTCTACTTGTCCATTGGACTGGGGATGATATGCAGAGGAAAAATTTAATTTAATCTTGAGTTGTTTACAGAGAGCTCTCCAGAATTTAGACACGAATTGGACCCCTCTATCCGAGACAATCTGCGTAGGCAACCCGTGAAGACGAAAAATGTGTACAAAAAATTGTTTAGCCAACTGAGGCGCAGAAGGAAGACCAGGAAGAGGAATGAAATGTGCCATTTTGGAGAATCGATCAACGACCACCCAAATAACGGTGTTGCCACGGGAAGGGGGTAAATCAGTAATAAAATCCATACCAATCAGAGACCAAGGCTGTTCGGGGACAGGCAGAGGATGAAGAAAACCAGCGGGCTTCTGGCGAGGAGTCTTATCCCGGGCACAGATAGTGCAGGCTCGCACAAAGTCCCCAACATCCGTCTCCAGAGTTGGCCACCAATAGAAGCGGGAGATGAGTTGCACAGATTTCTTGATGCCCGCATGACCTGCGAGATGGGAGGAGTGACCCCATTTGAGGATTCCGAGGCGTTGGCGTGGAGAAACAAAGGTCTTTCCTGGAGGAGTCTGTCTGATGGAGGCAGGAGAAGTGGAGATCAGGCAGTCAGGTGGAATGATGTGTTGCGGAGGGAGATCAACTTCTGAGGCATCCGAGGAACGAGAGAGAGCATCGGCTCTAATGTTCTTATCGGCAGGACGAAAGTGAATCTCAAAATTAAATCGGGCAAAGAACAGAGACCACCGGGCCTGGCGAGGATTCAGCCGTTGGGCCGACTGGAGGTAGGAGAGGTTCTTGTGGTCGGTGTAGATAATAACAGGAAATCTTGATCCCTCCAGCAGATGCCTCCATTCCTCAAGTGCTAATTTAATGGCTAGAAGTTCTCGATCCCCGATGGAGTAGTTCCTCTCCGCTGGAGAGAAGGTCCTAGAGAAAAAACCACAAGTGACAGCATGCCCGGAAGGATTTTTTTGTAGAAGAACAGCTCCAGCTCCTACTGAGGAGGCATCAACCTCCAATAGGAAGGGTTTGGAAGGGTCAGGTCTGGAGAGCACGGGAGCCGAAGAAAAGGCAGACTTGAGTTGTTTAAAGGAGTCTTCTGCTTGAGGAGGCCAGGACTTGGGATCAGCATTTTTCTTGGTTAAAGCCACGATAGGAGCCACAATGGTAGAAAAATGTGGAATAAATTGCCTGTAATAATTGGCGAACCCCAAAAAGCGTTGGATAGCACGGAGTCCGGAGGGGCGTGGCCAATTTAAGACGGCAGAGAGTTTGTCTGGATCCATCTGTAGTCCCTGGCCAGAGACCAAATATCCTAGAAAAGGAAGAGATTGGCATTCAAACAGACATTTCTCAATTTTGGCATAGAGTTGGTTGTCACGAAGTCTCTGAAGAACCATACGGACATGCCGGCGGTGTTCCTCTAGATTGGCAGAAAAAATTAGGATATCGTCCAGATATACCACAACACAGGAGTATAATAGATCACGAAAAATTTCATTGACAAAGTCTTGGAAGACGGCAGGGGCATTGCACAGTCCAAAGGGCATGACCAGATACTCAAAGTGTCCATCTCTGGTGTTAAATGCCGTTTTCCACTCGTCCCCCTCTCTGATGCGGATGAGGTTATAGGCGCCTCTTAAGTCCAATTTAGTGAAGATGTGGGCACCTTGGAGGCGATCAAAGAGTTCAGAGATGAGGGGTAAGGGGTAGCGGTTCTTAACCGTGATTTTATTAAGACCGCGGTAGTCAATGCAAGGACGTAGGGAGCCATCTTTTTTGGAGACAAAGAAAAATCCGGCTCCGGCAGGAGAGGAGGATTTACGGATAAAGCCCCTTTTTAGATTCTCCTGGACGTATTCGGACATGGCAAGAGTCTCTGGGGCAGAGAGAGGATAAATTCTGCCCCGGGGTGGAGTAGTACCCGGGAGGAGGTCGATAGGGCAATCATAAGGCCTGTGAGGAGGTAGAGTCTCAGCTTGTTTTTTGCAGAAAACGTCCGCGAAGTCCATATAGGCCTTGGGGAGACCGGTTACTGGAGGAACCACAGAGTTACGGCAAGGGTTACTGGGAAGCGGTTTTAGACAGTTCTTGGAACAAGAGGACCCCCAACTCTTGATCTCCCCAGTGGACCAATCCAGGGTTGGGGAATGAAGTTGAAGCCAGGGAAGTCCAAGGAGAATCTCCGAGGTGCAATTGGGGAGGACCAAAAGTTCAATCCTCTCATGATGAGATCCGATGCTCATAAGAAGGGGCTCCGTGCGGAAACGTATGGTACAGTCCAATCTTTCATTATTTACACAATTGATGTAGAGGGGTCTGGCGAGACTGGTCACTGGGATGTTGAACCTGTTGACGAGAGAGGCCAAAATAAAATTTCCTGCAGAACCAGAGTCCAAGAAGGCCACTGTAGAGAAGGAGAAGGCAGAAGCAGACATCCGCACAGGCACAGTAAGACGTGGAGAAGCAGAGTAGACATCAAGGACTGTCTCACCTTTGTGCGGAGTCAGCGTACGTCTTTCCAGGCGGGGAGGACGGATAGGACAATCCCTCAGGAAGTGTTCGGTACTAGCACAGTACAGGCAGAGGTTCTCCATACGGCGTCGTGTCCTCTCTTGAGGTGTCAGGCGAGACCGGTCGACCTGCATAGCCTCCACGGCGGGAGGCACAGGAACAGATTGCAGGGGACCAGAGGAGAGAGGAGCCGAGGAGACGAAACGCCTCGTGCGAACAGAGTCCATATCTTGGCGGAGTTCCTGACGCCTTTCAGAAAAACGCATGTCAATGCGAGTGGCTAGGTGAATAAGTTCATGTAGATTAGCAGGAATTTCTCGTGCGGCCAGAACATCTTTAATGTTGCTGGATAGGCCTTTTTTGAAGGTCGCGCAGAGGGCCTCATTATTCCAGGACAATTCTGAAGCAAGTGTACGGAATTGTACGGCATACTCGCCAACGGAAGAATTACCCTGGACCAGGTTCAACAGGGCAGTCTCAGCAGAAGAGGCTCGGGCAGGTTCCTCAAAGACACTTCGGATTTCCGAGAAGAAGGAGTGTACTGAGGCAGTGACGGGGTCATTGCGGTCCCAGAGCGGTGTGGCCCATGACAGGGCTTTTCCGGACAGAAGACTGACTACGAAAGCCACCTTAGACCTTTCAGTGGGAAACAGGTCCGACATCATCTCCAGATGCAGGGAACATTGGGAAAGGAAGCCACGGCAAAACTTAGAGTCCCCATCAAACTTATCCGGCAAGGATAAGCGTATCCCAGGAGCGGCCACTCGCTGCGGAGGAGGTGCAGGAGCTGGCGGAGGAGATGACTGCTGAAGCTGTGGTAGCAACTGTTGTAGCATAACGGTCAGTTGAGACAGCTGTTGGCCTTGTTGCGCAATCTGTTGTGACTGCTGGGCGACCACCGTGGTGAGGTCAGCGACAACTGGCAGAGGAACTTCAGCGGGATCCATGGCCGGATCTACTGTCACGATGCCGGCTGGCAGATAGTGGACCCTCTGTGCCAGAGAGGGATTGGCGTGGACCGTGCTAGTGGACCGGTTCTAAGCCACTACTGGTTTTCACCAGAGCCCGCCGCAAAGCGGGATGGTCTTGCTGCGGCGGTAGTGACCAGGTCGTATCCACTAGCAACGGCTCACCTCTCTGGCTGCTGAAGATAGGCGCGGTACAAGGGAGTAGGCAGAAGCAAGGTCGGACGTAGCAGAAGGTCGGGGCAGGCAGCAAGGATCGTAGTCAGGGGCAACGGCAGAAGGTCTGGAAACACTGGCAAGGGACACACAGGGAACGCTTTCACTGGCACTAAGGCAACAAGATCCGGCAAGGGAGTGCAAGGGAAGTGAGGTAATATAGGGAGTGCACAGGTGATAACTCTAATTGGAACCACTGCGCCAATCAGCGGCGCAGTGGCCCTTTAAATCGCAGAGACCCGGCGCGCGCGCGCCCTAGGGAGCGGGGCCGCGCGCGCCGGGACAGAACAGACGGGGAGCGAGTCAGGTAGGAGAGCCGGGGTGCGCATCGCGAGCGGGCGCTACCCGCATCGCGAATCGCATCCCGGCTAGCAGCAGGATCGCAGCGCCCCGGGTCAGAGGACGTGACCGGGGCGCTGCAGCGGAGGAGGTGAAGCGAGCGCTCCGGGGAGGAGCGGGAACCCGGAGCGCTCGGCGTAACAGTCCTCGTGTTGGAGAGAATGGATCGCGCGTGCGATCAAATAGTGGTCCAAAAATAGGGGAACTGCAGCGCTGCCACAGCTAGAAACAGGCTATAAAAGTCCTATGAAGGTGGTTGTAATATAAAGGGAATTAAAATAAAAGGCTATACGCGTTTCAAGATGACAAAAATAATAATAATAATAATATATATATATATATATATATATATATATATATATATAAGGATAAGTTAGCCAGACCTACTGACCCCAAACTACTATATGGACCTGGCATACAGGTGCACGCGCTGCTAGGCTAAATATACAGCAACAGGAGAATATAGCAGCATACTGCTAGCACAAAGATACAGGTAAAGCATGAAATGCTATACAGCTATAGTGCAAAAAATGAAAAAAGATGGGATGGTCCAAGCTATTTGGCCGCCAAATTGTGCGCTAAGTACCTCAATTTTTAATTGTCACCCAGTCAGAGGCTATATGCCCAGCAGAGGTGAGTGTTATGAGTATTAGGCTCAGTATTTGTGTTAGAGTCCCATTCGATATGAGGCCACCTCCGCGTGGTGGATGGGGGGACACGTTTTGATAAAAAAGCTAAGAGCCTCAATTTTGTTGACCAAGTGTGCTGCTGCCATTTTCTTTATATATATATATATATATATATATATATATATATATATATATATATATATATATATGTATATATATATGGCTACTGAGGAATGAGACAGTCATCTTGAAACGCGTATAGCCTTTTATTTTAATTCACTTTATATTACAACCACCTTTATAGGACTTGTATAGCCTGTTTCTAGCCTTGGTTGCGCTGCAGTACCCCTATTATTGGACCCCTGTTTGATCGCGTGTGCGATCCATTCTCTCCAACACGAGGATGCCAGGGATTGCGATTAATTCATCACCTTGCTCCAGCTATCTCTTTTGGCTGGACGCACCCTGTGCCAGCCTGCACCTTGCCGGGACCATGCACTCCGTTAGGACCACTTACTTGCATAGAGGCCGGACGCCACTCCGTGCCAGCGCCGACATTTGCCCTCACCTGGAGATTGCTACTTTTGAGGATGCCGGCTGCATACTGTCAGTAAGTGGAACCACATCCTGGCTTACAGGTATCATCTAGTACTAGTGATTATATCGAGCTAAAGCTCATTGCAATATATCGCTCCCTGAACTGTTACACCTATTATTGGACTTTTCTACATATACGGACATCCCAAGGCTCTCTCTTTATATACAGTTATATGGACACTTTAAGGCTATATATTGACATGCTTTTTATTTAAAGGTGGTTGTTCTACATTCATTTCTATCTATGATATTTCTACCTATGATATTTTTATAACATCTGGTGCAAGGGCCCTGCCCAGATGTGAGGTATACTATTATAATACATTTTGTCTATATTATTCACATCCTTGATTCAGGTTTTCAATTATTAATGTATTAATATAATAATTTATAAATGTATTTAAATGTATTTATTTATATACTTCTATTGCTATCTCCTTCTATCACTGCTTCAAGTTCTTTTCCTTTTTCTTTTTTCTTCTTTTCTTTTTTTTTGTCTGTTCTCTTTTCTTCTTCTACTTTCCACTATCCTTTAAGGACTGGCTATATACAATTCTTATTATATATGCATCCTCCATTTTAATGTCCACTTACCTAATTGACCTGACGAAGAGGGATTTAGCCTCATTCAGTTAAAGCTGTGAGTCCCAACAAGTAGCCATGTCCCAAGTCAACACTGGTTTTCCTATCTGGCACTTGGCTCATGTGGCAACCAGGGACTACTGATTGTATTTAGACTGATTACTCTTCTGTCTTACCCTTGAGAATTATTGCTGGACTCCTGTGGTTCTTTTCCTGGTATTACTTCCTTGCTATGGTCGTGTCTCACCTACTGGCTTGCTGTCACCTGATTTTAAATTTGTTTGCAATCACTGATTACATTCCTGACTTTGACTTAAAGTGTCATTAACTGGGTAAAGTGGATGGTAATGGACCTCACTCCCCTGCCAGTTGCCCGATCTGACTAATGTGCTCCATAGTTTCTTATGGAGAGCATCGGTGGGATCTCTCAGCCAGGCGGTGATTGAGGTCTGCAGTAGTGGTATAGCTCACAAAAAAACAAATAAATAACTTCAGCTCACCATGTGCATGCAATCATTAGGAGGAAGGGTGCAGGGTGCACAAGCAAGCCATATCCTTGGTTCAATGAGAGGCAATCCAACAAGTGGAGGAAGAGTGCTCAAGCCCCTTTTGTGGAGCTGGAGCACCCTTCCCCCACTCGTTGGTATAGCTCACGATTGTACGAACTAGACCTGGTGTAATTTATACTTTTGACATGTCTGGATGACATGTCAAAAGTTCAAATGAATGACAACAACACTTTAAGTTCTTTACTTTTTTTTTGGATGCTTGCGTTTTGCCTCATTTTGGCTTTGAAATAGGTAAAACAGCAAAGAACTTTTCCTTCAACGTGGTGTAAATGGTGGAATTTAAAGGAGTTATCCAACATAAGGGGGCTTTAAAGGGGTGCTCCGAGAAGTTAAGAAAAAGAAAAGTGTCCCAAAGCCACCAACAATACCTGCTCTGTGTCCCCTGTAGTTATCCAAGTGAATATCCATGTTTTTTTCCCTTTCTTGCAGCCCAGACTACAACTCCCAGCAGTCAGTGTGGCTCTGTGTAATGTCTGTCAGCCAATTACTCTTACTATCTGTGTGCATGCTGTGTTGTTGTCAGCAGCAAACACTACATGTCTTTTCTTTCAAACTATCCTGCCCCAGCATTAAATCATGCTATGCTATGAATGGCAGCAGTCAGTGATTAGAACTACAGCAGTAAAAGAGCAGCATTATGTGATGAGGAGACTCCTCTACCAGTAAAGGGAGAGGGAGGGGGAGGGAGGGTTTGGCTGTGAGGACAGAAATCACGTGGTGTTTGTCTTCCAGGAGGATGGGGGGATAGTCTCATTGAGGGGTACGCAAAGAGACAAGCAGGATCAGAATATATTAACATCATTTTAACAACATCATTTTTTTCTATGTACTTTGTGTACATTTATTTGGTCTGTGACAGTCAATTATACAAAGGGTTAATATCCTGTTGCTCAGAGGTTTGGGACAGCTGCAGTTCACCTTCCTTAATGAAAGGGGGAGTGTCTTTTGTCTTGTATGTCTATTTATTCTGGGTTTCATTACTGTATTGTATGCCTTGATAAAGGGTCCTCCCAAAACGTGTCTGTGTTTCCATGCTTTTATACCTCTCCCCCCCCCCCCCCCTATTTTGTAATGGTTTTAAGAAGATTCAAATAAAGCTTTAAATTATTACCATATCCTGACTGGAACATGGAGTACTGGTTTTCTCCTTCAAGGAGTTGCTTCTCTCAGGATCAGATTGTGACGTCTTTCTCCCACTCCCTGCAGGTAAGTGACAGCTGAAAGTGGCAAACTGATCTATATAGCTAATGATTGATATTTAGACAAATAAATAGGTTGGTGAGAGGGAAAGGATGGACTATGGGTTTAGTTCCCCAGAGTAACTCTTTAAGTGCCATACAGTAATGGACATGTTTACCAAGTATCTGTGCTTGTGTTGGTGGTAAATGATCATGTCCTATGTCCCCAATCATGCTGCTGGCTTCTTTTTGGGAACTGGCTACTTCCTGTTTCTGTGGCCTCCCTCAGATTACAATCTTTAGGATCCTTTGCTTAAACGTGGGAGGTGACTTATTTCCCTCCCACACATGGGTCACCCCACCCATTGCAGCACAGCACAACCTGACACAAGCTGTGGATCTGTGATGAATGCACACGTGTGCTCATCACGTCTTCAGGGAGCTGGCTTCACACACAACAGACAAAGCAGTCAATCCTCCTTTCAGCACCCGACTTATCACGTGTTGCCTCAGGCCGCACAGGAAGCTGGGAAAGGTCCATGACAACACTTATTTTGTAGGCTGCGGAAAATGTACAAAGACAAAGAAATTGGATACCAGCCACTAAACACTGATAAGTAAAGTATATGAGTAACTAGACTAACTTTGCTGCCCCTGTCTTACATTCAAAGAACCAAAATATACCCCAGAATACCCCATTTAATATTTTGTTAAATTGTGTTTTATTGGGTATTATTGGGTAATACAAATATCCTGTATACGTCACAGTATTAAAGCTGAGCATGTTCTGCAATTCGTCCTTATTCTGCGTCACGATGTGTGTCATCTGGGATTTGCAATCTATCTTGTAATGCAAAATATTTGAGTACAGGTGTAAATTATGCAATAAATAATAATCCTTGGTGTACATGAAGCAAGCAGCAGAAGGAGACTTGGGCACAGATGGCTTTATCTACAGTCAGGCTCCAGGCGTACATTCTCTAATTCGTTCACATGATAGCAAAAGGCAGATTGATGAAACCAATTCACAAATGACAGACAATCAAAGATATAAAGGACACAAATTCATTCTGCTGTCATTCATATTTATGTAATTATTGCTACAAAAGAATCAATGTGTATCACTGTGTAGGACATGTATCAACTGAACAACTGCTGGATATTTATACTTCCATCATTTATTGACATTTTTATAGATTTATTAGTGCATGTTGAAGTAAATAAAAATATTAGCTTTTTTTATGGTTTTCCAGTTGTATTTAAATAATGGTTATTCAATCTCATTGATGAAAAGTTCTATGTGATTTTTTATTTATTTTTTTGTCACCCTTTTCAAGATGCCATCGGTTTGTCATTTGTGTCTATCATATAATTCAGGCAGTAAACCTAAAGTGATGTTGCTAGTCCTGCTTTATAGTTTTATAAATAGTTGTACGTATACAGTGGTCCCTCACCAAACGGACCATCATTTGTTGAAACCATCGCATGTTGAGGGATCCGTGCAATGTAAAGTATAGGACAGGGGTCTACAACCTGCGGACCTCCAGATGTTGCAAAACTACAACACCCAGCATGCCCGGACAGCCAACGGCTGTCAGGGCATGCTGGGTGTTGTAGTTTTGCAACATCTGGAGGTCCGCAGGTTGAAGACCACTGTTAGAGGAAGTTGTACTCACCTGTCCCCGCCGCTCCGGACCGTCACCGCTCGTCACCGCTGTCCCCGGAATGTCGCCATCCATCGCTATCGCCGCGTCCCTAAGGTGTCCCAGACGCTCCAGCAAGGCCTCTGCTTCCCCGGCATCCGCGCGCTCCGTCGCCGTCATCACGTCGCTACACACGATGCTCCTATTGAATGACGGGACGGGGTGCACAGTTACGCGATGACGTCGATGGAGAGCGCCGACGATGTAGGGGATCCCGAAGAGGACGCGCCGGAGCCCCCAGGACAGGTAAGAGACATCACCGGAGCTCACAGGGCACCGTAAACGGCTATCCGGTGGAAGCTGAAGCAGTCTGCGCTGCCGGATAGCCGTTTATGCGATGGCCCCAAAATAAAAAAGCATCATATGTTGATGCTGCCTTCAACATGCGATGGCCTCTGAGAGGCCATCGCATGTTGAAATTATCGTATGTCGGGGCCATCGTAGGTCGAGGGGTCACTGTATAGTTTTCTCTCCAGACTGAACTCAAGACTGATACATTGTAGCAAATTCTCAGACAGATTTGTACAGCTGCCAATGTCATAACAAAGGCAAAAGAAGAAACAAACATAACAATCACCTGTTCATGTGCTTGTACAAACTAAATCGTTTATCCAATTTTCCATAAGATAGACATGGTGCAATAAGGTTGAAACACTGATGCCCGGGGACTTAGAAAATAGTTACAGCTGTTTCACGGTTTGGGCTTCACCAGACTCCTCTTGTTCTGCCCACGTCACCGGGCATTTCTACCTACCCATTTAGTGATATGAAGTACAGGTGTACATGAAGAATATAAGTGGTTCAAAAACATTAAAGGGTACACCACCACTACCTTGTGGCAAAATGATTTGTTAACATTCCGGAACATTTCCAATAGACCTTAGTATGTTTCATTGAATGCATTGCTTTTATATGTTTCTAGACTTTAAAGGGGTACTCCGCCCCAAGATATCTTTGGATAGGGGATAAGATGTCTGATCATGGGGGGGGTCCCGCCACTGGGGACCCTCACAATCTCTCTTACAGCACCCCAGTCAAAACTGAGAGAAACTCACTCTCTGTGCACCAGATTACTGGGGTGCTGCAGAAGAGATTGCGGGGGTCCCAAGCGGTGGGACCCCCCCCCCATGATCAGACATCTTATCCCCTATCCAAAGATATCTAGGGGCGGAGTACCCCTTTAAAATCTAGAAACATATAAAAGCAATGCATTCAATGAAACATACTAAGCTCTATTGGAAATGTTCTGGAATGTTAACAAATCATTTTGCCACAAGGTCAAAGAAGAGCATACAAAATGTAAGTTATTCTTCAGTTATTACAATGGTTAGTGTAAGCCGAAATGCTGTCCGTTAATGTGGATATTGCTTCCTGTTATGCAGAAATCGCACCAGATGAAAGTACCATATATGAAGTAATGGGCATAGAAAATATATAAAAGCCAAGACAAGGGGGTTATTGTACCATGGCCTTATAAATGTATGAGGCATTCTGGACCGTATTTTAAATATGAGAGCCTCTAATGGTCTGAATTACAGATCTGACCTATTTTATCTGGATTAAGGTCTTTTTAAAAATTTGCATGCCTATTTTACCGTACATTGACGTCTAATCATATAAGCTGTTTTTATTACTCCTTAGGCTACCTCGATTGGCTAAGTGGGCCATCTCTTGTGCTTGTCCAGGAAGGTGGGGGCCGGAGTGTGCGGAGGACACATAAGTAGCCGGTGTCCCATACAAGAGATGGGAGGGTTCCAGTGGTCAGATTCCAGTGGTCGGATTCCCCCGTGATCAGACTCTTATCCCCTATCTGTGTATAGGGGATAAGTGTCAAAAATAATCAGTTCACTGGACTAGCCCTTTAGGCTTTTGAGCCAAAGTCAGAAGTGGATCCATAAGGGAGGAGAAGTGTAAGTCCTTCCATTATATTTCCCATTCTTTTTGAATACTCTTCTGGCTTTGGCTCAAAAACTGCAGTGGCAGTTTTCCAAAAACTGCCAGAAAAAAAAAACAAGTGGAAACTTAGCCTTAAACAGTTAAAAGAGAGTAAATTGGTTCTATTGAGTATTCAATCCGCACACTTCATATATAATAAACAAAGACATTATCTATTTCTCCCACAATTTGTCCTATAGCAGTGGTCTGCTGGGGGGCTTTTTTTTAATGATGTGCTAAACCTGTTTATTGATTTAATTTTCTTTTAACATCATATAAGCCTGTGCATAAAAGAGAGGATTTGTTAGGGCTATCTGTAAAATATGAATACAATGGTTATTTGGTGTCTTGAAGATGCTGATTATATAAATAGGCCAGTACTTGAAAACAAACCCATGCCAGCAATGCAATTAAGATTCCCAGTATAATAGTTCATTATCTCTTGAGGCTCCTCTATGCACATCTCTGCCTGGTTGGTGTCCAGTTCGTGCAATGATAAAATGTTGCCTGTTTAGTCTAGTGATGATTATGAAGTGTCCACGAATCCCATGGTGACTCTCTGCAAGCTTTTGTCACTGCAGGTACAAAGCAACAAAATAAAATTTACACTGCCAGAGAGCAGTAACGGCACAGAGAGGATTATGAGGCGTTGGTTGTCGCCATACCGAGCAGTAATCATTCAGTTCTATTAGGGCCTTTAATGCATTGAAATCATTGTCAGAGTATCATTATCAATGTAAAAACCCATTTTGGTTACTGCAAAAACTCTAAAACATGGAGCAACAATAAAAAACAAATAGCTGAGGTTCTGTTCTAGAATAATCCTAGGGTATTGTAAAATAAAATTATGCTTGTGTTTTTTGTTTTTAATACAAATATTTTTTTCTTGGCTTATATCACTTTTCATCTATTGCATAGAATTTTAGGGATCTTATTTTTATTTTTTTTTATTTAGATTATGCTCAGATTAGCCACACCCACATCATTATGAAGACAAAATGTAAATTCCCTCTGTCATTTTTAACACCCTTTTGGAAGGGGCAATTTATTATTTAAATGAATTAAATGTGCACTGTCAGAAGCAGCAGGGAGTTTTTTGGATGGGCGGTGTTATTGTCATGTTTCATCTTCTTTGGCCAATCAGCTTACTCTTCTTGTGTTTCTGTGGAGTCAGACTGCAGACAGGGAGGGGGTTGTTTATGTTTTAGGAGGAGACCATGTGCTGATCATGTGACTGAGAGAAGTTAGGGGAAATATGTTTTAACCTGTGCAGAGAAAAAGCGGAGTTACCCATAGCAACCAATCAGATTGCTTCTTTAATTTTTCAGAGGCCCTTTTTAAAACTTAAAGAAGCGATCTGATTAGTTGATTCTGTAGCTTTAACAAAAGAATGCAGTTAAGAGTGCCATATTGGACCAGGACAATAGGGGGGGTTACCAAAACCTGTGCAGAGGAAGAGTCAACCAGTTGCCCAAGCAACTCAATCTTTGAAAAGGCCTCTGAAAAATAAAAGAAGCGATCTGATTGGTTGCTATGCCCATATGAGGACAAAAGTTAAGCTCCGATTTCCTGTTTTTAGTGTTGTCCTCATTATTCCACACAAGACAACATTAACAGTAACACAACAACATTGTATCCACTGCTTCCATTCTGAGCCGTGGCTGGGACGGACGTGCACAGCAGGACCGCAGTGTTGGTAACACTGTTCTTCTCTCCTGCATCGCCCCGCTGCACCTCAGTTATATAGCTACGGGACCGCTATATCCCTGCGATGTACCAATGCGGCCACCCCTTCCTTACCGCAGTGCCACCCGGTGCAAGCGCACAGTACTTTTGAATCACCCGTATATACTGCCTCTATGGGATTTGTTTTGAACATTTGATTTTAACTCTTATGATGTCTGGAGCCGCAATGAAGCTTGACTTGTGCATTGATTTTAAATCTTATGATGTATTTGTCTGTCTGTTTACAATTGTATTAGTCAGCACATGCATTCAGCATACACAAGTGCATGAGTCTACACGTGTGTCAGTGATTACATCACCTGACCTGCCCACAGGTTAGGACGTCTTTCGCAGGCTTTTCCTCATTCTGTATTTATATAAGACAGCCCTTTATATGTATTCCCGCCCTGACCTGAGGTAGAGGGGAGCAGGTCCCCTCGAAACGCGTTGTCATCCATTTTGTACAATAAAAAGACAGATTTTTGCAACTATCTTGAAGTTTGGCATCTGTACAATTTCGCTCAATCATTCAGCAAGCACCAGGCAAGTGTCATTTTTCTTCTCATACCTCGCCGAGTGTGTGGATATCTACATTTCCTAGGCCTTTGTCCCTTAAAAACCAGAAAAATTTAAAAAGAAAGCAAATGATGGTGGTCAAAACAGTGGACCTGCAATGTTACTGCACTGGATTGAATCTGTGTATTGTAGATCATAGACTGCAGGGCAGAGTTCAATGTCAGGCAACTGCTTGGAATTTTATTACAAATTATATCAGTCTACTAATAAAGTCTTTTCAGTACATAAAGATATGATGGACTTCCTAAATTATGTTAATCTTCCTCAGTTGTCGATATCTGAGCAGGAGTTATTTGAGGGAGAAATAACTCTTGAAGAACTACAGCAAGCGGTTGGTGCCTCTGCAAATAATAAATCGCCTGGGAGCGATGGACTTCCAGTGGAGATATATAAAAAGTATGACGAGGTTCTATTACCAAAACTTCTGGATGTCTACAATCAGTCATTGAGAGATGGGTTTTTACCATCCTCAATGAATGAAGCTATAATCGTTGTCATCTTAAAAAAAGATAAAAAAAAAACTTAACCCTGCTTCCTATAGGCCTATATTTTTGTTGACTAGTGATGTAAAGCTTTTGGCAAAAGTACTGGCCCTACGCTTAAACAAAATGATAGCAGAATTGATTCATTCAGATCAAACTGGATTCATTCTGACCAGATCAGCATCAACGAATATCGGGAGTTTTTTTTTTTGAGTCTGCAGGTTCCTCCTGACTCTCCCAAAGACAGGGCAATTTTTTCATTAGACACGCAGAAAGCTTTCGATTCGGTGGAGTGGCCCTGTCTTTGGGCGACCCTGGAGGCTATGAGGTTTGGGACAAGATTTATATCTTGGATAAAGATGTTGTATAAAAATCCGAAAGCACGTATTAGAATAAATGGGGGTATTTCTGAAAGTTTTTCATTAAACCGGGGGACAAGACAAGGATGCCCACTGTCTCCCCTGCTGTTCGCCATTATAATGGAGCCACTGGCCGAATATGTTCGGACTTCATCGGAGATAGTGGGCTTCCAGTATGGGGACTACTCTAACAAGATTTCTTTATATGCAGATGACACTCTACTTTTCCTGAACGACATAGGTCCTTGCTCCGGGCTACTGTCGAGGCGTTTACTTGCTTCGGCAGTTTCTCTGGAATAACTATAAACTGGGAGAAGTCATATCTACTCCCCCTTGATAGTCAAGCTACATATATACAGATTAACAAGGACCTTACAATTGAATGTGCCAAACAGATTAAATACTTGGGTATAGAACTTTCCCCCGGGATACAGGAATACGTAAAATTAAACATACTCCCATTTCTTAATCGTATTTAAAAAAAAAAAAAAAAAAAAACAGCTTGTAGTAAAATAAATCTCTCCCCAATTGGTAGAGTAAATTTAATAAAAATGATCGTCATGCCACAGCTCCTGTATTTCTTGCACAACTCCCCAATCTGGCTCCCCTTCTCCCTGTTTCACAGGATAAATGTCCAACTCTGTGACATGATCTGGAACGGAGAAAGCCAAAACTGAAATTTGAATATCTTCAGAGAGAAAAGACGGATGGGGGATTGGCATTGTCGAACCCATGGTTATATTTTCTTGGATCACAATGCCAGCATATCAGGGGCTGGGATTCAGAGGAATCTCCCTCTTATAATATGCGCATCATGATGTGTGCATTAGCTACAAATAATTTAGTAATGGCGTTAGAAAAAGGGGAGTTTAAAACAAAGAAACATCTATATCTCCCAACATTTAGTTTAATTCAGAAAGTTTGGAGCAAGGTAAAACAAATCAGGGGGGTGGGAAGATTTAATGAATACACCCCAATATGGGAGAACCAAACCTTACCTGAGATAAGAAAATTACAAGGGTTTGGTAATTGGAGAAAACTCGGTATTGTTTGGTTAAAGGACATTGTCAGGAATGACTCTATTCGTACTTTTGTCGAACTTCAGAATGATTTTTATCTGCCCCGAGATGCATTTTTTCAGTATTTGCAGCTATCACATGCCATTAAATCCCAGCAAAGATCTCTGCCACTTAGTATATCCAAGGACATAGCATTGGATTTTATACTAAAACAAAAAAAAACAAAAAGGGTTAATCTCGCAGGTATATTGTCTCTTAGCTATTAGGGGCTGGACTAGTCAAGTAATACTGGCTTTTCAGAAGTGGCAACGGGAGGGAGAGACCTCTGAGGAATAGCGGGAGTCCACTCTTAGGAATGTACCAGTGCTAGCTTTGGGAGAGGGAGCAAGATTAACCCAATTATATATTCTTTATAGGTCTTATAAAACACCCACCTTTTTATATAAAATTGGATATCGCACTGATGACAAATGCCCTCGATGTTCAAGAGATGGGGCAGATTTGATCCATATGTTTTGGTTATGCCCACAGGCTCAGGAATACTGGAGACGTATATTAGACTATATAGGGAGGATTTGGAAAGTAGCGCTCCCTATGGAATTGAAAACCTGTATACTTGGCTATGTGGACAGTGTACACTTGTCTTCAACAGGCCCTGGGAAGACTATTGTACACTGCTAGAAAATTGTTGGCTATTGGAAGGACCTGAAAGCTCCTACAATGGAGCAATATATTAGAAAAATGGAGAGGATAGTGTCCTGGGAAAATACGATACACTGTAAAAGGGAACAAGAAGAAAAGTTTAATTTGATTTGGAGGGTATGGTTGGATAGATTATAAGCTACTAATATGATATTGGAGAGGGTTTCAATTTTTTCTTCTACCCTAGATGTTTTATGTAATACATTCTATCACTAATAGTCCTGTATTCTGATGTATGATTTGATATGTTGCATATATATATATATATATATATATATATATATATATATATATATATTAGCTATATTTTTTTCCTTTCTAATATTGTATATTGTTATGTTGGATATTGTGTAATGTCAGATATGAAGAAATAAATGTATAAAAAAAAAGGCAACTGCTTCTTGTCAGGGACAGACCAAGGGACAGGGAGAGTGAGCCCTAAACTGACCCTAAAACATCGCTCCCTGCCTACTTGCTCATCCACCCTGAACGGTGGATCAACAACTGGGCGCCATCCCTCCATGAGCTAAAGTGCAGTGGGCTTAAAAACACATACTAATAAAAAGTCGGTCACAAACCAGAAGCATAACAGGAACATAGAACTCTATGACAGATTAAGTTCAGAGGACACTATAGACCTATGGTAAAGCACAGAGGAAAACACTAGCCAAGTGATCATGTACTCTAAGATCAGTGCATGTACAAAAACTCCAAAGATCTGAATAAAGAACTAATAAACAAATAGAGTTCAAAACACCAGACAGGAAAACTGATGAGTCTAAACAGACTCCAGGAACAGACAGACATATAGAATAATCCCCAAGAACCTCCAGTAGACAAAAAATCCCCATGGACTGGTAACAGGGATCTATCGCTAAACAGGAGTAATCGCAATCCCTCAGAAAACTTCCAGTAGACACAGAGTCCCCATGGATAGAAAACAGGGATGCCTAGTTACAACGCAGAAAACAGATACAACATGATACAATTATAGAACACTGTTCACACTGAACACAAGACAGGAATAATCGCAATCCCTCAGAAAACCTCCAGTAGACACAGAGTCCCCATGGATAGGTAACAGGGATACCTAGTTACAACTCAGAAAACAGATACAGTAGGATATAATTATATAACACTGTTCACACTGAACACAAGAAAGGAATAATCGCAATCCCTCAGAACACCTCCAGTAGACACAGGAATAACAATACCCTCTAAGTCCCCATGGACAGGTAACAGGGAAGCCTAGATACACAGGATATAATTATAGAACACTGTTCACACTGAACACAAGACATGAATAATCGCAATCCCTCAGAAAACCTCCAGAAGACACGGAGTCCCCATGGACAGGTCACAGGGATATCTAGATCAGAGCCTCCAGTAGACACAGGAATGTCCCCATGGAGCAATAACACAGAAAACCTAAACAAGAGAAAACACAGTGTGAACAGATGCATAACAGAAATAATATGCAAATCATAAAAACCGACTAAACAAACACAGCTAAAGAGCATGCCCCATAACCATGGCTAAAACCAGAACATACAAGGTGCATGCTAAGACAGAGATAGTAGATTAAAAGCTCAAATAAAGAGTGTTTCACCAAGAGCTCCATAGCAGCATGTCAGGATCTCAGGAAGTCAAAATGTCAAATATCACCAGCTCAGAAGCTAGGCTGAGCTGACCCTTAGACACACCCTAAGAGCTATTGGATACGAAGCCAAAGGCTTTAACTATTCCCTGACCAGGTAACCTAGAACTGTTCACACACAATCCAATACATTTTGTGGAGGTACACATTTTCAGAAATTTCACTTTTCACATTCACCAAAAAGCTATGCTAAGTCTGGGCTGGTATAATTGAGAGACTTTTCGGTGGTTTTGCGTTTTTTTTTTTTTTTTTAATGAGTTTCCACAAAGAGTAACAGTTGATAAATTCATTACCACTGCATAAGACCTCAACAGCTGGTCTGTACACACTTAAAAAAAAAGTCTTAGGTGCAGTGCTGCGCCAAATGTGAGACAAATCTACACACAAAAACAGCTCTTAAAACAATGATAAAAAACCCCATTGTCATGTATAAAAAGAGGCATGGACTTGCGGGACAGGGACTTAATACTACCGCAAGATAGTAGATACTGGAACACGGCAGACAGCAGATACTGGAACATGGCAGACAGAGATACTGGAACACAGCAGACAGCAGATACTGGAAGACGGCAGACAGCAGATACTGGTACATGGCAGACAGCAGATACTGGAACACGGCAGACAGCAGATACTGGAACACGGCAGACAGCAGATACTGGAACACGGCAGACAGCAGATACTGGAAGACGGCAGACAGCAGATACTGGAACACGGCAGACAGCAGATACTGGAACACAGCAGACAGCAGATACTGGAACACAGCAGACAGCAGATACTGCAACACAGCTGACAGCAGATACTGGAACACGGCAGACAGGGACACTGGAACATGGCAGACAGCAGATACTGGAACACGGCAGACAGCAGATACTGAAACACGGCAGACAGCAAATACTGGAACATGGCAGACAGGGACCTTCGCTGTAGTAAACTACTGTTGCTCAGGCACCACAGGAAGGGAGGAGTGCTCTTTTATAGGTGGTGCCTGGCAGGAATTGGCTAGGAATCCAATAGGCACACTGGTCCTATAAGTCTCAGCCAGTGCTCGCGTGCAGCCCCTAGAGGGCAGAGGAGAAACTGGAGCCATGGCAGCAGCAGGACATGGTACAGAGCAGGCCGCCTGAAGTAAGTAAGAGATAGGATACACAGTACGACCAAAAGAGGCATGGACTTGCGGGACAGGGACTTAATACTACTGCTTTATAAGGCATTGGTACGGCCTCTCCTGAAATATGCTGCTCAGTTTTGAACACCATTTCACAGAAAGGACAACCTAAAACTGGCAAAGGTACAAAGGTGCACAACTAAATTAATATGGGGCGTGGATCATCTTGGCTAAGAGGAAAGATTAAAAGAATAAGGTTTGTTCAGTCGTAAGAAGAGTCATTTATGGGCTGGTACAGCTACATAAAATGGTACCAGCTACCTAAAAGGGCTGGTAATAGGAAGAAATGAGAGAGTGGTAGCAATCACATGGTCTGGTAGAAGACCCTGCTTCTTATAAGAAAATACATGTATTATTATGTTTACGGATTAATCTTTCTATCTAGACATTTTAAAGGTTACTCGATATAGACACTGCTACGCCGGGCGCTCCGGGTCCCGCTCCTCCCCTGGAGCGCTCGCGGCGTTTGGCTCCTGTTTGTAGCGCCCCGGTCAGACTCGCTGACCGGGAGCGCTGCTCTGTGTCCCCCGGCGGGGATGCGATCCGTGAGGTGGGACGTGCCTACCTGCAGGTCGCACCCCGTTCCGTTCACCTGCCCCGTCCACCTGCTCAGTCCCGGGGTGCACGGTCCCGCTCTCTAGGGCGCGTGCGCCGGGTCTCTCAGATTTAAAGGGGCAGTGCACCATTAATTGGTGCCTTGTCCAATCAGTTCCCAATCACTCCCTACACTTATAAACCCACTTCCCCTTCCTGTCCTTGCCGGATCTTGTTGCGGTTTGTGCCAGTGAAAGCATTCCCGTGTGCCTATTGCCTGTGTATCCAGACCCTTTGCCATTTCCTCTGACTACGAACCGTTGCCGCCGCCTTGACCTTCTGCTACGTCCGACCTTGCCTGTGCCTAGTCCTTGTGTCCCGCGCCTGTCTCAGCTGTCAGTGAGGTTGAGTCGCTATCGGGTGGAACGACCTGGGGGTTACCCACCGCTGCAAGTCCATCCCACTTTGCGGCGGGCTCTGGTGAAAACCAGTAACCCCTTAGATTCCATTCCCCTGGTACGGCCCAAGCCATCGCCTTACTGACACAGAGGATCCACTACCCGTGTCTTCCCCGCATACCAGTCCGGATCCTGACAGACACTGAGTTACTGAGGCAGCAGAAGAGGGAGAGCAGAAAACAGATGGGGGAGAAAGGAAATCTGGACGTTATAACTTAGGGTTGCTGAGCGAGCCGATGAGGAGAATTGCTTAGATGTCTATAAAAAAGTCAAAGAGATACTGAGCTGATGTGCTGAAGAGAGCACTGGGTTAATTTATATACTGCACAGGGCACTGGGTCACTCTATACATTTCTTGTATGGCTTTGGTATTCATTCCAACCCATCTCTATCTTGTGTATAGCATTATTTTTGATTCTTACGTGTAAGAACCTTTTTGATATAGCTTTGCAGCATGTTAAAGTGAATATAGCACTTGTAATATCAATTGATTATTTCCCTGATAAGGGTGTCTAGGGTGGAACAGATTAGGTGACCATATGGCTAGGTTAGAACACTATATTTAGGATATAGTACCATATTTACCTATCTGATGTCCTTTGGGTACAGGTCAAATAACCATGCATGTGGCCAGGCCATAATACTGTACTTACTGTACTTACCTAATTTGTTTTCTTACGTATACAGTGCGTAAAAGGAATAATGCAAGTAAAGTGAACAGGTTAAATAACCATGCATATGGTCAGGTCATGATACTATACTTACCTAATTGGCGTTCTTATGTATTCAGTGCGTATAAGGAATAATGCCAGTAAAGTGAACTTGAGAGAAAATATACTAATTTATCCATTATTTACTCTTTGGCACAGTCTAGGAGCACCTTTATAGTTAAGTTGGCACTTGGTATGACTACTGGCCATATACGATCTTGATATGGTTGCTAGGGGTGATATAGATAGGATGGCATAGACAAGGTGATCATGTATATGTCATTTAATCAATTCCAATCCATCTATTCTGGGGGACATATCTCAGCACCTACTAGACATATTTAAGTAAGTGACCCCTTGTTGGACTCCTGTTCCCCCACACGATAACCCTGTGTATTCGGTTTAGTGTGGATGAACAGGCTGACAGTTTTCCTATAAGATCTAAAGAAATATGAAAAAAAGGGAACACAACAAGGCACTCTAAGTGCCATTATTTACTGCATACCTAAACATTTAGTTGACTTCTCAGGATAAGCACTGTTTATGGCCATTATAAAACTTGTATATCATATTTTTATGCAGGTTTAACCTGCAATTTGCGGTTCTCCTGGAGCTGCTAAGCAGAGCCTAATGTCCATATACTGCACACACACAGAGGACAGAGATTACACATCTATGTCTCTACACACAGACTATACATTCTAAAAGGTATGAAAAACCAGCAGTAAGCAGTCTAAACTGTGTATAAAGCTCTGGGGTGAGTTCTCGTACAGACTTCTCTCTGTGTTCATAGGCACTTTCCCTCACATGTCCTTTTCCCCCCACATACTTACATACTTTAGGAAGCGAAAGAGGGGAGGAACCTGATAACAGGAGAAAGAAGCATTTTTGTCCAGTAATATATATTATACATTTTCTTCTATTCGATTGTACTTTTGATCTATGCAAAGTTTGTTGTATCGACAGGTACACTTTAACAATGTTAGAAGGTGAGACAAATATGCACTCACCTTTAGACATTGTACAAAAACACCTTGCACTTTCCATGTAACAATGCATTTAAGTATAGCCAAGGACTGCTCCCTGCTGTCAGAAATATTATAGAACTGAAGACCAGACAAATGGTTAAAATAACAAAGTTTTATTATAACTACAAATGGCCAACATGTTTTGAGGATCTGACTGCCCTCTTTCTCGGTTCCACCATTGGGACAGTGAGACTGAAATGATAGGGATAGTTCAGCCCCTCCTCCTCCTTCATTTCTCTGTAGAGAGTTATTCCTTGACTCTCATTGACTATCATTGCTAATATTGTACTTAAAAATACATTTTATATCATTAAATTCTATCTGTCTGTCTTACAATTCGAACGAACATTTAATATCCACGTTATATTTGTAAGTAGGATAAAATGTTCTATTCATGTAGCTGGAATATATCTTCACATATCTGTCTTGGTTTTCTCCAGAGACACTACCTATAGAACATTTTTTCTACCAAGTAAAGTAATGCCCAAGTATAAAATATAATTTGGCTCAAACACTAACCTTTCAGCGCTGTGGTAGATATCTTATACCTGGAAGAAACTGCAAGGAGGTTATCAGCATTACATGATGTCCTTGATGTACTTCAAAAGGTTTCATTAACTGGAAAACAAAACAAAAGACTCTGAAGCAAAAATCGATGATCTTAAAAATTGTTCCTATAAAAATACTAAGGACAGTGGGCAATCAAGAATCTTTAAAATTAGAGTCCCGAGTGTTTAAGACCTTCAGTGGTTTCTGAGTTGCTTTTACTGAGTGTGAAGAGAATACAAGATTAGGAGGATGTACTATAGAGAGATGCTTTGAAATCTTAGACAGTAGGAAGAAATAATTTATTGTGTAATCCTATTTGTTTGTATTATGTCAAAAAGGGCAACTCCTTCAATATTTTGTATTATATTTTTGTTTATATTTTTGATCTTATTTTCCACTGGGAGTCATTGATTTGCAAAAGTTAAGGAGTTACAGGATGAGAACCATGGCTGAGGCTCATCTAGGACCTGTGTCAGGTGGGCAACTCATTAACCATGTTGAGTTGCCACCAGGTCAGTGCCCAGAGCTGTTCTGGTGGCTAGAGTTGAGTGATTTTTTAGATTTTTTTCGTGGCGAATCGCTATTAAAAACGATTATTTCTAACACAGACTGCTCTAAACACCCGCTCTGATGGCACACTACTGGCCGGGCAGGACAGCTTTTCCAGGGCAAACTCTGCTAGTTACAGACAAAAATCAAGTTTGGCTGCCCAGAAGTCCAGCGGATCTTAAAGGTGCGTTGGCATAGGCATGTTAAGTTATGCCACCACCTGCTGGTTCAGGTCCTACTCCAGGTGTACCTGCTGCTGATGAGTTGCTTCACTATGCAGGTGAAGAAAGCTACTCATCAGCGACTGTAGACTAAGGCTACTGCTGATGGAGCTGGTACTGCTCCTGTGACCCCACCAGGGCTGGATTTAGGCTTAGCGTGGCACTAGGCAAAATCAACAGAGGGGCCCCAAAAGTCGTAATAGTGCACTAACCAGATTTGCACATTTTTAGTCACTTCAAAATACCATAAAAATATCTAAAAAGCTATTGAAAAGTCCCATCAAAACAAAAATGGTACCGATAAAAACTACAAATCAAAGCGCAAAAAATGACAACCCCATATACAGAAAAATAAAAGAGTTATAGGGATCAGAATAGTACAATTAAATATTTTTGTATAGTTCGCCCACATTAGGTTGGCAGTATAGTTCCCCCACATTAGGTTGGCAATACAGTTCCCCCACATTAGGTGCAGTACAGTGCCCCCCCACATTAGGTGCAGTACAGTTCCCCCCACGTTAGGTGCAGTACAGTTCCCCCACATTAGGTGCAGTACAGTTCCCCCTCACATTAGGTGCAGTACAGTTCCCCCCACATTAGGTGAAGTACAGTTCCCCCACATTAGGTGCAGTACAGTTCCCCCACATTAAGTGCAGTACAGTTCCCCCACATCAGGTGCAGTATAGTTCCCCCCACATTAGGTGCAGTACAGTTCCCCCACATAAGGTGCAGTACAGTTCCCCCCACATTAGGTGCAGTACAGTTCCCCCACATTAGATGCAGTACAGTTCCCCCACATTAGGTGCAGTACAGTTCCCCCACATTAGGTGCAGTACAGTTCCCCCACATTAGGTGCAGTATAGTTCCCCCACATTAGGTGCAGTACAGTTCCCCTACATTAGGTGCAGTACAGTTCCCCCACATTAGGTGCAGTATAGTTCCCCCCCACATTAGGTGCAGTACAGTTCCCCCACATTAGGTGCAGTACAGTTCCCCCACATTAGGTGCAGTACGGTTCCCCCACATTAGGTGCAGTATAGTTCCCCCACATTAGGTGCAGTACAGTTCCCCCCCATTAGGTGCAGTACAGTTCCCCCCACATTAGGTGCAGTACAGTTCCCCCACATTAGGTGCAGTACGGTTCCCCCACATTAGGTGCAGTATAGTTCCCCACATTAGGTGCAGTATACTTCCCACATAAGGTGCAGTAAAGTTCTCCTTAACATATAGTAACCCCCAGGGTTATCATCTACAATAGTTACAGTATGTCTTCAAAGAGAGCAATAATTGAATGTTCCATGCAAAACAATATATAGCATAAGACAAATAGATAAGCACAACAGAAACCATATGTTAATTGAAGTTTCTGAAGTTTTTGGGGCTGATTTGTCAAATGGACAGTATTTAAGCATAGAGACAAATCACAACTCAACCTTTATTCATTGTGAACTGTGGTTGGTCCCTGTCGGCAGATCGAACTCAGGTAAAATAATTTAGAACACTTCCATCAAATATAACACTTTTTAGCGGTTGATGATGTTTCATACCTCCTGGCAAGAATATTGCAGTTATTTCCTCGTATGTGAACACAACAGGAAATCTTATGAAAAGCTTTAAAAATATATTTAGGGCAAAATGCAGAAACTCTACCTTCAGGTAAAAATAATATGGGTGGCCAGCATTTGATTGGGCCCAATGTGGACATTTCCACAATGAGATTACATTTACGCTTGTGATGGTATATTTGAATTCCATGCAATCCAGATGGGAAGAAGATTTGATGTATTAATTTACCGGTACGGTAGCTTACCTTATTCCCATGGATGGCACCTTTTGGTGACTGCCTGCTCTATAATTAGAAGTGCCTATGGCACCTTATGGCCAGAAGAGTAAAAATGCAAAGATGACCAATGAAGGACTCTGCAGCCCCTATATATTCCTCTATATATAGTTGCTTGAGGCATTGCTCCAATGTTTGACCGATAAAGTAACTGGACTCTTGATATTTTGAAGACACAATTCTTGATTCATTGAACTCAACCTGTTTCTGTGACATCTTGTGCATGAACTGTACCTGACCTTTTTTCTTTCTGTTGGACCAAACCTTTAAGGCCATGTACTCACAAGCTTATAGCCGTGTGGTTTTTGGCATGGAAATGGGCATGATCTTCATGCCAAAAACCACACAATGTTACCTGTAAAAATCCTGCTCCTAATTACTTCAATAAAAGATGGGGAACTGTGCAGAAACACTATAGCTCTGAAGCTCCTACTGAAGTTGATGGTAGCTTTAGCGCTGAGGACTCTGCACTCTGCGAGAATTCACTGAGCAGGAGGCATACAGCATACTTGGCTCAATGGTGCAACAGTGTAGGGTGCTACTGAAACTATGTAAAGAGCAGAGACACCAATTATTTTAATTGCATCTCTTCTTGCTGTATGGTCCACAAAGATAAGTTAATGCTATGCATTATTACTCAACTCCTTACACTCCGTGAGCTGGACTCTCTGCACCCGGCCCAGCAATTGTAGGGCCGTATCTGAATCAGCATTTAAGGGGTACTCCGGTGGAAAACTTTTTTTTTTTTTTATGAACTGGTGCCAGAAAGTTAAACAGATTTGTAAATGACTTCTATTTAAAAATCTTAATCCTTCCAGTACTTATTAGCAGCTGTATGCTACAGAGGAAATTATTTTCTTTTTGAATTTATTTTTTGTCTTGTCCACAATGCTCTCTGCTGACACCTATGTCTGTGTCAGGAACTGTCCAGAGCAGCATAGGTTTGCTATGGGAATTTCTTCTGCTCAGGACAGTTCCTGATACGGGCATCAGGTGTCAGCAGAGAGCACTGTGGACAAGACAAAAAAGATATTAAAACAAACAACAAATAAAGTGGTCTCAAATGGCTGGAGGTGCTCAACCCCAAATGCGTTTGTGCATTTATACTGGGGGAGCAGATCCTGCCCTTTTAGTCCGTTGCTAGGGGCGATCCCCAGCATAAAAATGCATACAATGGAGGATGCCTGCAGCGGACTACAAGTGCCACAATAGAATCCTACACCAGATAGACGGTGTGGATGTGTAACAATCAGTGTTGAGGGATAGCCAATGTCATTGTGTACATCTAACACAGTAGTGCACCCATATTCCTGTATTGTATTATTCTAATTGACTATTGAAGAAAGGGTCAGAGTATAGAACCCTGAAACGCGTCTAGTCTGTGATTTCATCACTGAAAAACAGCTGCATTTGAACTGCACAATTTACCTAGCGGCATTTGCATATCCTGTAACTTAAGGATTGAAAGCTTCCTTGATCTGATCCAGCATTGCAGCCTAATCCAGCCTGGTCCATTAAGCCAGAGAGACTTGGAGGAGAGAGCCCGGGAAATCCTGACGTCACATGCCAGCACCCTGAGGCTATCAGCTACAGTGAACAGCTTCCTCTGGCCAAAGGCTCCCTCCTGGTCACCAGCACAATCGTGACCTGTTTCCATATGCACATATCTCTCTGCAGCCACATCAATCAGAGCTGTCAGCGCCTGAAAGCGCTCTCACAAACCAGCCAAACTTGAGCTGTGATCTCTGCTAAGGACGGGTAACATTGTATATGACTAAGACTGTCAATTGCTGATACTTTGTGTCTATATACTTTCATTTTCAAAGGAATCAGATTTTTATAATAAAACATATTATAGTTAATCATAATTGAAGCACGATCTTTTATTATTGTATTGGAATATAGTATTTATTCTCCTGGAGGTTTGGACAAAAACCCCTTTTTTTCACATTTTTTGTATATTGCAAGTTGGGTATAGCTGCTTGTCCATCTGACCTCTGGGAATATTTAATTGTGAGCTGCACATATCCCAAGTATCCCAAAGGCATAACGGACACAACTTTTATAAGTTATTAGAACACGCTTCAGTATTTTATTTCATATGATATATAATTATTTACTAAAAGCAATATGTCAGAAATAGTAACAGGTCTATGATGATCAGTCTATTCAACTGAGTTCTTTGTTTTGGTGTCCATAGAATATCATACTATTGACTATGATTTTCTAAGCTTTATTTTCACATTGTATGAAGCCATGCTGACCAGAGGGTCTGCTGTGGTGTAAATGCTATTATTAAGCTAAATAAATCTGTATATTTGGATGAATTTCTTAGACCCATATAGCTAACATAATGATGACTGGTGGAAAATGCTGTCAAAAGGCCTGAATACATCACAAGTCCATTTCCCATAATGAATGAGCAGCACAGACCAAAAACCCTGAGAAGCAAGATTCTGCTCAGAAAGTTCCATGGGCAATATTTTTTTACTAACTAAGATGGATTCTAACTAGATGCCAGAAGTAATCCATTTGAGTCATTAGAAACATACAGTGACTTAAGAAAATGCTGACTCGTATCTGTGTCAAGTCGTTTGCATATAAACTTTTAATGAGTACCTTAAGGTGATGTTTAAACACTTACAGCCAAAATGAATCTCCATAGAAATGGTAATAAAATACAACCGCAGAATAAAATCACGTATAATAAAACTATATTATTATCTAATTATTTAATTGTATCTCGTATAATAATAATAATGACTAATATCATAAATCATACTGTGACATAACCTGCCAAAATATGTATCCAATACTTGTTCCCATACAGCCCTAATCTCAGTGCAGTTAGCTATGGGGTGTGCAGAGGTAACGGTTGTACCAGCAAACAGCCCCCCTTCCTCCCCACACCATCACATAAGTATTATGTAATGATGTAAACATACATCCTGGCACCCTGGTACATAACACACAGGACGTACATATACATCCTATGTGGCATTGCGAATATATGAGCACAGGTAGATGGCAGCTCCCGGCTGTTTTCCACATCTGAAATCTCGTCAGTATTGTCGGACAACATCGATCATACTGATGCCCACTATTAACCATTTAGAATCCATGATCAATACTGAATAAGACATCTAAAGAAGTTGCATTGATTGCATTCACTCATTAGACCACCCCCAGCATGATTATGGGAGTCCAATGAGCGAAAGTGGTGGTCATAGCTCTGCTTACCTGCTCCAATTCCCTCCAGGGATATTATTATATAATCTGCCCACAGAAGCAGGCTGTACAAGTAGATTGCCAATATTACTGATTAGTGTAATGACTCTACAATGTACTGAACAGTAATGGAAATACAAAGATTACTCTAAATAGTTAACTATGGTGACTTAAAAAATGTAAAATAAATAGTAAAAGCAGTATAATAATAGAAAAACATATAACCACGGGTAACCTTTTACAACCAATGATTGGATAATGTCCGGTCATGTGATCTTGCTGCCATCTGCACGGTATGCTTAGCTACCTCAGTGTTCTCAGTACTATCTTCATTCATTCAGGCTCCAAAACCTCATGTGCTTCTCATCCCTTTTGCTAAAAATTGCACTGATGCCAGCTCGCGGTTGGCAAAGTTCGTGAATTTACCCTTAAGTTCTGAGCGAGACTGAGTTTGCAGGGCTCGGTTCTCTCATCTCTAATACTTACCTACCTCAGTTCCCTGGGACTTCTGCTGTGACATCATGCGGTCCCCCACAACCGCAGCCACTTCCTACTTCTGAGATCAGATTTTTATTGCGGTGACCGCCCAGTCAGCCAAATACTAACTGCAGCAGTGTCC
Organism: Hyla sarda; assembly: GCF_029499605.1. Lineage (NCBI taxonomy): Eukaryota > Metazoa > Chordata > Amphibia > Anura > Hylidae > Hyla > Hyla sarda. Next base: position 70,667,186 of record NC_079191.1, read on the forward strand.
CACCTCATTGGCTGATCGGGCCGTCACTGCAGGAAGGAGCTTGTTTTAGAAGTAGGAAGTAGCCAAAGCAGTGGAGGACTGGATATTGTCACAGCAGGAGACAGCAGGGTATCTGGGTAACCCCCTTTAAAGGGTTAAGTCAACAAAAATTCTTGTTTTCTCGCCTCTTGTCAAATAACTATGTCTCTCTATCAATAAGAAGGATTTTGTAGGCTATTGTACGCCGGGAATAAAAGTACACACACATGAGAAAATCCAGCTATTTTAAGACTGTCAATATAAACCAAATGTGGTTACTCTAGCCTTATGGATTAAGCCAAAGCGGATAAAAGATTTTTCCTTTTGTATTTGGCAACACATGATTGTCTTTTTTAATTGTGAGTAGAAAAGATGCTCAGTAATGGGTTTATTCTGCAGGCGGATAAACTCTAATGATTTAGTGGGAGCTTATTGATTGGAATAATTCAACAGTCATTAAAAAAAACTCCAAAAAAGTGTGTGAAATTGAAAAATCTGTTCCTTGCTTCTTTACAAATTACATCTCATACTGAATTGTTGGGCATCTGCCCAAGTCTGAAAACCGAGAAGACAGATGGAGACATTTATTTTCATAAAAGAGCTATAAGTTTCTTGCACAAGCCTTCATTGTTACAGCCCTCATTTACTTTTTGAGGCTGTCGTTCTCTCCGCTAAGTAATGAGTTTAAAAAGAATGGTTATCAAAAGCATAATTTCCCAAATTATTACCCAAGATGTACAGCTATCAATTTTCACATTTCCTGCAAGCAAAACTCAAAATTGTACAATATAATGTCTATGTTATGGAGTAACTTGGTCTTTTTTATAATGTAGAGATATATAATTGATACTAAATGGTCTTCTTAAAGCCGTGATGTCTCCCTTATACCCACAACACTTGCATGTATCACATCTGGTGGAGCAGAGTGCAGGATGGAATTTTTTATTTTCTAGGATATAACTAAGATCTACTATGACTGTCAAAGATGGGACCATAAATTAATAGCTATGTGGATGTACACTGACTTCAAGGCTAAATCGCTATAGTAAAAAGCTGTATAGTAGCATTGTATATTAAAAAAATTGTAACACTCACATTTCTGAAGACAGGAACTCCGGTGTATGTGGATCTGCTGGAGCTGTGTGGCAGATGACTCGGACTGTACCAGGGAGTGGAGTCTAAGGTGCCACATATTTTCACCAGAGCCCACTGCAAAGCAGGATGGGCTTGCAGCTGCAGGCGACACCCAGGTCGCTACCCCTGACACAGCTTGACCACACAGGTGGCTGAGGAGATGCGAGGCACAGGAGGGATGAGGCAACTCGTAGTCTGGATAGCAGTAGGTCAGGGCAGGTGGCACAGTAGCGTAGTCAGGACGTAGCAGGAATTCAGTAGGCAGGCGGCAGAGGAGCAAGGTCAAGTCACAAGAGCAGGAGATCTGGTACACAGCAAGGCAATACAATGGAACGCTTTCACTAGGGCACAAGGCAACAAAGATCCGGCAGAGAAATGAGGAGGATGGAGGAATTTATAAATAAGCAACAGGTGGTTACACTAATGAGCGTACTGGCCCTTTAAATCTAAAAGCTCCGGTGCGCGCACACCTTAAGGGACTGGGACACTCATGCCAGAGCAGAGAGGCTAAGACAGAGGCAGGAGAAACACCCGGAGAGTGACGGACTGGGGCTCGCATGCGGGTGCATCCCTCAATGCGAGTCCCAGCCCCGTCGGCAGCAGAAGGTAAGGGGACCATGCACTCATGGCCAGCGTGTGAAGCCGGAGCGCATAGCGTAACATAAATAATATATACCAATAATTTGGTTTGGCAAATGAATAGACAGAAGAATAAATTACTTCTTGAGATACACATATATATATATATATATATATATATATATATATTTATATATATATATATATATATACACACACCATGTTCAAAATTATTATGCAAATTATATTTAAGTGTCACAAATATTAAATATGTTGTTTTTCAGTTTAACTCATCGATTTCATTGTGTCTCTTTTGATCAGTGAAAACAATTTCGGACACCTGTGACAATTAGATTGCCAGGTGAGCCCAATTTAAGGAAAAACTACTAAAGGTGGGTGTCCCACATTATTAAGCAGAACACAAACTTCAAGCAATATAGGAAGAAAAAGGATCTCTCAAATGCCGAAAAGAGTGAAATAGTTCAATGTCTTGGACAAGGTATGAAAACATTACATATTTCACTAAAGCGTAAGCGTGATCATCGCACTATTAACTCCTTAAGGACTCAGGGAGTGCCTGTATGTCCTGAGTCCGCTACCGTTCTATAACACGGGGCCTCTAACAACTGCTGGGACCCGTGGCTAATAGCGTGCAGCACTGATCGCGGTGCCGTGCGCTATTAACCCTTTAGACGGGGCGTTCAAAGTTGAATGCCGCATCTAAAGGGAAAGTAAAACATTGCCGGTTAGCTCAGGGGGCTGTTCGGGATCGCCGCGGCGAAATCGCGGCATCCCGATCAGCTCTAGGACAGCAGGAGGGTCCCTTACCTTGCATCCTGTTGTCCGATCGCCGAATGACTGCTCAGTGCCTGAGATCCAGGCATGAGCAGTCAAACGGCAGAATCATTGATCAATGGTTTCCTATGAGAAACCATTGATCAATGTAAAAGATCAGTGTGTGCAGTGTTATAGCCCCCTATGGGAGCTATAACATTGCAAAAAAAAGTGAAAAAAAAAAAGTTAATAAAGATCATTTAACCCCTTTCCTAATAAAAGTTTGAATCACCCCCCTTTTCCCATAACAAAAAAAAAAACCAGTGTAACTAAAAATAAGCATATGTGGTATCACCGTGTGCGGAAATGTCCGAATTAAAAAAATATGTCATTAATTAAACCGCATGGTCAATGGCGTACGCGCTAAAAAAAATTTAAACGTATACATTTTCCTGCTTGTAGTTATGATTTTTTCAGAAGTATGACAAAATCAAACCTATATAAGTAGGGTTTCATTTTAATCATATGGACCTACAGAATAGAAATAAGGTTTAATTTTTACCAAAAAATGCACTGTGTAGAAACAGAAGCCCCCAAAAATTACAAAATGGCATTTTTTCTTCAATTTTGTCGCACAATGATTTATTTTCCTTTTTGCCGTAGATTTTTGGATAAAATGACTGATGTCATTACAAAGTAGAATTGGTGGCGCAAAAAAATAAGCCATCATATGGATTTTTAGGTGCAAAATTAAAAGAGGGGTATGACCTCTTTTTTAAAGGTTAGGAGGAAAAACGAAAGTGCAAAAACGGAAAAACCCTAAGTCCTTAAGGGGTTAAGAGATAAAGGCACATTGAGGAAGATTTTTGCCAGATCCATGCATCGGATCAAGAGAGCAGCTACTAAAATACCATTACCAGCAGCAAATAGATATTTGATGCTGCTGGTGCCTCTGGAGTCCCATGGACATCAAGGTGTAGAGTTCTCTAGAGTCTTGCAACTGTGCATAAACCTTCTCTTCGGCCACCACTAAACAATGCTCACAAGCAGAAACGGCTGCATTGGGCAGAAAAATACATGAAGACTAATTTTCAAACTGTCCTGTTCACTGATGAGTGCTGTACAACCCTGGATGGTCCAGGTGGATGGAGTAGTGGATGGTTGGTGGAAGGCCACCCTGTTCCAAAAAGGTTGCAACATCAGCAAGGCGGTGGTGGAGTGATGTTTTGGGCCGGAATCATGGGAAGAGAGCTGGTAGGCCCCATTAGGGTCCCCAAAGGTGTAAAGATGACCTCTGCTAAGTATGTGGAGTGTCAGGGTCCGGAGTGGTATGCAGGGATGACACAGGTAGTGGATCCTCTATGTCAGTGAGGTGATGGTGTGGGCCGTACCAGGGGAACGGAATCTAAGGGGTTACTGGTTTCACCAGAGCCCGCCGCAAGGCGGGATGGACTTGCTGCGGCAGGTAACCCCCAGGTCATTCCATCCAATAGCGACTCAACCTCACTGACTGCTGAGTCAGGCGCAGTACACAAGGACTAGACAAAAGGCAAGGTCAGACGTAGCAGAAGGTCAGGGTAGGCGGCAACGGTTCGTAATCAAGAGCAACGGCAAGGGTCTGGATACACAGGCAATGGACACACGGGAACGCTTTCACTGGCACAAGGCAACAAGATCCGGCAAGGACAGGAAGGGGAAGTGGGTTTTTATAATGTGGGAAGTGATTGGTACTGATTGGGCCAGGCACCAATTAATGGTGCACTGGCCCTTTAAATTTCAGTGAGCCGGCGCTAGAGAGCGGGGCCGCACGCGCCGGGACAGGACAGCCGGAGGACAGGGCAGGTGAGAAGATTGGGATGCGACCCGCGAGCGTGTCCCGCTACGCGGATCGAATCCCTGCCGATGATAACAGAGCAGCGCTCCCGGTCAGCGGGTCTGACCGAGGCGCTGCACGCCGAAGAACGCCGCAAGCGCTCCGGGGAGGAGCAGGGACCCGGAGCGCTCAGCGGAACATGGAGTTTTTGACTGACCACTTCCCGGGTACAAAAGAAAGAACTATGCTTTCCACAATAAAATCAGCTTCATGCATGACAATGCACCATTTCATGCTGCAAAGAATACCTCTGCATCAATGGCTGCTATGGGGCTAAAAGGAAAGTCATGGCATGGCCTCCATCCTCCCCTGACCTCAATCCTATTAGTTTTGGAGCATCTTCAAACAAAAGATCTATGAGGCAGTTTACATCCAAACAGCAGCTCTAGGAGGCTACTCTGACATCTTGCAAACAAATTCAAGCAGAAACTGTACAAAAACTCACACGTTCAATGAATGCAAGACTTGTAAAGCTGCCATCAAATAAGGGGTCCTTTGTTAAAATGTAACTTGACCTGTCAAAATGTTTAAAAATTTAAAATGTTGTTAAAAGTTTGATTGAAATAGCTTTTGATATTAGTAAATATGCTGCAAACACAACAAATGAAAATTCTCAGTTCTTTACAACCTCTAAAGTGTTTTGAAACATATTGGCCCTGATTTACTAAGAGTGGAATGTTTATTCTGGAGTGATTTCAATATCACTAGTCTTTTTTTTCAGGCTTATTTACTATTCTGTCGTACATGTCGGTTATTTTTCTGTTGCATCGTTTTTTGTGTCGCACTAGTCAATTGTGTCGCACAAACTCTGAGCTAAAGAAATTAGTTGTGTGAGTCAAAATGGTTTAGACTTGTTTGTTTAAAACATTTTTCATGAATCAAAAGTATTCATGTGTTGTAATTTTTCAAACATTACAACAGTTATCCTTGTTTATCATCCTGTGTGTTAAATTGATTTAAACCTAATATTGCAAATGTGTTAAAAAAAAAAAAAAATACATAAACATTAACTATCACAAAAGCATTCAATATGTTATTCATAAAAGTGTTTAACTGTACAAAATGTTTTCAGGTTATAAAACAAGTTACCGTATATGCCGGCGTATAAGACGACTGGGCGTATAAGACGACCCCCAACTTTTACAGTTAAAATATAGAGTTTGGGATATACTTGCCGTATAAGACTACCCCTCCTACCGCTATGTACAGTACCTTATAGTTCCCCCACATTAGGTCGGCAGCATGTTCCCCCACATTAGGTCGGCAGCTCCCCCAAATTAGGTCGGCAGCTCCCCCACATTAGGTCGGCAGCTCCCCCACATTAAGTCGGCAGCTCCCCCACATTAGGTCGGCAGCTCCCCCACATTAGGTCGGCAGCTCCCCCACATTAGGTCGGCAGCTCCCCCCCCACAATAATAGGCAGCTCCCTCCCACAATAGTAGGCAGCTCCCTCTCACAATAGGAGGCAGCTCCCTCGCCCACAATAGTAGGCAGCTCCCCCCCACAATCGTAGGCAGCTCCCCTCCCCCAAAATAGTAGGCAGTTCCCCCACAATAGTAGGCAGCTCCCTCCCCCACAATAGTAGGCCGATCCCCCCACATTAGTAGGCAGTTCCCCCACAATAGTAGGCAGCTCCCTCCCCCACAATAGTAGGCAGCTCCCCCCACATTAGTAGGCAGTTCCCCCACAATAGTAGGCAGCTCCCTCCCCCACAATAGTAGGCAGCTCCCTCCCCCACAATAGTAGGCAGCTCCCTCCCCTACAATATTAGGCAGCTCCCCTCACAGACATACAACTTCCAGCCATATAGAGTGTGTGGCTGGAGGCTGTATGTCTGTGTACTGACCCCCACAGTGTTCTGGTCACCGCTCCTCCGGCCCGGGGTCACAATCTACTGCTATGGCCTATGGACCATAGCAGCAGTCCCGGGACCGAAGGAGCGGTGATCGGAACACTGTAGATGACGCGCCGCCGGTCAATCACCAGGCCCCGGCCGCGCTCGTCCTCCTCCGATCCTCCTGCGCCTCTATGGTTATATGTCACTGACGTCCCGTGCGTACAACCATAGAGCGGTGGAGAAGCGCAGAAGGACCGGAGGAAGACCGCAGGAGGACCGGAGGAGGACGCGCGGCGGGCGGGGAATGGTAAGTGACCTGCGGACACCCTTATGTCCCGAAAAGATTTTTCGGGACACAGGGATGTCCGGCATAGGAATACTTACGATTGTCGTGCCGGCTCCTGTGCAGGCAGGGGCCGGCCAGAGCATGTAAAAACTAATTCATGTATACTAAAAACCAGGGTGCCTCCAGCTGTTGTGAAACTACAACTACCAGCATGCCCGGACAGCCTTTGCCGGTCCGGGCATGCTGGGAGTTGTAGTTTCCCAACAGCTGAAGGCACCCTGGTTTTTAAGTATACAGTTATTAGTTTGTACATGCTCTGGCCGGCCCCCGCATGCAGCCGCACACAGGAGCCGGCACGATAATTGTAAGTATTCCTATGCCGGACCCCAATACTCGGGGTTAAAAAGTCATCTTATACGCCGGGATATACGGTACTTTAACGCACTACAATGGTAAACAGTCCCTTGTTACAAATCACTCCAAATCACGGTTATTGTGTGAGGCAAACTCACACTTATCTCGAGTGATTTTGGAAGTACTCAGAGTGTTTTTTTTTTTTTTTGTCAGTAAAACGCCCATTTTTGCATAAAACACAGAAGCGGACTATCTGAACTATCAAGCTTGCGAGTAGCCAGTAATGCGTGAAACACAGATACCGGGCACCATTTGTGTGCCGTGGGGAAGTACCTGACACAAATGGGTTGCCCTGGTAGAAACGTCTTGGTACTGAGTAGTGTGAGCACGTAGTGATATGATTCCCAAGATAACTGAGACAGCTTCAAATAAGGCGACTTGCCGTTAGGAGCCGTAAACTCCCCAGGTCTAAGGAACCCATAGAAGCCAAGAAATAAAGCGGCCTTCAAACACAAACTGTTGGTTAAACCGTATGGGGCTAAATCCAATGCATCCGATAGTTGCCTAAACAACTTTCCCGACAAGGGTTGCCTAGTGGGAGATTTAAGTACCTTGCTCTTGGCCACACCCTTGAGTGCTGCCTTGACCACATGGGATGTGAACAGTGAACTTCTGTCGGGGTAGGATAATGATAAAATGTGTTGTATGCCTGATAGGTAAATTTTTATGGTGTTATGCGCTAGATGTAGGGTAGAATGGCAAAACCCGATGAATCCTAACACAAATGATACTGAAAGATGGTCATCAAGTGGATGGGCAGCACAAAACTTACTGAACCACTTCCATGCAGTGTGGTACACTTTCTGGGTGTTAGGAGATAGGTAAGAGGTAATCAAATGTTGCGCTATGGAGATAAATGCTTTCAGCCCATCACTAACTCATGGAACGGCGGCACTGGAGACCCTGTCGGATATGCTTCTGGACAAATCTGAAAGAAGAGTTGAAAATTAAACCGGGACAGGGCATCCGCTGCAACATTTTTGGCACCTTCGATGTACGCACTAGAAAAATGAAATTCACCCACTAAAGACAACCACGCTAGTCTTCTTAACAGTGACATCACCATAGATGAGGATGACCTTCCCTTCAACAGAATACTAACCGTTGCCTCATTGTCAGACACGAAAAGCACACTTCTCCGAGACCAATCATTGCCCAAAACCCTGGCAGCGGCTACCACAGGGTATAATTCAAACAATGCCGAGCATCTATCAAAACCAGCTAGCTGGTAGACTTCCGCAGGCCACTTGCCAGCAAGCCAGCGATTGCCCCAAATGGCTGCGAAGCCTATGGATGATGATGCATCGGAAATAACAAGGGGAGAAGAATTGTCAACACCAGGCGTGAAGAAAGAAATGCCATTCCAGTCTGACAGAAATGTGGTCCACATGTCTAAATCAGCCACTGCCTGTTCGTCCAGAACTACCGTGTCATTCTGTCCCGGGACCGAAGTCATTAAGTCAAGCAACCTTGAAATGAAGGTCCACCCCTGGGGGATTACCCTCATTGCAAAGTTAAACATGCCCAGTATAGACTGCAGCTCACCCTTCGCTACCCTAGGAGAGAGCAACAAATTGCGAACAACTTGTCTAATGCGGGCAAGCTTGTCCAGTGGCAGTCTGGCCTCCATGCGTTGCGTATCCAGCACTATGCCCAAGAATGTGAGAGTCCTGGAAGGACCCTCGACCTTTTTGTCTGAGACAGGGACCGTCAGCTGCTGGAGAACTGCTAATGAAAAGTCAAGGTCTTTGGGTGGTATGGGACCTAGCTCTATGAAAAGAAAGTCGTCAAGATAGTGTATGATGTGTGTACAATCAAACCTTTCTTTCAATAGCCAATGTAGTGCCTGGGCGAATCTATCGAATAGCCACGGGCTACTCCTGGAGCCAAAGGTCAACTTCACCGCGAAGTAGTATTGATTACGCCACTTGACCCCGTGTCATTTCCATAGATGGGGCGTGATAGGCAGTAATTTGAAAGCGTCTGAAATATCAAGTTTTGACAACCATGCTTGTGGGCCCATGTTCAAGATTACTGCTATGGCCTGATCTATGGAGGCGTATTTTAGTGCAAACTCTCCAGCGGGAATCAGGAAGTTCATGCTGGGCATGGTGGTAGAGTAAGGTGCCGACAGGTCGTATATGAGACGGTGTTTATTATTAAATTTTACAGTAACTAAACCAATGGGACTAACCCGACAGACATCAAAGGGTGAAGTATCAAAGGGACCAATCATAAAACCCTTATCCACCTCTGTTTTAATGAGAGTATCCACGATGCTAGGATTATTCAGGGCAGATCTCAGATTGCCACATTCATGTGTCTCATTAGGCAACGTGATGAACCCAGTGTGGAAGCCTGAAGACAGTTCTCTCACAAGGAACTCGACAAAAGCTTTGTCTGGGTGCTCAGACAAGAAGGATTCTAGGCAAGCCACGTCCACCACCGATAGTCATGCCCTTGACTTCTGAGGACAAGACGACTCGGGGTGTGCTCTAAAACAATTTGCGCAAACGTGCAGCAACCTACATTGATTGTAGTTGCAAACTCCATAATTGAAGTTATTGCAAACTTGGGATTTACCAAGGTATTTTATAGGATGCCCCAACTTGTCAGTTAACCCTGATGACTTTGTGGTCTTTTGCTGACTGGTAGATGTTGACGCGCTTGGAGCCTCCTCCGGCCCATTGCTTAATGAATGACACCAATCCGAGGTATGCGTAAACGTCAGTGTACACAGGCGGGGGCTTTAAGGTTAGCAAAATGACTACAGAAGAGTTCTGTGTCAACAACTGCCCAGTTGATGGTATAATTGTACGCAGCTGCTTTCGTGGAAAACGACTTATGGTAGTCGTAAAGCGCCGATCCCCCATACCTGTGTGCAAATTCAGTCAGTTTATACAAGTACATATCTAACTCCTCTCGCCTCTCTGGTTTGACGGAACATAGGATGTCTCTGTAAATGGCAAAGGCCATGCTGAAGTCAGCTAACGATAACTTGCGGTTCAGCCTGACATCCTTGGCCTTTAAAATAACGGAGACCTCACCGCAAGCTATCGTTTTGTTTTCCGATAAATCATGAGAGGCGATGAGGAGAGAGGCCAGGTTGATGTCCTTATCGTCAAAGATGTCTTTTTTTAAATTGGCCGGAATAAAGTGTGCCAGGGTGATGTTTGGAATAAACATGTTCGGTCCGGCCGAAGCCACTAGAGTCTGCGAGGGAACTGACGAGGAAGCAGAAACAGGCGCCACAGCCGGAACCCCGGTCCCCCTTGTTCTCCAGCGCATCAACCCTGGCACATAAGGAGGTCACCAAGGTGTGAAGTTGCGTGATTGAGGTGTTGATTGTCTGTAACAACACTTCCCCGCTGCTAGGACCCACCTGCTCGCTAAGCCCAGACTGGTCACTAATCAACAACCGGTAGAGTTCGGCTTTCCTCGCCGTAGCCGGAATTCCTTTACGAACGAGTTCAGCGGTTAACCTAGGGATGGTCCAGTTACGGAGAGATGGTATACTGCCGTGTTCAGATGCCCTGGATGCATTCTCCAACATAGAGGCTCCGTCTTCAATATCTGATGCATGAGACAGCCTAGTAACAATACAGACAGAAAAACTGAGTAACCATCCCCAGACACTAATAACAGACAACAACTGACAAGCTCACTTAGGTAATACTTTACCGAAAAAAACCACAAGTTAACCCACCAAATAGAACAGGCCAAGACTGGAGCAAGAGGTCTGAAGGTGTGACAGACCTGGATTAGTGACAAGTGCAATTAGTGCTTAACATAATAGCTAAGTAACACGTGACAAAACTCTGTGAACTACGAGTCCGGCCCAAAGATGTGATGGGTCATCGGTTACCCAATTACCTGAAGAACGAGATTCCCGAAAATCCACCTACAATAGAATCGACAAATCAGCGTACCATCGAGAGAACAGTATACATACAACAAACTTGCCCTAACTACAGACTCTTGCTCACCTGGACACTATCCCTAGCACACGCCACCAGCTGCTGACGAGGTCCCCACCGACCAGACGATAAACAAGAGTCGGATGTAAATTGGGAGTACCGTTAAACCACTACCACCCCTTGTACATAACTTACCAAGTCCTATGGTGACTTTAGGTGAAAACTGTCCGTATATCACAGAACTAACCGTACCTAACTGGAAACGAAAGACAACATAAGAACCTGTCCACTCGAGATACCTAGTACCCACACGAGGACCCAAGGACGAGTTGGGTCAGTGGATGACATGACTACCGTTGCCCAAGGACGTGATGGGTATAAGGACTTATAGAGTTTTAATTACCTGATAATACGATATTGTTGTTCAGTGAATTGTGCCACCGCCGCTTATTGGGTGAAGCTCAACTTGAACTGATGAAGGGTGACCACAATCTGAAAAACAATCAACATATTATCTCTGCCTCTGATCTCATCTAACGTGACTGAGATTGAGGTAACCTACCTGTACTTATGGGCACGTCAAGTTAATTGAGTATACTCAGAATGGATCCAGGCAACCAGATTCTGGATTATGACGGAAATGGCAGACTGTAACATAAAGACATAGTTACCTAAGGTGCCTACCCGAGCATACATGTGGACTAAGAATCAAACCTACCTGCAACCTGAGCGCTGACTGGCTTGTACCACCTACACAATCAACTATAGCTAAGAACCTGCGTAAATAACAAGAAACCAAGCTATGACCCAAAATACCGACTGTGCCGAGTTAAATAGCCGGAGCGTGCAGAGCTAATCAAACGGAAGTGTGCTAGAGAATGCAGGGTTAACAATCGGAAGTGTACTGAAAATATGCAGAGCTAGACAAGCAGAAATGTGCTGAAGAATGCAGAGCTAAGCCATTGGAAGTGTACCGAAAATATGCAGAGCTAAACAAGCGAAGGCGTGCAAAACATACACAGAGCTAGACAAGCAGAAGTGGGCTGAAGAATGCAGAACTAAATAAAAGGAAGCGTACTGAGACGCAGCGAAACAAGTGGAAGCGTGCAGAAAATATGCAGAACTGGACAAGTGGGAGTGATGGACACCTGGATGCATGCTAAAATATGTAGGGTTAGATAGCCGAGGAAGCTGCTGATGGCCCCATAGTGGCTGCTCCGGAGCGAGCAGCAGGACCATACCGGAAGCAGCCACGACGGGGCCCACCACGTGACTCACCGACCCAGGGACACCTCCCGGAAACGTCGCCGACCGGAGCACCACCGAGACCGGTAGCGCCGCCGGGACCGGTGAGTAACACAAAATTGCAACTATACCCCCGGTTGCGCCAGGCTGGGCCGCACCGCCCAGCCTGGGTTACTTACGGAACCCCCGGGGAAGGAGACAGGAGGAGGACATGCGCCGCCGCTGATCCCAGTGGGACCCGCAGCGCCTACTCACCAGCGCGTGACGTCATGTGCGAAAACCTGCGGCGTAAAGGGAAGCAGACGCGGGTTTTAAAGCCACCAGCTCCCCTCCCACAAATTCAGGCTAAACCTTTTAGCCTTCTTATATATATATATATATATATATATATATATATATATATATATATATATATACATATAGGTTTTTTCCTGGAATACCCCTTTAAATAACATTTTAATTGTACTCTTAATAGTTGATAACATGAGAATTATGCTGACTGTTATTTACATAAATTATTCAGGTAAATGAGAGAAATATAATTTCATATATATTAACTCCAAAAAAGAGCAGCACTCCTCAAGGTAATGCACGGGTGCCCACTGTAACACAGTCCTGGCTTCAGACTTCCAGCAATACAGCAACAAATAGACAGCGGCAACTCCAGTAAAGTGATTCACATAATGTGATGTTTCGGCTTGCTCACCAAGCCATTTTCAAGCAATAAATGAGTGAACAAAGTACATAGTTCACCACTTAAGGACCAATGACGTCATGGCACCCTGGGCCTTAAGGACCAATGAAGTACCAGGACGGCATGGCGTTTTCCGGTCCCTGCCGCGTGCCGGGCAGAGATTGGAACGGGACCCCCGCATGTCGGCGATCGCAGAAAATCGCATGTCAATTCAGATCACCCCGAAAATAGGGATGCTCGGACCTGTCAATGACAGGCCCCAGCATCCTGCAGGGTAGGAGTGAGGTCGCAATGCTGCAATCTCCTCCCATCCCCTGCCATTGGTCAGATTTTTTAAATGTTATGTTAATAATTCTAAAATTCTATGGAAAAGTGTTTGTCAGTGCACGCATTACATTAAAACATGGCTGACTTTTGTGTGGCTACAAAAAATCCAAACACTGTGACAACATAGCCTAAGGCTGTGTTCACACATTATAAAACTACATAAAAAAATACAGTAGTCAAAAAAAAAATAATAATTATGTAATTATGTGCATTGTTAACTGCATTGTTAAGTATTATGTGCACTTATAGCCCCTTTTCCATGGACTTTTATAGAGCCACATTTTATGTCTGTAATTTTCTAGTAATCTTTATGATGTGTGAACCAGACCTAATACTGCATTTATTTAGGGAACAACTTTATCCATCACAAATGACATGTATAGAATTACCTACCTCTTACTCTTTGAATATAATCCATATATGATGTGCAAACCACCTATACAGTGGTCCCTCAAGTTAGGCTGGGTTCACACAACGTTTTCTCTCATACGGGAGCGCATACGGCAGGGGGGAGCTAAAACCTCACGCTCCCGTATGTCACCGTATGCACTCCCGTATGTCATTAATTTCAATGAGCCGGCCGGAGTGAAACGTTCGGTCCGGTCGGCTCATTTTTGCGCCGTATGCGCTTTTACAACCGGACCTAAAACTGTGGTCAACCACGGTTTTAGGTCCAGTTGTAAAAGCGCATACGGCGCAAAAAATGAGCCGACCGGACCGAACGTTTCACTCCGGCCGGCTCATTGAAATGAATGACATACGGGAGCGCATACGGTGACATACGGGAGCGCGAGGTTTTAGCTCCCCCCTGCCGTATGCGCTCCCGTATGGGAGAAAACATAGTGTGAAACCACCCTTACAATATTAATTGGTTCCTGGATGGCCATTGTATGTTGAGACCATAACTCTATGGAAAACTGGTAATTGGTTCTAAAGGCACAAAAATGTCATCCAAAAACAGGAAAAAGTGAAAATTAAAGAAAAATAAGTAGATAGCTAATATAGATAAAGCAAATCCTTACATATAAAAGTAAGAAAGATCTGCTGGGAGCTGTAAATTACTGTCTGTCAGTGTTTCCCAAGCAGGGAGCCTTCAGCTGTTGCAAAACTACAACTCCCAGCATGCCCGGACAGCCAAAGGCTGTCCGGGCATGCTGGGAGTTGTAGTTTTGCAACAGCTGGGGGTACACTGCTTGGGAAGCACTAGTCTATGTAGAGGACAGGAGCTTCTTCTAGGTCCTGTACAGTATACAGTGTCCCAAAAAAGTAACATGAGTCGCCCTCACCTAGTGTCCAAAGGAGCAGCTAACCCTGGGAAAGGTAGAGAGTAGTACAGAATATGTAATACCTTCCTGTACTGTAGGGGGCGCTACCAGACACCAGTCAGTGCATGCACTTCAGTAATACAGGTAAAGAGTAGTACAGAACATGTAGTACCTCCCTGTACTGTAGGGGGTGCTACCAGACACCAGTCAGTGCATACGCTTCAGTAATACAGGGGTTTTACCAGTGAATGCCCATTCTGATTGGTCAGTTCTTCCAGCCATTGCCAGGTATTACAGATCTGGACTGTCCGTACATTGTATGTTGAGTCTGGTTTCAACTTACAATGGTCCAGAATGGACCATTGTATGTTGAAACTATTGTATGTTGAGGCCATTGTAAGTTGAGGGATCACTGTACTGTCTAATACAAATATCCATAATGTTGTGATCAGCTAAACCATGCTGCAATAACTATATTGGACATATGACATAAATTATCTAAAGGAGGGCAACAAAACATGGGGCTCCCAAAAGACCTGCAAATCATTAAAGGGGTACTCCACTGAAAAACATTTTCTTTTAAATCAACTGATGCCAGAAAGTTAAACAGATTAGCAAATTACTTCTATTAAAAAAATCCCAATCCTTCCAACCTATCAGCTGCTGTATAATACATAGGAAGTTCTTTTCTTTTTGAATTTCCTTTCTTCCTGACCACAGTGCTCTCTGCTGACAGCTCTGTCCATGTCAGGAACTGTCCAGGGCAAAAGAGGTTTGTTATGGGGATTTGCTCCTGCTCTGGCAGTTCCTGACATGGACAAATGTGTCAGCAGAGAGCACTTGTGGTCAGGCAGAAAGGAAATTCAAAAAGAAAAGAAGTTCCTGTGTATTATACAGCAGCTGATAAGTACTGGAAGTATTGGGATTTTTTTAATAGAAGTAATTTACAAATCTTTTTTACTTTCTGGCACCAGCTGATTTAAAAGAAAATGTTTTCTAGTGGACATAGTGGCCTCTAATAATTACAGGCTGGGGCAGAGGTGAGAACAGCTGGTACATGCTAATACTGGATAATGTCGCTTTGCTACATATATTGGCTGCAAAATATCTTTGCAATGAAAAGGTAGTCTAAGACAATATAAAAGACATAAACAACTTTTACTTTAAACAACTTTTGAAAAATCTGTCACGTGTTATGTTCCCATTTATTTTTTATACTTTTGGTCCATTATTTTTAGTCATTACAGTCCAAAATATCATTAAATGGGTACTCCAGTGGAAAACAAATGTTTTCAAATCAACTGGTGCCAGAAAGTTAAAAAGATTTGTAACTTAGGCTGGGTTCACACTACGTTTTCTCCCATACGGGAGCGCATACGGCAGGGGGGAGCTAAAAGCTCGCGCTCCCGTATGTCACCGTATGCACTCCCGTATGTCATTCATTTCAATGAGCCGACCGGAGTGAAACGTTCGGTCCGGTCGGCTCATTTTTGCGCCGTATGCGCTTTTACAACCGGACCTAAAACCGTGGTTGACCACAGTTTTAGGTCCGGTTGTAAAAGCGCATACGGCGCAAAAATGAGCCGACCGGACCGAACGTTTCACTCCGGCCGGCTCATTGAAATGAATGACATACAGGAGCGCATACGGTGACATACGGGAGCGCATACGGTGACATACGGGAGCGTGAGGTTTTAGCTCCCCCCTGCCGTATGCGCTCCCGTATGGGAGAAAACGTAGTGTGAACCCAGCCTTACTTCTATTTAAAAATCTTAATCCTTCCAGTACTTATCAGCTGCTGTATGCTCCACAGGAAGTTGTGCAGGTATTTCCAATCTGACCACAATGCTCTCTGCTGACACTCTTTTTATTAGAAAAATACAAAACTTATCAAATACAAAACACAAAGCAAGCTTAACCAGCTATAACATAAATAAGAAATACTCTAGAACCAAAAACAAAACCTCATAAACAAAACCCTGCCTAACCGGCCAGCCCAGCTTTACTGAGATACTAAAATACTAAGATATTAAAGTATGCCCAAAATATCTAATCAAACACTCACACACTTACCGAAAATGAACATAAGAAAAATAAATAAATAAATAAAATAGCACAACTTGGCTTGTCAAAATATAAACATAAAAGTTATCATTATCCGACTATAACTCAAAACCATCCATACTTGGGAACACGCAACAAGAAAACTAAACAGAAACGTAGCAAGCACACCTCAAAAAAAAAAAAAAAAAAAAAAAAACATATTTTTTTTACTTTTTTTTTTTATATTTTTTCTTTTTTTTACATTTTTTATATTTTTTTAATCTTTATACATATACATATATATACACATACATACACACACACATATATATATATATATACATATACATACAAACAAAATCTATAATAGTAATAATAATAATAATAATCATCAAAATAATCATATCACACATACATTCACTTACAAAACGTCCAAATTAACTGGATCCTCTATCCGGGACTAATGAAAATACCAAAGAAAACATAAAACAGACCAAATAACTGAAATAAACTAAATAAACCACATATCAACACAGCAACTGGTCCGGCTACCATAACGCTGAAACAATATGAAACAATATAGATATAACACAATATAGGTACAAAATTACTAAATATACTATATAATAATAATAATAAATAAAATATAATATAAACAAAATATATGCACTACAGAAAACCCCTACAAAATCAATAGAAAACCCTAGGAAAAACCCTACACTAAAACTGTACCCTCACCCACACCACCCCTCCTGTACATGGGTCAGAGTCCATACCGTTCTTACAGTTCACAAAGTCCAGTCCTTAACTGACCCATGTCAGGTCCCCCAAAGATGAACACCACCACCCACAAATACACCCTCCCCACCTAGCACTCCTCCCAACCAACTTATACACAAACTTATACACACTGAACCACAACCCACTTTAGGCCCAAGTTTGGTCGCCTGTAAGCCCTTCATACCATATCAGCTTAAAAACAAAACAAAAAACTAGCGTGCACATGCATCAGCCCACCACCAGGGAGAAGGATGGCAGACTTGATACATTCAAAAAATTTTACACTCTTTCCCTAACTCCCACTACAATTCTCCCTAATCCTATCCCTTCATTCAAACTAACCCTGTTCTCATCCTATCTCTGTCCCTCTGACACTGTCCCTAACCAAAATAAAGGTACTCTACCTAAAAGGTCTAGTACCTAGGGCACATCAAAGGAAAACCCTCTCCATAGGAGAGAAGCCCTACTGGTACCAAGACTGCCATGCTCCAAAGACCTGATCTTCCCAAGGTCACCGGTGATGTTCCTACAGACCTCCACCTCGGAGAGGATTTTCTGTTGGGTCGACACTAAACACCGTGCATTCCACGTGTAGTACCTAACCACTAAACTGACTAAGAATAAAGTGCCCCGATCTCGGCCACCCAGGTTCCTGAATGCCCCATAAGCCCACTCCTGATAGGTAAGGCCGGCAAGTTGACTCCAGCCGATGGAAGCGCCCACCCTGTTGTAAACTCCTATATTAAAGGGACAATGAAGCAGGAAATGGTCCATGCTTTCCAGCGTGTCCCCACACTCTTCTCGGGGACATCCCCGGTCATCAGAGTTCCTACACTTCAAATTGTCCCTCACATATAGCTTCCCCTGAAAGCAGCGCCAGGCCAAGTCCCAAAACTTCTGGGGGATCCTTTTCATGTTTAAAAGGTACAACTCCACCCTCAGATCCCGACCTGGGCAGTCCCTGAGCGCCAGAGGCTTCTGGAAGTGGGTCAACAGAACCCGTTTGTCAAGGAACTGCCTTGACTGGGTCCTGATCTCCCACACTCCCAGACCCCACCGACGTATCGCCTTCAGAGTCGGGGTAGCGTAAGCCGGAAGATATCCATGGGGTGTACGGAGGTCCTTCACTTGCCCTCCTGTCTCCCATTCCTGGAAGAAAGGCCGAAACCATTCCCTACAGGAGAGTACCCACGGAGAAGCCCTCTCTGACCAGAGGTTTGAGATGTTAGCTTTCAAGAAGGTGTTGGTTAAGAACACCACAGGGTTTACCATAGATAAACCCCCTAGTCTCCTCGTGCGGTACGTAACCTCCCTCTTGACTAGGTTCATCCTGTTCCCCCATAACAGTTGGAAAAACAGGCTGTAGACCCTAGTGTAGTAAGCCTCTGGCAGGATACATACGCTGCCCAGATAGATAAACAAGGGGAGCAGGTACGATTTGATCAGGTGTACCCTTTCCCTGAGGGTCATAGACCAACCCTTCCACCGGTCTACCTTCTGAGTGGCATCCTGGAGCTTACCATCCCAGTTTTTGGTGGGATAATCATCCTGGCCGAATATGATGCCCAACACTTTTGCTGACTCTTGTGGCCCTGGAAGGGTGTCCGGGAGATCAAACGTGGGATCTCCCCCTCCCAGCCAGAGACTCTCACACTTATCCCGGTTGATCTTAGACCCGGATGCCTCCGAGTAGCGGTCCACTTCCGACATCACCACATCGACCTCCTCTCGCGAGGACACGAAAATGGTGACATCGTCAGCGTACGCCACCACTCTCTGGGCGACATCCAGCTCTGCCAGGTTCATCCCGACTCCCGCCAACGGCCCACAATCTACCCTCCGGACGAAGGGATCGATTGCGAACACGTATAACAGCGGGCTCAAAGGACAACCCTGACGGACTCCGGACCCCACCTCAAAAGAGCGGCCAGACCAACCGTTCACCAGTGGGAAACTCTCTGCCCTTGCATACAAGATCTTAAGCCAATTCACAAAAGTACTCGGTAAGCCATATCTCAGGAGGACGGACCAGAGGTACTCGTGGTTCACCCGATCAAACGCTTTGGCCTGATCCAGGGACAGCAAGTACCCCTTCCAGAAACCCACACTACTCCTCTCCACTGCCTCCCTGACACTAAGGACCGCACTTAAGGTGCTTCGGCCTGGAACAGAGCAGTGCTGAGCTCCTGAAAGGAGCCGGGGTGCAAACTTCACCAGCCGATTAAACAGTATCTTGGCCAGAAGCTTCCTGTCCGTATTGAGAAGAGCTATGGGCCTCCAATTCTCAATACGGCTGGGATCTTTACCCTTTGATAGAAGAATCAGGGCTGACCTCCTCATTGACTTCGGCAGAGTGCCCGAGGAGAGACACTCATTGAATACCTCAGTCAAGAGGGGAGCTAAAGACTCCTTAAAGGTCCTGTACCACTCGGATGTTAAGCCATCCGGACCTGGCGACTTCTTAGGAGCGAGCCCCTCGATCACCAGTCTCACTTCCTCTTCCCTGATTCCTTCTGCCAAAACATCAAGAGAGGGGTCTACCCCTGGCTCAGGAATGGTTTCAGCCAGGAAAGCCGACATCTTGTCTCGATCTAGATCCTTCCTCCCCAAGAGGTGCGAGTAGAAAGATCTGACGACCTCCAAGATCCCTGATCTGGACCGATTCAGAGATCCTGTACTATCAATCAGTCCTGAAATGACTTTACTACTCACTGACATCTTACAGTTTCTGTAAGGGTCGGGCGAGCGGTACTTCCCGAAATCCCTCTCAAAAACCAAAGATGCGTGCCTATCGTACTGACACCTCATCAGCAAGGATTTCACTCTGGAGATATCCTCTCGGCTACCTCCAGTCGAGACAAGGAGCTCGAGTTTCCTCCTCAGACCCTGATACAGGCGATACCTGTTCAGGGACCTGAGGCTCGAGAGCTGGCGGAAGAACCCCGCAACCCGCTTCTTGAATATCTCCCACCACTCTGACTTACTACTACATAGGCCCAGTAAAGGTACCTGACTCTGAAGAAAATCCTCAAAGGACTGTCTTATCTCCGCTTCCTCCAGGAGGGACGAATTCAGCTTCCAATAACCTTTTCCCATCCGGGGGGTCTCTGAAACATTCAGGGAAAACAAAATCATACAGTGGTCGGAGAACTCCACCTCAACCACGGACACTGCGGAAGAGACGGCTTCCTCCTTTAAATAAAACCTATCTATCCTAGACCTGCGACTACCTTGATGATAGGTGAAACCCGTGTGGCCTGAGGGGCTCCGGATGTGGGCGTCCTCTAGGCGAGCTTCTCTAGCTATGCTAATCAGTGCCACACTATCGCAAGTCAGCGGACCATTGGAGCCTCTCCTATCTTGGGACCTCGTGACATTATTGAAGTCCCCTCCAAAGATCACTTGCCGACTCGTAAAAAGAAAGGGCTTAATCCTCATAAAGAGATCTTTACGGCCCCGCTTAGTTTGCGGGGCGTAGATGTTAATGAGCCGGAGCTCTTGTCCCTTCATGAAGACATCTAAGATCAGGCACCTCCCCATTTCTAACTCAATAACCCGTCTGCATTCAACAGGAGCGGTAAAAAGGACCGCCACCCCACTATACGGCTCAGCCGCAAGAGACCAGTGGGAGGGACCGCGCCTCCACTCTCTTCTGGCTTTTACCAGGGAGGCTAGATCTGACAACCTGGTCTCTTGCAGATACAAAATGTCGGCTTCAACACGGCCGAGAAAATCAAAGGCTGCGAATCTAGCCGTATCAGACTTTATGCTGGCACAGTTAATAGATGCCAGTGTCAGTGGGGTGAGTGCCGCCATCCTGGGTGATTGAGTTAGATGGCCTCACCCTTTAAACCTTCTTCCTCTCCTTCCCTCCACCCCCATCTGAATCGGAGGAAGACCCTTTGCCTCTTTTTAAACTCAGGGATATATCCATCCCAGGATCTTTACCTCCAGCATCTGGTGTTACCTCTCCCCCTGAGGAGACTGCCCCAGAGGAAGGAGGCTCGGCACCTCCTGGAGGCCGCACTGCCTCCGGACCCTCGAGAAGAGGAGGGGAGATGGTATCCCCAAGGGCCTCATATCGATTTGAAAGGACGATCAGAGGGTCAGAGACTGAGTTGTTCCTTCTATGGTCTGAGGCTACAACTGAAGAGGAGGACGGCGCTGCCTTACTCTTACCCTTCTTCCTCCTCTTCTTCTTTTCCTGGCCACCATTTACTGTCTGCCCCTCCTTCTCCTCCTCATCCACAGTTTCGGATTCAGAGGCATGACTGGAGGAAGGAGCATCTTGACCTTCTTCCCTACGCAGTCTCCCTATCTCCTCATCCAGTTCGGCCCCACCCAAAGCCTCAGAGTTATTCTGACCTCCTTCTGAGCCAGTGTCTGGAGTGGGACCCCGAGCTACCCCTGGCACCTGGGCATTCTCAAGGGCCCTCTCCAACCTGCGCTTCTCCTCTCGCCTCCGCATAGAGGGGGTCTTATGTTTTTCCTTCACTGGCTTTGGTGCCCCCTCTCCTCCACTAGTCCCCTCCCCCGCTGGGGCAACCGTTAGGCTCTCCCCAGCTGGGGCGGTCACAGTGTTGGAGAACGAGCGTGGACACCGGCTGAACGGGTGACCTAAGTCACCACACAAGTTACACCGAATCTGCCCACAGGTGGCCGCCAGATGACCCACCCCACAGCAGAGGGCGCATATCTGCTGAGTGCAGTTGGCACTAAAGTGGTTTGGGTAACCACACCTGTGACACAGCCTCGGCTGCCCCTGGTAGAAGATCTGAATCCTGTCGCGTCCCAGAAAGGCGGCCGAAGGGATGTGGGTGACCGTGTTCCCTGAACGCCTGAGACGAACGGAAAACGTCCAGGCCCCAGACCATATATTGTGCTCGTCAAAGTTCTTCCGGGGGACGTCCGTCACCTCCCCGTACCTGCCCAGCCAGGTCATAATGTCATAACAAGAAAGTGACTCGTTACGGGTCAAAACGGTCACTTTCTTTACCATACTCTGGCGAGATACAGCTTTTACAGCGAAATCTCGCCATCCGGGCTCGTTTTTCATCAGCTCATAATTAGACCAAAAGAGATCTAGTCCTTCCGGCCTAACAAAGCTGACGTCAAACTCGGAGGAGCCGAAGGGGTGAATCAGGGCAAAGATGTCCCCAGCCCTGAAACCCATCTGGAAAAGAAGCTCCACCACCTTGCCCCTTTGGGGGCACGCATCTTCGCCTTTCCAGACCAAACGGGCCACATTCCTGCGACCTACCTCCTGCCCGTGTGTCTGGAGGGACCATACGGTCTCCCCATTCCTCTCTCGGAACGCTCCCAGACCATGTCTCTCCACCCAAAAAGACAGGTCCATCTCCTTTCCCTCTACCTGGAGCGTCCTTTCTCCTCTCTTTAGTGCCTCCAGGAGACGCCGTTGCAACTGACCTTCACCAGATGCAGGAGGTAAAGATCCTACTGAACCCCCAGCCGCCACACTTGCATAACTCCTGACGACCGGGGGGGCAGCCGGACCAGACACCGTCCCTACATCCCCGCCTAGGCCACCTGTACTGCCACAAAAGCCACTCTTATTCCTACCATCCACACCACTACTACTACTACTACTCTCATTCACACCACTACTCCTCCCATCTGCACCACTATCACTCCTCTCATTTACACCACTACCACCCCTCCTATTCACTCCACTATCACCACTCTTAATCACTTCACTGCCACTCCTCCCGATCACTCCACTACCACTCCTCCCATCTGCACCACTACCACTCCTCTCATTCACTCCACTATCACCACTCTCATCCACACCACTACCACTCCTCCCATCTGCACCACTACCACTCCTCCCATCTGCACCACTACCACTGCCACATACACCCCTCTCATCCACAGCACTACCACTCCTCCCATCTGCACCACTACCACTCCTCCCATCTGCACCACTACCACTGCCACATACACCCCTCTCATCCACAGCACTACCACTCCTCCCATCTGCACCACTACCACTGTCACATACACCCCTCTCATCCACAGCACTACCACTCCTCCCATCTGCACCACTACCACTGCCACATACACCCCTCTCATCCACAGCACTACCACTCCCATCTTTCACACACCTTGTATTAACATTGCTTTTATTGACAGTATTTTTGGGATCAGCAGCTGCTTCACCCACTACCTCTGGGCTGGCCTGGACATGCTTTAGCTTGGCCTTTTTGTACATTCTCAGGTCACCGGCGGCTGCCATTGTCGGCGACGCTGACTCCTCCTCCATTCGAGATGTCACCGCCGACATCACCTCCCGAAGCTGAGGCTGCCCCTCCGGGCGCACCTTCACCCCTCCTCCTACCACTGATGTGCAGGGACTCCCCTCTCTCACAGGGGAGATCCCTGCAGTGCCTGCGCCACACACTGTGCCCAACCACACAGGCTCAGCATAAGGTTCTGACACCTGGACGCTCCCCCCCCTCTCAGGGGAGTGCCTCGCAGCACCGACACTACTAGCAGCGCCCAGGGGACCGCCCCCCAAGCAGAAGATCTCACCACACACCTCAGGCACCTGGACACTCCCCCCCCTCTCAGGGAAGTGCCCCGCAGGGCTAGTAACATTGCCCACAATACTCGGGGAACCGCTCCCCTTGCAAACTGCCGCATAACTATTGCCCACTATTAGCCTGTCCTGCTCTTCCCTACCAGCAGGACGCGTGACTGTAGCACCCGCGGCCATGTTGGATGCAGCACTGTACCCCCCGTGCTGGTCCCGTTCCACAGCAGAAGCGGGATCTGGCAGGGTGGGGGGCCCAGCAGCCTGAACCAACTTTTCAGGTGGCCCAGACTGCTGGATAGGAGAGAAAACAAACTTTATCTGCTCCTCAGCCTTTTTCTTCTTCTTTTTCTTCTTCCTCTTCCTCTCCTCAGGGCCCAGGTCCTGGCCAAAACTGAAATTTTCCAGACGGGTGGGTGACTCCTGCATCACTATGGCCCGCAGGAGCCCCCCACAGACCAGTCCACTGTCACCGCCATCATTACTGTCACTTTCCTCAGAGGTGGCTGGTAGGGCGACTTGGGCAGGGTTGATGTAATCCGCACTCGGGGTGACAGAGGTCTTAGGGGTACACGGGGTATCACACACATCCCCCTCACTCTCATCACCCTCACTGCCGCCATCTCCCTCACCACCTTCCTCCATCTTCTCCTCCGTGACACACAAGCACTCTTCCTCCCCCTGACTATCCTCTTCCTCCTTCACAGGGGTCCGCATGGTTTTATAGCGGTCTTCATTCTTTAATTTTTCTTTAAACATGCCTGCTCCCTCTACAATCAGCATTCGGGCTCTCACCACCTCCTGCTCCTCTGCCTTCAGCTCACACACCCTGGCAGCAAACTTAGCCCTCATAGCCTTGGCAGAGTTATCTGTTTGGTAGCGAGCAAACTTCAGGTCTTCCCTTATGATTTTCAGCTTTTTCCCCAGCTGCTCATATTCTACAAGATTTGCCTGCATGCGGGAACCGAAAGTAGCTAGCGACTCCCTGGGACCCTTCACCCCCCATTGCTGGGGTTCCATAGTATCAGACACAGTCCCCGAAGACACAACCATAAGCTTCTTACCGGACGCCTTGCGGTTTCCAGCGAAGGACGGGGGAGTGGGCTCCACATTACTGCGGAGCCTGCTGGATCTTCTCACCCTGTCCTGGGAATCGGCCGTAGCTCTCTCACTCCCACCCCCCTCCGGCCTAGTTCGAGGGGTGGAAGTCTGGGGCTCCATAGCAGGAGGCTCTCCCAAGGAAGCTGCCACCCTCCTGGGGAAAAGGCTGTAGGAAACACTGCTTCAATCCTCTCTCTCTGGAAGTCAGACACACCCAACAGCTGCTGTGTTCCACAGGAAGTGCTCTCTGCTGACACCTCTGTCCATGTCAGGAACTGTCCAGAGCTGGAACAAATCACCATAGCAAACTTCTCCTGCTCTGGGCAGTTCCTGACACAGACAGAGGTGTAAGCAGAGAGCACTGTGGTCAGACTGAAAAGAACTACTCCTGTGGAGCATACAGCTGCCGGTAAGTACTGGAAGGGTTAAGATTTTTACATAGAAGTAATTTATAAATCTGTATACTTTTCTGGAAACATTTGAAAACATTTGTTTTTCGCCCCTTTCATACCTTTTTAACCCCTTGGGGACGGGGCCCATTATAACCCTAAGGACGGGAGCATTTTTTGCAAATCTGACCACTGTCACTTTAAGCAATAATAACTCTGGGATGCTTTTACTTATAAATTTGATTCCGAGATTGTTTTTTCGTGACATATTCTACTTTACTGACAGTGCATGCTGGGAGTTGTACTTTTGCAACAGCTGGAGGCACACTTGTTGGAAAACCTTCAGTTAGGTTCTGTTACCTAACAGTATTTTCCAACCAGTGTGCCTCCAGCTGTTGCAAAACTACAACTCCCAGCATGAACTGGTTGGACTTGATGGACGTATGTCTTTTTTCAACCATACTAACTATGTAACTATGTAACTGACATACCGTGCATGCTGGGAGTTGTACTTTTGCAACAGCTGGAGGCACACTGTTTGGAAAACCTTCAGTTAGGTTCTGTTACCTAACAGTATTTTCCAACCAGTGTGCCTCCAGCTGTTGCAAAACTACAACTCCCAGCATGTACTGACATACCGTGCATGCTGGGAGTTGTACTTTTGCAACAGCTGGAGGCACACTGGTTGGAAAACCTTTAGTTAGGTTCTGTTATCTAACAGTATTTTCCAACCAGTGTGCCTCCAGCTGTTGCAAAACTACAACTCCCAGCATGCACTAATCGCCGAAGGGCATGCTGGGAGATGTAGTTATGCAACAGCTGGAGGTTACGCAACTACAACTCCCAGCATGCCGAGACAGCTGTTTGCTGTTTCAGCATGCTGGGATTTGCAGTTTTGCAACATCTGGAGGGCTACAGTTTATGGACCACTGCCCAGTGATTTCCAAACTGTGACCCTTCAGATGTTGCAAAACGACAAATCCCAGCATGTCCAGACAGCAAAGAGCTGTTTGAGCATGCTAGGAGTTGTAGTTTTGCAAGATCTGGAGGGATACAGTTTAGAGACCACTATATAGTGGTCTCAAACTGCAGCCCTCCAGCTGTTGCAAAACTACATATTCCAGCATGCCCAATCAGCAAACAGCTGTCTGGGCATGCTGGGAGTTGTAGTTTTGCAACATCTGGAGGGCTACAGTCTCAGACTGTAGCCCTCCAGATGTTGCTAGGCAACTTACCGGCTTCCGTAGGATCCAGGGAGCCGTCCTCTTCTGCCGCACGCCGCCCGCGCCGATCTCCGTCGCCGCCTGCCGATCCTCGTCGCCCGCAGCCTCCGGAGGGGTAAGTGGACCTTCGGCATTCAGTCCCCGTCGTTTTCCCCGTCCTGCCCCGCCTATTGTGGGTGGGCAGGACAGGGAAAACAAAAGTAAACCCTTCCTCCCCTGATCTGCTATTGGTGGTCGCGTCTAGACCACCAATAGCAGAGATAGGAGGGGTGGCACATCTGCCACTTCACTCCTATCGCTGTAGGGGGATCATAGTTGTCTTAGACACCCGCAATCCCCCATCTATTCTGGGTCACCATAGACCCGTAATGACCCGGAATCGGCGCAAATCACTTGCGATTTGCGCCGATTGCCGACATGGGGGGGTCTAATGACCCCCCTGGACATTTGCACGTGGTGCCCGGCGTGCGGCGGGGACCGAAATTCCCACGGGCATATGGATATGCCCTTCGTCCTTAAGTACCAGGACGCA
The DNA here is from genome assembly GCF_029499605.1 of Hyla sarda. Lineage (NCBI taxonomy): Eukaryota > Metazoa > Chordata > Amphibia > Anura > Hylidae > Hyla > Hyla sarda. Next base: position 70,694,167 of record NC_079191.1, read on the forward strand.
AGGGCGTATGCATATGCCCTTCATAACCAATAGGTTAAAGCACTGCAGAATATGTTGGTGCAATGGCTTATGATAATAAAAATGCAAATATCCCCTTTTTAAATTAAAAATAAACATATTTGGTATTGCTGCATGTGAAATTCTCCGAACTGTTAAATTATCACATTCCTTGGCATTGCTAGACATGGAGGACCGTGGATGTACATTATTGGTGTTCCGGGCCTGTACGCCCTATGTCTATTTTTGTGTGCTTTTCATGGGTAGAACAAGCAAAAAACCAGAGTGGAAGGCTGTCTCTGGACCTTCATCTCCGTAATGGGATCTTAAAGGGGTTTTCCACCATAAGGTGATTTTAGTACGTACCTGCCAGACAGTAATGGACATGCTTAGGAAGGATCTGCGCTTGTCTTGGGGCTAAATGGCTATGTTGTGAGATTACCATAACACTGTGGCTAGCTTTTTGTGAACTGATATTTCCTGTTTGAGTTTTCTTCTTTTGCCTACAATCCCATAATTCCATTTTCCTCCCTCCCACACATCAGCCACACCACCCATTGAGACATAAATGAGCTGCATCCATTCAAAAGACCTGTGGTTTTAAATCAGGGTGCCCACAGCTGTTGCATTGGTGCATATTAATCTCTCTCCCACCAAGCAATCGCTCCACCCATTGAAGCAGACAGGCTCCCTGTCATCAGCTGACTAACGAGTCAGGTCTTGGCCGCATTGCAACCTGGGAAAAATCTGAGACAACAGTCATCTTGTATGCTGTTAAAAATAAATATTGGGATGAAAATCACAGAAGAATTGTGAGAAAACCGTCACACACAAGTACAGACACTATATTATGAACTACACTAACTTTACAGCCCCTGTAGTATAGTCAAATAAAAAAATTCCTGGAATACCCCTTTAATCTGTGCTTTACACATTCCAATCTGAGCTGAAACAAGCCTATGCAGCCGGGCCGCATGGTGACTTTTTTTCCCTTTAGCATAGCACACAGGACAGGAGTATGTAAATTAATGGGTGACAGGCACAAGGATCAGCCTCAAAGCCTGTAAGTTTACATATTCTGATCATGAAGAGGTTGATGGTCAGCTAAATAGCAGGAGAAAATCAATTTCAAGTGTAAGGTTATACATTTTGGTGCTACATGTACAGTACAGACCAAAAGTTTGGACACACCTTCTCATTCAAAGAGTTTTCTTTATTTTCATGACTATGAAAATTGTAGATTAACACTGAAGGCATCAAAACTATGAATTAACACATGTGGAATTATAGACATAACAAAAAAGTGTGAAACAACTGAAAATATGTCATATTCCAGGTTCTTCAAAGTAGCCACCTTTTGGTTTGATTACTGCTTTGCACACTCTTGTCATTCTCTTGATGAGCTTCAAGAGGTAGTCACCTGAAATGGTCTTCCAACAGTCTTGAAGGAGTTCCCAGAGATGCTTAGCACTTGTTGGCCCTTTTGCCTTCATTGGGTTCAGGTCCGGTGACTGTGGAGGCCAGGTCATCTGGCGCAGCACCCCATCACTCTCCTTCTTGGTCATATAGCCCTTACACAGCCTGGAGGTGTGTTTGGGGTCATTGTCCTGTTGAAAAATAAATTATGGACCATTTAAACGCAAACCGGATGGAATAGCATGCCGCTGAAAGATGCTGTGGTAGCCATGCTGGTTCAATATGCCTTAAATTTTGAATAAATCCCCAACAGTGTCACCAGCAAAGCACCCCCACACCATCACACCTCCTCCTCCATGCTTCACGGTGGGAACCAGGCATGTAGAGTCCATCCGTTGACCTTTTCTGTGTCACACAAAGACACGGGGGTTGGAACCAAAGTTCTCAAATTTGAACTCATCAGACCAAAGCACAGATTTCCACTGGTCTAATGTCCATTCCTTGTGTTCTTTCGCCCAAACAAGTCTCTTCTGCTTGTTGCCTGTCCTTAGCAGTGGTCTCCTAGCACGTATTCTACCATGAAGGCCTGGTTCACACAGTCTCCTCTTAACAGTTGTTCTAGAAATGTGTCTGCTGCTAGAACTCTGTGTGGCATTGACCTGGTCTCTAATTTGCGCTGCTGTTAACCTGCGATTTCTGAGGCTGGTGACTCGGATGAACTTATCCTCCGCAGCAGAGGTGACTCGTGGTCTTCCTTTCCTGGGGCGGTCCGCATGTGAGCCCGCATGTGAGCTTTCTTTGTAGCTCTTGATGGTTTTTGTGACTGCACTTGAGGACACTTTCCACCTAGAAATATGACATATTTTCAGTTGTTTCACACTTTTTTGTCTATAATTCCACATGTGTTAATTCATAGTTTTGATGCTTTTAGTGTGAATCTACAATTTTTATAGTCACGAAAACAAAGAAAACTCTTTGAATGAGAAGGTGTGTCCAAACTTTTGGTCTGTACTGTATATATGCAATGTATATTATGTGTGGATCAATATCTAAGTATTTCGGTGTGATGGTTGAGGACAGATAACTTACAGCATGTAATGCCAGTCTACTGCAATAAAAACTGACATGATTTTGTCATATATTAGGAATGGCATGATTTCTAGATGAGAAAATATTATTTTGTACCTTTATAAAGCCCTGACATGGTCACATAATGAATATGTAGATACGTTTTGGGCAGCAAGCCAGGACAAAGATATCAAAGAGCTGGAGAAAGAGAAGAGCAACCAAGTACATTGAAGGTATGGAAAAATTCAGTTACAGGCAGTGCAAATTTATTGTAAAAACCTGTAACATGAAAGCTGCTTCTACAGAAAGTGGTGAGAAAGAGTTAAATATATTACTAGGTAACTAGACGTAGGAGTTTAGAATAATGTTTTTTTTAATATGTATTATAACATATTATGTTTTATTATGTCTCAATAACATTTTGGTATACTTTTTTTTGTAGTAGCTCGCTTTTTTGATTTTGTGATTATCATTGCAACTAAATGTGCAAGCCATAAATAAAGAAAACACGTTAGGCGTGCTCAATCTGTATTTGTGTGTCCGAGAGCTATAGTTCGTTGTAGACCCCAACTTCTAACACCAAGGATTTGCAAAAGCAGACAAAATAAATAACTGAAGGTGGACTATGCCCTCAAGGAACTGATGTGTATGTATCAATGTGATAGGTATCGAGGAGTGAATGCAATGAGAAAGGGTCATAGAAAAAGTATGAATGGAGTGTTTGAAATGATATAGGAGCGATAGTAGAAAGAAAAGAAGAAAAAAAAAACAGATGTGAAATGGCATATTAAGGGAAGAGTAAAGGAGCCTAAAAATTTCCAGAAATGTGCATATACCAAATAATGCCGGTATATTAAAATGTTAAAAACTATTTATTTAAGGAAAAAAAAACATCAATTAGGGTATTAAAAAAGAACCACTGGGCCCTAGTGATTAATAGCATAAATAAACATAGGGTAAAAAAATGCAAGTTCTGTCCTGTGTGTGCCGAGAGATAAGTGCTGACAGTGAGTCTCCACCGTCGTCACGGTGGGCACTCGCTGATGTACTTGCAGTCATTCAGAATAAGTATGACAATATTAAATGCCGGCAATTCCAATTCTATAGCAGAGTTCTATAGTGAAAAGTACTTGACTGCGCACTGTTCCTATGGTCCTGAATGCAGATTTGGAAATTTTCGGTTTCTCATTATATTCACGCCTTGCTACCTATCACATTGACACATACACATCAGTTCCTTGAGAGCATAGTACACCTTCAGTTATTTAACCCCTTAAGAACCCAGGGCGTAGCTTTAAGCCCGTGGGAATTCCGGTTCCCACCGCGCACCGGGGTGGGGACCGGACTGGGTTTCCTGCTGAAATCATTCAGCAGGCATCTCGTGCAAACCCCGGGGGGGGGGGGGGGGGGTCATGAGATAGCCGCAAATTGTCGGTCAATTCAGACCGGCAATCTGTGGACATTCCGGGTCATACGGGTCTCCGGTGACCCGATGACCTGGAAAATAAGGGGTATCAGGGATGTTCAAGACACCCCCAATCCCCCTGAAGGGATAGGAGTGAGGCGGCAGGGGTGCCACCACTCCTATCCCTGCAGATCGGGGGCGGGGGGGATAAAGTTTGATTCCCTGCTGTGCCCACCGACTGTTGTCTGGGCAGAGCGGGGGAACCGGTGGTGACCAGCGTCGGAGGTCACTTACCATTGGCGATCAGCGGTGGGTGACGGTGAGTGGCAATGAGATGCGGCTGGTGCTTGATCCTACAGAAGCCGGTGAGTAGTTGCCTAGCAACATCTGGAAGGCTAAAGTTTGGAGACCACTATACAGGTCTCTAAACTGTAGCCCTCCAAATGTTGCAAAACTACAACTACCAGCATGCCCAGAAAGCTGTTTGGTCATGCTGGGATTTGTAGTTTTGCAAGATTTAGAGGAGTACAGTTTGGAGATAACTGTGCAGTGGTCTCTAACCTGTGTCCCTCTAGATCTTGCAAAACTACAACTCCCAGTATGCCCACACAGCAGTTTGCTGTATGGGCATGCTGGGATTTGTAGTTTTGCAACATCTGGAGGGCCACAGTTTGGTGATCACTGTGCAGTGGTTTGTAAACTGTGGCCTTTTAAATCTTGCAAAACTACAACTCCCAGCATGCACGAACAGCAAATGGCTTTCTCACCATGCTGGGAGTTGCAGTTGCGTACCTCCAGCTGTTGCATAACTACATCTCCCAGCGTGCCCTTCTGCGATCAGTACATGCTGGGAGTTGTAGTTTTGCAACAGCTGGAGATGCACTGGTTGGTAACATAACCTAACTGAAGGTTTTTCAACCAGTATGCCTCCAGCTGTTGCAAAAGTACATCTCCCAGCATACAAGGTCTGTCAGTGCATGCTGGGAGTTGTAGTTTTGCAACAGCTGGAGGTTTAACCCCCCCCCCATGTGAGTGTATGGGGTACATTCACACAGGTGGTTTTACAGTGAGTTTCCTGCTTCAAGTTTGAGCTGGGGCAAATTTTCTTAGCGGGAAACTCATCGTAAACCCCCGCCACTGCGAATGTACCCTACAAACACTACACTACACTACACAAAATAAAGGGTAAAACACTACATATACACCCACTTACATTGTCCCCCCCAATAAAAATGAAAAACGTATTGTACGGCAGTGTTTCCAAAACAGAGCCTCCAGCTGTTGCAAAACAACAAGTCCTAGCATTTCGGGACAGCCACTGACTGTCCAGGCATGCTGGGTGTTTAGCAACAACTGGAGGCACCATGTTTGGAAATCACTGGTGTAGAATACCCCTATGTCCACCCCTATGCAATCTCTAATTTAGTCCTCAAATGCGCATGGTGCTCTCTCACTTCGGAGCCCTGTAGTATTTCAAGGCAACAGTTTAGGGCCACATATGTATCTCCGTACTCGGGAGCAATTGCATTACAAAGTTTATTTTTTCTCCTTTTACCCCTTATTAAAAGGAAAAGTTGGGGGCTACAACAGCCTGTTAGTGTAAAAAAAGAAAAAAATTTACACTAACATGCTGGCGTTGCCCCATACTTTTTATTTTCACAAGAGGTAAAAGGAAAAAAAAATTGTAACGCAATTTCTCCTGAGTATGGAATTACCCCATATGTGGGTGTAAAATGCTCTGCGGGCGCACAAAAATGCTCAGAGTGAGAGCGCACTATGAATATTTGAGGCCTAAATTGGTGATTTGCACAGGGTGGCTGATTTTACAGCGGTTCTGACAAAAATGCAAAAAAAATTAATACCTACATGTGACCCCATTTTGGAAACTACACCCCTCACGGACGTAACAAGGGTATAGTGAGCCTTAACACCTCACAGGTGTTTGATACATTTTCGTTAAAGTTGGATGGGAAAATTTAATTTTTATTTCTTTTACTAAAATGCTGGTGTTACCCAAAATTTTTCATTTTCACAAGGGAAAATAGTAAAATAAAAAAAGCCCCCCAAGATTTGTAACCCCATTTCCTCTGAGTAAGAACATACCCCATATGTGGATGTAAAGTGCTCTGCAGGCGAACTACAATGCTCAGAAGAGAAGGAGCGCCATTGGACTTTTGGAGAAAAAATTTGTCCTGAATTGAAGGTCACGTGTGTTTACGGAGCCCCCATAGTGCAAGAACAGTGGACCTCTCCCCCCATATGTGACCCCATTTTGGAAACTACATCCCTCACAGAATGTAATAAGGGGTGCAGTGAGAATTTACGCTCCACAGGTGTCTGACAGATTTTTGGAATAGTGGTCCGTGAAAATGAAAAATGTAATTTTCCATTTGCACTGCCCACTGTTCCAAGGATCTGTCAAACTCCAGTGGGGTGTAAATACTCACTGCACCCCTTATTGAATTCTGTGAGAGGGCAGTTTCCAAAATGGCATCACATGTGGGGGGTCCACTGTTCTGGCACCACGGGGGGCTTTGTAAATGCACAAGGCCCTGACTTCTATTCCAACCAAATTCTCTCTCCAAATGCTGAATGGCGCTCCTCCTCTTCTGAGCATTGTAGTGTGCCAGCAGAGCACTTGAAGTCCACACATGGGGTATTTCCATACTCAGAAGAAATGGGGTTACAAATTTTGGGGGTCATTTTCATTCAAAATTTAATTTACACATCTGGCTTTAACAAAAAGTCGTCAAACACCTGCGGGGTGTTAAGGCTCACTGGACCCCTTGTTATGTTCATTGAGGGGTGTAGTTTCCAAAATAGTATGCCTTGTGTTTTTTTCCTGCTGTTATGGCACCATAGGGGCTTCCTAAATGTGACATGCCCCCCAAAAACCATTTCAGCAAAATTTGCTTTCTAAAAGCCAAATGTTACTCCTTCTCTTCTGAGCATTGTTGTTTGCCCACAGTGCACTTGACATCCACACATGGGGTATTTCCATACCCAGAAGAGATGAGGTTACAAATTTTGGGGGACAATTTCTTCTATTTCCCCTTGTAAAAATGTAAAATTTGGGGAAAAACCAGCATTTTAGTAAAAAAAAAAAAAATTTACACATCCGACTTTAACAAAAAGTCGTCAAACAACTGGGGGGTGTTAAGGCTCACTGGACCCCTTGTTAGGTTCCTTGAGGGGTGTAGTTTCCAAAATAGTATGCCATGTGGGTTGTTTTATTTGCTATTCTGGCACCATAGGGTCTTCCTAAATGTGACATGCCCCCCAAAAACCATTTCAGAAAAACTCACTTTCCAAAATCTCATTGTCGCTCTTTCCCTTCTAAGCCCTTTAGAGCACCCACAGAGCACTTGACATACACATATGAGATATTTACTTAGTCAATAGAAATTGGGTTACAAATGTTAGGGTGATTTATCTCCTTATACCCCTTGTAAAAATTCAAAAACTGGGTCTACAAGAACATGCAAATGTAAAAAATGAAGATTTTGAATTCTCTGCTTCACTTTGCTGCTATTCCTGTTAAACACCTAAATGTCATTTTGAATACTTTGAGGGGTGCAGATTTTATAATGGGGTCATTTATGGGGTATTTCTAACAAGAAGGACCCTCAAATCCACTTCAAAACTGAACTAGTCCCGCAAAATTCCAATTTAGAAAATTTTGTGGAAAATTGCTACTGAACTTTGAAGCCCTCTGATGTCTTCCAAAAGTAAAAACATGTCAACTTTATGATGCAAACATAAAGAAGACATATTGTATATGCAAATTAATGTATAATTTATTTCGTATGTCTATTTTCCTTACAAGCAGAGAGCTTCAAAGTAAAAAAAAATGCAAAATTTTAAAAATTTTCATCAATTTTCAGTATTTATGAAAATTTACCCTTTACATAAAGTAGAATATGTCACGAAAAAACATTCTCGGAATCAGATTGAAAAGTAAAAGCATCCCAGAGTTATTAATACTTAAAATGACAGTGGTCAGATGTGAAAAAAAGGCCCGGGTCCTTAAAGGGGTACTCCGGTGCTAAGACATTTTATCCCCTATCAAAAGGATAGGGGATAAGATGCCTGATCGCGGGGGTCCTGCTGCTGGGGACCCCCCGTGATCTTGCACGCAGCACCCTGTTACAATCAGTCCCCAGAGCATGTTTGCTCCGGGTCTTATTACTGGCGATCACGGGGCCGGAGCATTGTGACATCATGGCCCTGCCTCCATGTGATGTCACGCTCCGCCCCCTCAATGCCAGCCTATGGGAGGGGGCATGGCAGCTGTCCAGTTATCGCCCCATGGTCACCAGTAATCAGACCCTGAGCGAACATGCTCCGGGAACTGATTGTAACCGGGTGCTGCGTGCAAGATCACGGGGGTCCCCCGCGATCAAGCATCTTATCCCCTATCCTTTGGATAGGGGATAAGATGTCTTAGCGCCGGAGTACCCTTTTAAGGTGAAAATGGACTGGGTCCTTAAGGAGTTAAAGGGGTACTCCGCCCCTAGATGGGATAGGGGATAAGATGTCACATCATGGGGGTCCTGCTGCTGGGGACCCCCGTGATCTTGGCTGTGGCACCCCACTGTCATCACTGCACAGAGCAAACTCGCTCTGTGCTTAGTGACGGGTGATAAAGTTGCCGGAGCATTGTGACGTTAAGGCTTCGCCCCCTTGTGACGCCATGTTCCGCCCACTCAATACAAGTCTATGGGAAGGGGAGTGGCAGCCCTCATGCCCTCTCCCATAGACTTGCATTAAGGGAGCAGTCCGTGACCTCACGAGGTTGCAGGCTGTGACGTCACTAGGGGCGGAGCCGTGACATCACGATGCTCTGGCCCCTGTATCACCTGTCATTATGCACAGAGTGTGTTTGCTCTGTGTAGTGATGACAGCGGGGTGCCACAGCTGAGATCACAGGGGTCCCCAGCGGCGGGACCCCCACGACAGACCTCTTATCCCATTTAGGGGGGGAATACGCCTTTAAATATGCAAGCTCACCTCACAATTAAGGGCACCAAAATGTTTAGTTTGGGTGTACATGTGTGGACCCACTGTTCAGGCATCTCCAGTACTCAGACCTGGTAACTGGACCCACAGAACTAGAAGTCAAGAAATAGAAATAAACTAAACTTGGTAATAGTAGGAAAAATCCAAACATGCTATGATCTCCTCAGTTCCCTTACACATAAACCACATACGCCACTGGATCTCTTCAGTAAAAGTCAGTACCCCTTCCAAATCAAGATGTCAGCACCTCTCAGTTCTTTAAGTTACAAAGTCTCTACAGATTGGACTTGTTTTTCAAGCACATTCCACATATCCAGAATTACAGTGGAATGAGTTGTGAAGAAATTAGAAACTAACACATCACCTAGAACTCTTTTTTTTTGTTCATCAAACCATTCCTGAGCAGATTTTGTCATGTGGGTGGGGTATTTTCTTGCTGATAGAATTCACTTACATTAGGAAATACCTTTGTTATTGTGCTTAATCTGCAACCATGTTAAGGTATTTAGTATATGGTGAAATAACATCCACATGAATGCCAAGACCAAAGGTTTTCTGGCAGAACATTTCCGGGAGCATCATATTGCCTTCACTGACTTGCCATCTACCTGTGCATCCTGGTGCCATATTTCAACCAAGAAAGGGAGGAAAAGAAGAAAAGATGTGGGTCGCTCTCTGGCGTAGTAGGTTTTGAACCTCTTGATGAAGAGAAGAGAGATAAAAAGGACCCGTGCAGTGGGACTGTCCTCTGAGAGCTATGCGACGTGTACGGCATGGCTCTGGAGTCGTGTGGGGTGGATAGTTACAGCTTGCTGCTTGGTACCCCCTTGTCTGTTATACCCAGGGCAGGGAAACGGAAAAAGCTATATGGGAAGGAGATACAGAAAATGCAGGGGTTCTGTATCCCAAGCGCTACTGTTAGAAATATACAGTGGGCCAATAGGTACACAGGAAGCTTTTTTTATTCGTACATAAAAAGTACGGCTGGACAACGCGCTTCGGTGTGCTCTCACACCTTCCTCAGGTCCACAACATAAATTTTGTGGCATCCAGTGAGTGGGTTCCTGTGTCCTGGTGGCAACCTTGCCGCCAGGACACAGGAACCCACTCACAGGACGCCACACAATTTATGTTGTGGACCTGAGGAAGGCGTGAGAGCATGCCGAAACGTGTTGTCCAACTGTACTTTTTATGTACGAATAAAAAAAGGATCCTGTTTACCTATTGGCCCAGTGTATCTTTCTAACAGTAGCGCTTGGGATACAGAACCCCCGCATTTTCTGTATTTTCTTCCCATATTTCAACCAAATAAGTGATGTATTCTTAACTGGCCATCTACATGATTAAGAGAAACTGATTCATCAGACCAGGTCACCTTCTTTTATTGCTCCATTGCCCAATTTTGATTATCATGTATCCATTGTAGGTACTTTTGGAGGTTAACAGGGGTCCATCAGTCAGCAATTTGCTGATGTTTTGGTGCAATCCTTTTTGATGGGGAAATTCCTAGGTCCCTCAACTCTACTAGCTACAAAGTTCAGAGGGAACATTGGCCACTTTTTAAAATCAGCCATTATCTAGTGGATGAATCCAATAGATAACAGCCAGAAATACTATCTTTGCTCCTGGGATATTCTAATGGTCCTGGCTGGATATAGTCAGGCGCCCAAGGTGACCAAGGGCAAGAATGGTAAGCATATGAGTCTAGATTGGGGTCTGAAAATATGGGTCTACTCCTGGGTTGGTCAGACTGGATCTGCATTAGCTGTGGGTCTGGGGTATGAATTAATATGGGAGTCTGGCCTGTGGTCTTCATTTATAAGTATTTCTATACAATCTGGAGATAGCTACAGAAACATAAAGATGCCTCAGATGTTTTTCTCTGCAGGGGTCAGTATAAGTCATCATGGTAGTCTGGGCCAGATGCAGACGGAAAGGAAAGAGAATGTCTACAGTCTTAGGGGTCCCCTGTAAACTGGATTATTAGAGAAGCTATACACTATTACACAATATTTATATAAAAGTTGTAAACTCAGTATTACCATCTTACTTGTCAGGGGAATGGGTCACAAGGTGAATTGTAACAGCCATTAGTAAATGTATTCACACAAGCAGAACAAAGGTTACTGTTAAATCAGAATTAAATTTTTCTGGTATTTATTTTATTTGAGTTATTTTTTTATGTTCGAAATTGTGTTTTTGAAAATGTGTTTCTGTTTACTGTATGCAATGAGAAATAAAAAATATACTGTGTGGCGCGGAGGCAGTGGGGTCCAAGCTGGCCTGAGGCTATGGTTGCACCAATTCAGTTCACTTTAATTTGTTTTACTTTCTCTGTTTCTAAAGTAATTTCCTCACATTTAAGTGAATGCAACTTGGATAATAGTGCTATGATTATTGGAGACAGATGGTAACAGCTTTGCCGAGAGAGAACAATAATTACAAATAATAATTATTAGACATGCAATATAATTATGATTTCCTCCGAGTAGCAGCACCCTAAAGTTTAAAATTCAATTACATAAAATGAACTTATGATTTTGCATACACAAAAACCTCTGAAGATCATACAAATGGCCCATTATTGCCAATAAAATTCCTGCTGCCGTATGCCAAACATTTCTTTCAAAGTTTTACATTAGGCAGTGTTAATAAACAGCATTTATAATGATGTTCGCCTGTGTCAGTCTGACCTTACTTTAACAATACCCTGATAAAATGATTAATTTCAGAACTCACCAGACCATTGATCTAGGAAATTACAAGATGTAAGTAATAATTATAGTCTTGTTTTGATTAGAAATGCCTTTAAAATGGCTTGGTCTTACAGAAGCCGGAACACATCTGTATTGATACAAGAAGAACATTTCAAGTGCATTTAATTTGCTTCCTCTTGTTTGTATTTACCTAAGTACATGTTCCATAATGGGATATGATTGAAAACATACAGTGAAGGAAAAAAAATATTTGAATTCATATGTTTACCCACTGACAAAGACATGACCAGTCTATCTATATGTTTAATGATTGGTTTATTTGAACAGTAAGATACAGAATAACATCACATTATGAAAAACGTATTTCAAATACGTTTATAATTAAGTTGCATTTTACTTAGTGAAATAAGTATTTGATCCCCGGTCAATCAGCAAGATTTCTTGCAGCCAAGTGTCTTTTATACAGGTAATTAACTGGGATTAAGAGCACTCTCTTAGTGAGTGCTCCTAATCTTATTTTACCTGTAAAAAAAAAAAAAGCACCTGTGAAGGGAAGCAATTAATCATCACCTAGACCAAAGAGCTGTCCTAGACAGCTTCAATACCATTGTCATTCAACTTGGTGAGAAGTTTACAACAGTTGTTGCAAATGGAAGAAACACAAAATACTTTTAATCTCCCTCAGTTGGGGACTACATGCAAGACCTCGTAGAGTTTCAGTTATCATGAGAACGGTGAGGAATCAGCCCAGAACTATATGTGAGAATCTTTTCAATGATCTTAAGATAGCTGGGACCATAGTCACCAAAAAAACTATTGATAACACACTATGCCTAACAAATTCTGCCGAGCCCACAAGGTCCCCCTGTTCAAGAAAGCACATGTACATTCCCATCTGAAGTTTGCCAATGAATATCTGAATTATTCCGAGGAGAGTTGAGGGAAAGTGTTGTGGTCAGATGAGACCAAAATCAGGCTCCTTGGCATCAACTCAAATCGCCATATTTGGAGAAGAATGAATGGTGCCTATGACCCTAAAAACACAATTCTTGCTGTCAAACATGGAGGTAAAAATATTATGCTAAATGGGACAGGACTACTTCACCACATTAATGGGATAAAGGATAAAGCCATGTTTCATCAAATCTTGGGTGATAACCTCCTTACCTCAGCCAGGGTATTGAAAATGGTTCATGGATGGATATTCCAGCACAACATGAAACAGATGGCCAAGGAAACAAAGGAGTGGTTCAAGAAGAGGCAAATTAAGGCCCTGGAGTGGCCTAGCCACTGTTACGCCAAGCGCTCCGGGTCCCCGCTCCTCCCCGGAGCGCTCGCTACACTCTCCTCACTGCAGCGCTCCGGTCAGATCCACTGACCCGGGGCGCTGCGATACCGCCTCCAGCCGGGATGCGATTCGCGATGCGGGCAGCGCCCGCTCGCGATGCGCACCCCGGCTCCCGTACCTGACTCGCTCTCCGTCAGTCCTGTCCCGGCGCGCGCGGCCCCGCTCCCTAGGGCGCGCGCGCGCCGGGTCTTTGCGATTTAAAGGGCCACTGCGCCGCTGATTGGCGCAGTGGTTCCAATTAGTGTTATCACCTGTGCACTTCCCTATATCACCTCACTTCCCCTGCACTTCCTTGCCGGATCTTGTTGCCATCGTGCCAGTGAAAGCGTTTCCTTGTATGTTCCTAGCCTGTGTTCCAGACCTCCTGCCGTTGCCCCTGACTACAATCCTTGCTGCCTGCCCCGACCTTCTGCTACGTCCGACCTTGCTTCTGTCTACTCCCTTGTACCGCGCCTATCTTCAGCAGCCAGAGAGGTTGAGCCGTTGCTAGTGGATACGACCTGGTCACTACCGCCGCAGCAAGACCATCCCGCTTTGCGGCGGGCTCTGGTGAAAACCAGTAGTGACTTAGAACCGATCCACTAGCACGGTCCACGCCAATCCCTCTCTGGCACAGAGGATCCACTACCTGCCAGCCGGCATCGTGACAGTAGATCCGGCCATGGATCCCGCTGAAGTTCCTCTGCCAGTTGTCGCTGACCTCACCACGGTGGTCGCCCAGCAGTCGCAACAGATAGCGCAACAAGGCCAACAGCTGTCTCAACTGACCGTTATGCTTCAGCAGTTACTACCACAGCTTCAGCAATCATCTCCTCCGCCAGCTCCTGCATCTCCTCCGCAGCGAGTGGCCGCTTCTGGTCTACGACTATCCTTGCCGGATAAATTTGATGGGGACTCTAAGTTTTGCCGTGGCTTTCTTTCCCAATGTTCCCTGCACCTGGAGATGATGTCGGACCAGTTTCCCACTGAAAGGTCTAAGGTGGCTTTCGTAGTCAGCCTTCTGTCTGGAAAAGCCCTGTCTTGGGCCACACCGCTCTGGGACCGCAATGACCCCGTCACTGCCTCTGTACACTCCTTCTTCTCGGAAATTCGAAGTGTCTTTGAGGAACCTGCCCGAGCCTCTTCTGCTGAGACTGCCCTGTTGAACCTGGTCCAGGGTAATTCTTCCGTTGGCGAGTATGCCGTACAATTCCGTACTCTTGCTTCAGAATTATCCTGGAATAATGAGGCCCTCTGCGCGACCTTTAAAAAAGGCCTATCCAGCAACATTAAAGATGTTCTGGCCGCACGAGAAATCCCTGCTAATCTACATGAACTCATTCACCTAGCCACTCGCATTGACATGCGTTTTTCCGAAAGGCGTCAGGAGCTCCGCCAGGATATGGACTCTGTTCGCACGAGGCGTTTCTTCTCCCCGGCTCCTCTCTCCTCTGGTCCCCTGCAATCTGTTCCTGTGCCTCCCGCCGTGGAGGCTATGCAGGTCGACCGGTCTCGCCTGACACCTCAAGAGAGGACACGACGCCGCATGGAGAATCTCTGCCTGTACTGTGCTAGTACCGAACACTTCCTGAAGGATTGTCCTATCCGTCCTCCCCGCCTGGAAAGACGTACGCTGACTCTGCACAAAGGTGAGACAGTCCTTGATGTCTACTCTGCTTCTCCACGTCTTACTGTGCCTGTGCGGATGTCTGCATCTGCCTTCTCCTTCTCTGCTGTGGCCTTCTTGGACTCCGGATCTGCAGGAAATTTTATTTTGGCCTCTCTCGTCAACAGGTTCAACATCCCGGTGACCAGTCTCGCCAGACCCCTCTACATCAATTGTGTAAACAATGAAAGATTGGACTGTACCATACGTTTCCGCACGGAGCCCCTTCTAATGCACATCGGACCTCATCACGAGAGGATTGAACTTTTGGTCCTTCCCAATTGCACTTCTGAAATTCTCCTTGGACTTCCCTGGCTTCAACTTCACTCCCCAACCCTGGATTGGTCCACTGGGGAGATCAAGAGTTGGGGGCCCTCTTGTTCCAAGGACTGCCTAAAACCGGTTCCCAGTAACCCTTGCCGTGACTCTGTGGTTCCTCCCGTAACCGGTCTCCCTAAGGCCTATATGGACTTTGCGGATGTTTTTTGCAAAAAACAAGCTGAGACTCTACCTCCTCACAGGCCTTATGATTGTCCTATCGACCTCCTCCCGGGCACTACTCCACCCCGGGGCAGAATTTATCCTCTGTCCGCCCCAGAGACTCTTGCCATGTCTGAATACGTCCAGGAAAATTTAAAAAAGGGCTTTATCCGTAAATCCTCCTCTCCTGCCGGAGCCGGATTTTTCTTTGTGTCCAAAAAAGATGGCTCTCTACGCCCTTGCATTGACTACCGCGGTCTTAATAAAATCACGGTTAAGAACCGCTACCCCCTACCTCTCATCTCTGAACTCTTTGATCGCCTCCAAGGTGCCCACATCTTTACCAAACTGGACTTAAGAGGTGCTTATAACCTCATCCGCATCAGAGAGGGGGATGAATGGAAAACGGCATTTAACACCAGAGATGGACACTTTGAGTATCTGGTCATGCCCTTTGGCCTGTGCAACGCCCCTGCCGTCTTCCAAGACTTTGTTAATGAAATTTTTCGTGATCTTTTATACTCCTGTGTTGTTGTATATCTGGACGATATCCTGATTTTTTCTGCCAATCTAGAAGAACACCGCCAGCATGTCCGTATGGTTCTTCAGAGACTTCGTGACAATCAACTCTATGCCAAAATAGAGAAATGTCTGTTTGAATGCCAATCTCTTCCTTTCCTAGGATACTTGGTCTCTGGCCAGGGACTACAAATGGATCCAGACAAACTCTCTGCCGTCTTAGATTGGCCACGCCCCTCCGGACTCCGTGCTATCCAACGTTTTTTGGGGTTCGCCAATTATTACAGACAATTTATTCCACATTTTTCTACCGTTGTGGCTCCTATCGTGGCTTTAACCCAAAAAAATGCCGATCCCAAGTCTTGGCCTCCTCAAGCGGAAGACGCCTTTAAACGGCTCAAGTCTGCCTTTTCTTCGGCTCCCGTGCTCTCCAGACCTGACCCATCTAAACCCTTCCTATTGGAGGTTGATGCCTCCTCTGTGGGAGCTGGAGCTGTCCTTCTACAAAAAAATTCTTCCGGGCATGCTGTTACTTGTGGTTTTTTTTCTAGGACCTTCTCTCCGGCGGAGAGAAACTACTCCATCGGGGATCGAGAGCTTCTAGCCATTAAATTAGCACTTGAGGAATGGAGGCATCTGCTGGAGGGATCAAGATTTCCAGTTATTATTTACACCGATCACAAGAACCTCTCCTACCTCCAGTCTGCCCAACGGCTGAATCCTCGCCAGGCCAGGTGGTCTCTGTTCTTTGCCCGATTTAATTTTGAAATTCACTTTCGGCCTGCCGATAAGAACATTAGGGCCGATGCTCTCTCTCGTTCCTCGGATGCTTCTGAAGTTGAACTCTCTCCGCAACACATCATTCCTCCTGACTGCCTGATTTCCACTTCTCCAGCCTCCATCAGGCAAACTCCTCCAGGAAAGACCTTTGTTTCCCCACGCCAACGCCTCGGAATCCTCAAATGGGGCCACTCTTCCCATCTCGCAGGTCATGCGGGCATCAAGAAATCTGTGCAACTCATCTCTCGCTACTATTGGTGGCCGACTCTGGAGACGGATGTTGTGGACTTTGTGCGAGCCTGCACTATCTGTGCCCGGGATAAGACTCCTCGCCAGAAGCCCGCTGGTTTTCTTCATCCTCTGCCTGTCCCCGAACAGCCTTGGTCTCTGATTGGTATGGATTTTATTACTGACTTACCCCCATCCCATGGCAACACTGTTATTTGGGTGGTCGTTGATCGATTCTCCAAAATGGCACATTTCATCCCTCTTCCTGGTCTTCCTTCAGCGCCTCAGTTGGCTAAACAATTTTTTGTACACATTTTTCGTCTTCACGGGTTGCCCACGCAGATCGTCTCGGATAGAGGCGTCCAATTCGTGTCTAAATTCTGGAGGGCTCTCTGTAAACAACTCAAGATTAAATTAAATTTTTCTTCTGCATATCATCCTCAATCCAATGGACAAGTAGAAAGAATTAACCAGGTCTTGGGTGATTATTTACGACATTTTGTTTCCTCCCGCCAGGATGACTGGGCAGATCTTCTACCATGGGCCGAATTCTCGTATAACTTCAGAGTCTCTGAATCTTCCTCCAAATCCCCATTTTTCGTGGTGTACGGCCGTCACCCTCTTCCCCCCCTCCCTACCCCCTTGCCCTCTGGTCTGCCCGCTGTGGATGAAATTTCTCGTGATCTTTCCATCATATGGAGAGAGACCCAAAATTCTCTCTTACAGGCTTCATCACGCATGAAGAAGTTCGCGGATAAGAAAAGAAGAGCTCCTCCCATTTTTTCCCCTGGAGACAAGGTATGGCTCTCCGCTAAATATGTCCGCTTCCGTGTCCCTAGCTATAAGTTGGGACCACGCTATCTTGGTCCTTTCAAAATTTTGTGCCAGATTAATCCTGTCTCTTACAAACTTCTTCTTCCTCCTTCTCTTCGTATTCCTAATGCCTTTCACGTTTCTCTTCTTAAACCACTTATCATTAACCGTTTCTCTCCCAAATCTGTTCCTCCCACTCCTGTTTCCGGCTCCTCGGACATCTTCTCCGTCAAAGAGATTCTGGCATCTAAAAAGGTCAGAGGGAAAACCTTTTTTTTAGTGGATTGGGAGGGTTGTGGTCCAGAAGAGAGATCCTGGGAACCTGAGGACAACATCCTAGACAAAAGTCTGCTCCTCAGGTTCTCAGGCTCTAAGAAGAGGGGGAGACCCAAGGGGGGGGGTACTGTTACGCCAAGCGCTCCGGGTCCCCGCTCCTCCCCGGAGCGCTCGCTACACTCTCCTCACTGCAGCGCTCCGGTCAGATCCACTGACCCGGGGCGCTGCGATACCGCCTCCAGCCGGGATGCGATTCGCGATGCGGGCAGCGCCCGCTCGCGATGCGCACCCCGGCTCCCGTACCTGACTCGCTCTCCGTCAGTCCTGTCCCGGCGCGCGCGGCCCCGCTCCCTAGGGCGCGCGCGCGCCGGGTCCTTGCGATTTAAAGGGCCACTGCGCCGCTGATTGGCGCAGTGGTTCCAATTAGTGTTATCACCTGTGCACTTCCCTATATCACCTCACTTCCCCTGCACTTCCTTGCCGGATCTTGTTGCCATCGTGCCAGTGAAAGCGTTTCCTTGTATGTTCCTAGCCTGTGTTCCAGACCTCCTGCCGTTGCCCCTGACTACGATCCTTGCTGCCTGCCCCGACCTTCTGCTACGTCCGACCTTGCTTCTGTCTACTCCCTTGTACCGCGCCTATCTTCAGCAGCCAGAGAGGTTGAGCCGTTGCTAGTGGATACGACCTGGTCACTACCGCCGCAGCAAGACCATCCCGCTTTGCGGCGGGCTCTGGTGAAAACCAGTAGTGACTTAGAACCGATCCACTAGCACGGTCCACGCCAATCCCTCTCTGGCACAGAGGATCCACTACCTGCCAGCCGGCATCGTGACAGCCACTGTTCAGACCTCAATCCTATAGAAAATCTGCGGAGTGGCTGAAGGATAAAGTTGCCAAACATTAGCCTCAAAACCTCAGTGACTTGGAGAGGATCTGCAAAGAGGAGTGGGACAAAATCTCTCTTGATATGTGTGAAAACCTGGAGGAAAACTACAAGAAACTTATAAATTAACTTAAAATTATAGACTTTTCATTTATTAGCTGAAAATAAAAATAATTTCACTGTTTACAGCCATCCTCTCAGTTTTACGTTTCTTCTACTGAAATAGTGTGTGCATTTATGCTTTATTGTTTCAACAGAACCAAATTAAAGAAAATGAAGCAGCTGAAAGAAGCACTCCAGGAATATTTTTGCCCATATCACATACACTAACCATAACTATTCCGGGCAGATGTTGTTACCCTAGGGGCAGATGGCATTAACCCCTTGTATTTGTGATGCCAGGGCGTGGTTTAGCCTATAACCACCTGAAGGAATACCGCTGGATCCTGGGCTAGGCACGGGGGCAATACAGACTCCGACGCCAAGTTACGGATAACGGTAGCTTTACTGAGGGTAGACAGTTGGTAAAGTCTATACAGTTCAGCCAGGGCCCAAGGAGGTGACCAGTGACGCAGAAACCTTAAGGTGCAGGCCATGTTGTTTGACAATTTGACAGACACTGACTTGACTTTACTGATGACAGACAATGCTGCAGGTTTAGCTTACTTGCACTTGACTGTGGCTGCAGGCCTTGACTTGAGGCCTCCAATACTTTGGACACTCACGCTAGGCAAGACTGACCTCAGCAAAGACATGGTGCGAAAAGAGTGAGAAGCTAGCTTCACCCATGCCTTATATGGGGGAGACTAACAGGGAGCCCATAGGTCACTCTTGGGGTCAGCTGGTCACTGATACCTCCTAGGTAACAATGACATGGTACATCACATGGTATAACTCTTAAAGTGATAACACATTTTATAAAGTACAACATATTTACAATGGGGAAACTAATGCAGGGGGCCCTGGGGATACTGAAGGATGATGCCTGACAGGGCAGTGAAGGAACGGGGTAACACCTCCCATACTGTGCCTCCACAAACTTCTCCTCTTAAAGTCATCCGCGGTGCCCAGTACTGGAGCGCGGAGGACTGAAGTGGCCACCTGGGCCTAGTGACAGTTCCTGGGGTATTTATGCACAATCTTCTTCTCAGGTCTGGATTACAAAACAAGCTAATGATGAGTCCATGTGGCATGTCCATACATGCTCTTGTATTTTAGGATAGTAACATGTGGGGTTGACGAACCTTGTAACTGCATTAGCAACATACTCTTAAGACAATATTATATACAAGTGGTGGATTGAGTTGCCTGAGGCTAACTGCCCAATGCCTTGGCTGCTGGGGCCCCTCGGTATTAAAACTCTACACATTTTTACACCATACAACAGTGTTATCTTTAATTTTAGCAATCTTGTCACTCTATGTGCATTATCTAGACTTCAGGTGAACCCTTTGGCCAGTAGAGTACCCTGTGCAAGCGGGCAGAAAAAATGTTAGACGGCTATAAACTCTAGACTTGGGTGGACTGGAAAATATACAAGGCTACAGTCCTAATCTAGGAAAAATGGATCAAACACACTGGATTTTTTGGGAATATTTCCTGCGCTGCTAAATCTCCCAGCAAGATGAAGTGAAGGTCAGAAATAGTATCTTTAGTAAAAATGCAATGCATTTCAGGATTGGGATGGCCCTTTCATCACGCATTTCAAGACCAGGATGGCCCTTTGATGCCTGATGAAAGGGCCATCCTGGTCCTGAAACGCATTGCATGTTTAATAAAGATTCTATTTCTGACCTTCACTTCATCTTGCTGGGTGCTGGTAGATTTTGCAGCGCAGGAATAATTCCCCAAAAATCCAGTGTGTGTGATCCATTTTTCCTTGACACACCAGCCCTGCGTGAGATTCCTGCAGCAGCCAGCCAGCACTTCAATAGTGCGATCTCCATTCTACCCGCTTGAGTGTTGTGCCTCTGTTTGCACAACCATACAAGGTGAGCATATTACTCACCCATCTTAATACTTTTCTTTTGCTTGATGATCCTACACATGGAAGCGCTTCTGTTCTTTTATGTTTTTTAACAGTCCTAATCTAGACATTGACATTTGACTAGACTAAATTAGTAATAAGTATACTGACTATACTGGACTGTAGGTAACAAAACATTTATTCATGGTACTACAAATTAATCTCTGTACCTCGCTGGAAGTTGTCCTTGGGTTGACCATTGGGACACCACTTCTGGATAGTCTGGAACTCTTGTGTCTTTGGGAGTCCTTGGAGCCTCTGTAGCCAACTCTTCCTTGATGAATTCAAGAGCGGGTATTGGTCCAGGGCTAGCGGGACCCAGAGTTGCTGGCATCTGCACTGGAGAGGCTGGAGACTGAGTTGGTACTCTAGAGAATGGCATATAGGCTGGACCCAATGGTGACATGACTGGGACTAGTGTGGAGAATAGTGTTGGTTGAACTGGCCCCAGGGTTGTGAGACACAGAAGATCACAGGCTGAGTTGGAGAAAACATGGTGAAATCCATGGATGGGTGGATTCCCATGCCTGGGACATTTTCTCTCACAGGTCTGACAGCTGGAGGAGGTGGTGCTGGGAGCACTGTTAGATCTTCTTTCAGACACAACTTGTTTCGGTTTCGGTGAACAACTTGTGGCTCATACCCTGACTTTTGTACTTCGTATGCATCAGAGTTCGGATAGGGTATGGCCGTCACCGTGTACGGTTGTCTCCCTGATAGAGTTTACCGTGTGGATCCTTGGAGACTTCCACAGCCAGACTTTATCACCCAACTGAAGTGGTTTGGCAGAAGCATGACGGTTATAATCCTCCTCTTATCTCTGCTGGGCCTCGCCCATCTTCTTGCTGACAATTTCTTTGGCCTCAAGGATTCTTCTTTGGTGGTCAGAGACCCACTCCAGGGAGGCTTGTGGAGAGTTGTTGAATGGAGCTTGGAGCCCAAATGTTCGGTCTTTATGCAGCTTTTCATGGTGCCCCATCATCAAGTAGAAAGGGGTGTACCCTGTAGAACAGTGGACTGTGTTATTATGGATCTCCAATAGTTTGGGCAGCAGTCGCGGCCACTATTCTTGTGTTGATACAGAAGCAGCTCACATGGATAAAGATTTGGTTGATGCGCTCACAGAGCCCGTTCCCCTGCTCCCCTGCCCCTGAAGAGTTGGGCCCCGAAAGCTGTTCCCTGGTCCATTAGGAAAGACACCGGGCACCCAAGGGTTTGCATCCAATTGGAGTAGAACATAAGGGACGCTTGTCTTGGCTATGAAATTTTAGACAGGGACAACGACAACCCATTTAGCATAGTGATCCACCATGGTGAGAGCATAAGTGTACCCGGACCGGGTAGGAGACAACTTGACATGATCTAGCGTGACCAACTGGTTCGTCTTTTCACTCTGGATGGAATGGAGTGGTGCTCTTGCGTCCTTGCACACACTATTGGTGATGTTACAGACTGCACATTCACTGCACCATTTCTCGCTCTGCATTCCGATCCAATAGAATCTGCTCTTGACAGTAGCTTGGGTCTTGTGGACTCCAAAGTGTCCCGACTGATCATGGTATGCGTTAAGGACCATCGCCGCGTCTCTTCGGGGAACCAGAATCTAATGAAGTCAATCACCAGAGAACGGATCCAAAGAATTTCGGTACGCAGTCCCTTGTTTGTGTCCTCTGTCGCCACAGACATTTCAGCTCATAGTCACACTGAGCCCGGCGTAGATAGATTGGTACCTTTTTTGCCAGCAGGTAGTCCAACAGATCCCCCATGACTCAACTTTCATCTTGAAGAGTCTTCCAGGTGTATAGGTCTTCTTGAACCTTTTCAGACCTGGGTTCGCCAACCCTGAGGGTGATCACATCATTTTGGTCCACGAACCATTGATAAAATGGGGGCATCTCCACGTCTTCCCACACATCTTTGACAGGGGGTTCTTCTCTGGGGGTCATCTGAGACAGTACATCGGCATTGACATTTGACTTGCCTTTTCTGTACTTGGTGAAACTGTAATTGGCTAATCTTGAAGCCAAACTTTGTTTGAAGGCATTGAACTTGGCGGTGTTCAGGTGGGCATGCAGGTTATCATCTGTGTAGACAGTAAATGGCGTGGCAGCCAAGTAGTCTTTGAACTTTTTGGTCACAGCCCATATCGGGGCGAGAAGTTCTAACTTGAATGAGCTGTAGTTTGCATCGTTCTTCTCGACTCCACGCAGGTTACGACTGGCATAGGCAACTACTAGCTCCTGTCCTTCCTGGACTTGGGACAGAACAGCTGGACTACCTCAGCGCTGACAACATGACCCAAGTAGTGTACCTGAGGTTAGAGCAAGTGACACTTTGACGGCTTGATGCCCATGCTTGATCAGGACTTGGAAGATGTCTGACAGATGACTGTGGTGCTCTTGGTAGGACTTGGAATACACAATGACATCATCCAGGTAGAGTAGAACACTATGAAAATTTAGATGGCCAAGGCACCTTTCCATCAAACGCTGAAAAGTAGCAGGGGCATTACATAGCCCAAACGCCATACTTTTAAACTCAAACAATCCCATGGGTGTAGCGAAGGCAGTCTTCTCCTGGTCTTCCATGGCCATGGGCACTTGCCAATATCCACTGGTTAAGTCCAGGGTGGAGAAGTAAGTGGTAGACCCGAGGGCTGTGAGTGACTCTTCCATCCTTGGCAGAGGATAAGCGTCCTTATGTGTGACATGTGTCGACACAGAAGCGGATGGTACTATCTTTTTTCTTGACCAGGACAAGTGGCACCGCCCAGGGACTCTGACTTTCTTGGACAATGTCTGCCTCTTTCATGTCGGCCCGCATCTTATTGACAGTCTGATACATGCCTTGCGAGACCGGACGGTGTCTTTCCTTGATCAGTGAGCTGTTGCCTGTGAGGATTCGGTATTGTATCATGGACATATGCCCGAAATCTGTAGGGTGTTTAATAAAAGCTTCATGGTACCTTTTGGTGACATTGATGACTCCATTGACTTGGTCCCTTGGGGTAGTGTCGTCTCCAAATTGGAGTTGTGCCCACCAGGGCTCGCGAGTACTCATACCTGTTCCTTCAGCCATTTGGGCTGCACACTGTTGGGCCACCATACGTTCTGTTAAGATGTCCTTTGACTCCATGAGAGACAATTGGGCTACTGGGGTGTATTTGGATAACACAGTCGATGCATCAGACAGGTTGACTAACTGGACTGGAACTCTCCCGTTGGTAATAGTGACAAAGCTTCGTGCAGTTTGGACAAGAGGCTAGTCTTCTAGTTGCAGAGGCTCTAGCAGGGCTTGATAGTCTCTATTCTTGACTTTGGGACGTGCACGACACCAGATGATAGTTTCTGTGTTGGGTAGCAAGGTCACTGACCGGATATCTTGTACTCGAACTTTGCAGATTTCACCTCGCTTGTTGGCAAACTTCCTCTCCTCTTGTAGAACTTTCAAATGGTGCTACGCAGTGCGCTGGTCTGAAGGGGACATATGGGGAAGAGAGGCATGCAAGGCATCTACTATTTCAACAAAACAGATTTTCATAATGTTCATCCCCAGTATAAATTCAGCAGACCCCTTATCTGTCACATTATTTACAATCACTTCCTGCCCGCTAAGTACATGCTCTCCCAACTGAATAGTTGGCTCCCAGTATCCATGTCTGGGGACTGGTTGCCCATTACCCGCAACTACTCTGAAGTTAACATCCTCCAGTTCACACAATAAACTAGCATCCCAATGCCGATAGAAAACATTTTTAGGTATAGTAGACACTTGTGACCCAGTATCTATCAAGGCCTCCAATGGTAAGCCTTCTACAATAATGTTTACATGGAGGCAGGAGGCGACATAAAGTGAGTCCTGATGTAGGTCATTCTGGGATTGGACCTGATGTTTTCCTGAGGGCCGATTTTCCCTCAGGGGAAATCCATTTAAATTCCAACACTGCATTTTCCAATGTCCTGGTTTGTTAAAAAATAGGTACAAAAGGGTGTATGAGTCCCTGGAGGTCTACTAGGCAGAGGGTTGCGGGGGGGGGGGGGGTTAAAATTTTGGGGAGCAGGGGTAGGTTTTCTAGGTAAGGGCAGTTCACAAATAGGTTGAGTGGACAGGGTGGCAAGCTCCTTCACCGTCTTAGTCAGTTGTTCAATGTCCTGTCTAACACTCTGTAAATCTAAGGCTGTGGTGACTGGCAAAACAGGTGACACTGGAGCTGGGGCTGGTGATGGTGGGGGTATATATGTGGCTACCTCCCCTAGTGGCTCTTGGACAGGTGGACAAACTCCCTCTAACTCAGCCCTAGATTCAATCACTTGAATAGCCAGTCTCTTGAAAGCAGGGAATGACAAGTTGGAGTTGTGGACATTCTCAGCTGGGCTTTGTCCCACTTATTATGAGCCCCATCAATGAATCTTTCCAATAACACTTTGTTTCCCTGCTCTGGGTCTATACCATCTAATTTTTGAATAGTCTCTAGGGCATTCTGTAGAGCTACGGCATATGCTCTCAAGGTCTCACCTGGCTTCTGTCGCCTTTCATACAGCCGGAGACATACCTCTGATGGAGAATGGAATTCAGATACTTGGTACAGTTCTTCAAAGATCTACTCTACAGTAGCCTTCTCAGAGGCTTGCTAGATATGGACTTCCTGTAACGTTGGTCCCTGTAGTTGTCCTGTGAGCAATTGCACCTGTTGATTAGGAGGGAAAGAGTAAAAGACAAACAAACTCTTGATCCCTTCTTTGATATCCCTCAGGGTGAAGGGGTCTCCATTGTAGGTAGGGAGGACAGGGTTCCCCATGAATATCGGTGCAGACACTGGAACACCAGGATTGTTGATGTGTACTGCAGGCAGGACTAGCAACATTCTGGCCACTGGGGCATGTGATGATCCTACTGCTGGAGAGGGAGGGGCACTGTTGCCCCGGTTGATCTGGAGAGCCTGGTTCTTACATCCCCCTCTATTTTGCAGGTACCTATTAGTAATTTGTCTTGCGACCAGACTTGTGGACACTAGTGGGTTAATGCTGATAGTTACCGGCACCGAGACTTGATACTGTTGATCGTTGGTGTTTGCAAAGTCTGCGCTGAAGCGGGTGCTTGATAGAAGACAGCGGAGTCGGACACAGCAGTCGGAACCTCCAATATGGCTGTGCCCAGGGAACTTCCTATTTTGGTCCAGTCGACAAAGTCTTCCCCTGTGCAACACAGGGAAGCTCTTTGGTTCCTCCTCTCTGTGCTGGAGAGGTGTCACCACCCGGTACTGATGGGGCAGAGCTGCGACCGCTCGCACACGCGGGAAACACTAAAGGATAGGGGATAAGATGTCTGATCGCGGGGGGCTCGCCGCTGGAACCCCCCGTGATCTCCCTGCAGCACCCACATTCTATGCGGGAGCTGCGTCTCCAGTTTCCGAAACTAGAGAAGCAGCTCCCGCATAGTATGCGGGTGCTTCAGGGACATTGCGGGGGGTTCCAGCTGCAGGCCCCCCGCAATCGGACATCTTATCCCCTATCCTTTGGATAGGGGATATAATGTTTTTGCCCGGAATACCCCTTTAATTGTTCTATCTGGGCTAAGCTGAGCTTTAATAGTTTAACCCCTTCCCGCTATTGGACGTATGCATACGTCCAGGCGAACTACACGGGCAGCGCAGGAGATCGCGGGTGGGACTCAGCTGTCAATCACAGCCGGAGTCCCACTGCAGCTGCCGGGGCCGCGATCGCGCCGGTCCCGGCAGCATTAACCCCATAGATGCCGTGATCAGTTCTGATCACGGCATCTATGGTGTTTGCAGGTGGAGCGCTCTTCCCCTGCCCATCAACGGCGGCGCCGCGATAAAATAAGGGGGATCAGGGGTGTCCAAGACACCCTCGATCCCCCTTGAAGAGATAGGAGTGAGGTGGCAGGGTTGCCACCCCTCCTATCCCTGCTATTGATCGGCGGAGCGACCGACCAA